>NC_138369.1:99983367-100006274 GCF_054177405.1 Leptonychotes weddellii | reverse complement strand
GGCTCAGGTCATGATCCTGGAGTCCCTGGATCGAGTCCCGCATCGGGCTCCCTGCTCGGCAGGGAGTCTGCTTCTCCCTCTGACCCTCCTCCCTCTCACGCTCTCTGTCTCTCATTCTCTCTGTCTCAAATAAATAAATAAAATCTTTAAAAAAAAAAAAAAAAAGAAAGTGCTCTTACAGCACTCATTCCATAATAGTGCTTTGTACACTCCACAGGCTCTGAATGCTAAGGGCGATGCTAAGCGCGGAGGTGACATGAGGTGCCTTTACAACAAGTACCCGTGGTAGCACGGGCATGACTCATGCTTTGGGCTTCGTCAATATGTATATTCTAACCATGTAAATATTCATACCCTTATTAAAAAAATACATGAGCAGGGCTATATAGGTGATGAGATTTTAGACCACTTTGTTTTCTTTATATTTTTCTGCATTAAGATGAACACGATATGTCATTTAAAACCAAAATGTATTCACAGCACTTCAGGAGCAGATCCACTGCATGAAGCAAAGTACACAAGACATGAAACAGGAAAAGCAGAGCTGACAATCTCGGTACAGCTGGAAACAAAGCCCAGGAGAACAGCAGCAACCATGGTGACAGCAGCAGGGCCCACAGACAGTTCGAGTTCAGATTCAAATTCTACCATCAGTGACTCAGTGACAGACAAGCAAGCCTCAGCTGCCTTTAGGCCCGCAGCTCCCCCAGCCCCTGCCAAATAGCCTCACCTTACCTCTAGCAGAGCTACCTTCAACTTCTCCTCAGAGCAGAACTCCCGGCTCTGGTGCCAGTCAAAGCACCCTCAACCCCTCGTGCTCCCCACCCCCACTTTCCATGTGCCCACAGCTGTGATTTAAAAACTGGAGTCATGAGGGGCACCTGGGTGGTGCAGTCAGTTAAGCATCTGACTCTTGGTTTCAACTCAGGTCGCGATCTCAAGGTTGTGAGACGGAGCCCCATGTCGGGCTCTGCTCAGTGTGGAGTCTGCTTGACTCTTTCTCCCTAGGGCGCCCGGGTGGCTCAGCCGGTTAGGCGTCTGCCTTCGGCTCAGGTCATGATCCCGGGGTCCTGGGATCGAGCCCCGCGTCAGGCTCCCTGCTCGGCGGGGAGCCTGCTTCTCTCTCCTCCTGGCTCGTGCCTGCTCATGCTCACTGCCCCTATCTCTCTCTTGTCTCTCTAATAAATAAATGAAATCTTTTAAAAAAAGACTCTCTCTCCCTCTGTGCCCCCCTCACATGCTCTCTCTCTCTCTAAAATAAATACATACATCTTTTTTAAAAAAGATAAAAACTGGAGTCACGAGAATCCTTATTTTCTGAAATACACCTTACCACAACATTTTCTTATGCGAGAGACTGTAGTTTTATTTTTTCTTGGAGTGGGAGTGGGAGGCTGGGCAGAGTGGGGAAAACCAGGCAGAATGAACATGGCTTGGGAGCCTTGTTTCATAATGCTCCAGGACACGCTCCCACACAATGCCACATAGTGATGCCCCTCTGTGACATCAAGTGTTCTGTAAAAGTATAAGGAAAAGTGCCATTTTTTTCTTTAGGAAAGGGAGCAAGAGATTGGGGGTGGGGTCGAGAAGAGGTCGCCAGTGGTAGGGAAGGGGAGGGGAAGACGGGGACACACACACACACACAGATGCATGACAGAGAATTTCGGTGAAGGTGTCAACAGCCTGAAGGCCATTCAATATATGCAGCATAGGAAAACCAACACATTTATAGGATGAGGAGAATTAGGTTTATCTTGTAAAGTTCTGACAACGAATGTTAGCTCAATAACACAATTCCAGGGCCTAGATGACATCCGGGCACGGTGACAGACAGAAATTATATTGGTGAGCAACATATTGGAAAAAGAGCCCGCGAAGGCAGTCACTAATGAAAGAATCATGGGGAATGATAAGATCACTGTCAGCGGGGACTTCCAGCCTCCACCTCCCACAGCCACCGCTGTGCTGAGCCCTGAAACACAGACACAGTGCCAGGTAGTTTGTAGATAAGACTCCCTGGCCCCCATCCCCTGTCTGCATAATCTTTAAGTCCACCAAAGCTGACCTGCTCCGAGCTTGTTCGCCAGTCTTTCTTGTAATAATTAACGCCACGGCAGAGACAGACCTGTCAGGGCTGATCTGTTGTCTGGAGAACTAAAGAGGGAGCTCTGATCTTTCCTTCTTTATTCCTTTTCTCTCGTCTACTGCCTGAGTCCTTGTTCCTTCAGACGCAGGCCCTCTTCAACGTTACATTAATTCACGTAGCTGGGCCGGGAGAATCACCGCTCGTTCGGCTAACTCCGTGCACAAGGTTATTGAATTAATACTAATTAACGATTCATACTAAAAACCGATAGTTCCACTGTAATGAGTTTTATAGTAGTAATGAGGCTGAAAGTTATTTTATGCTATGAGAGCCTAGAGCGGGAGGCGTCCGGAAAGAGATCTATGTGTGTAGAGAGGCTTGTACCAGCCAAGTGATGAGAACTACCACATACTGACCATTTACTGTGAGTCAGGCCCTATGCCCAGTCCTTGGCATAGGTAATTTCTTTAATCTTAACAGCCTATGAGGTACTATAGTCTCCATTTTGCAGATGACAAAGCTGAGATTAAGGGATTAGCTCAAGGTCACACAGCTAGAGAGTGGCAAAACTCAACCAGTGTGTTGCCGGAGCGTTCGTTGCTTTCAACCTGGAGGCAGGCTGTTGCTAGCCCATATTCAGTGTTTTTGTGCAAAGCAGAAAAAGGTATTTCTTCCCTAAGACATTTTACTACCATCTCCATAAAATCACTAAAATACATATTTAGGTACATATGGGGAACCCTGCTTCTAAGGCCGTACCCTGCCCCCACCCACCCCAGGAAGAAAGCCACCATAGAAGAAGGCCACTCAATGAGGAATTCCAGCAGAAGAGCACATTAGAGGGTTTCTACTTCACACAGAGACTGGCAGGAGCCCCAGAGCCAACCTGAAGAATGAAATATTGTTAGCAACATCTCTAAGGCTGCATGTGAGTCTTACTGAGGACACATTAAGGACTTCTTTACTCAAGATCTGAAGTACTAGTATGGTAAACTCTCCTTGTGGGTTTCCAAAGGGAGGAAGCAGGGATGGGACACACCCATATATGTAGGGAGGCTTATATGAGTCCCTGGGCTGGGCACAGATAGAAAGCTCCCCCAAATCGCACCTTTTTGGGTCCTCCTTTGCAACCCAAAGCTGCCTCAACACCCCCCACCCCCACCACATTCCAGAGGGCACAGTGGCAGGAATAACATTTTATGAGAAAAAGGTCTATTACAAATTGTGAATTTTCATTTCCTCAGATTTTTGCCTGAGCAAAAATTTCACCCATTGAGCTTGGCACACACTGAATGTGAGCTGGTCAACTGGATGACAAATTCTATTATTTTAAACCCTAGTGCTATGCAGTTTAATTCTAGATTTAGGTATACTTGGGCTCTTCCTTGGCAAACATATAGTAATTAATAAAATGACTAGAAGAAATAAGAAACAGTGTATCAGTGCCAGAAAGGTTTTTTTCCACAAATGAGGTATGACATCCTAAATATGAAAAATAATCTATTTAATGGGGTGGGGGGAGGTCATAATTCAAGCTTTTAGAATCTGACCCATCAGATTCACTTAATTTTCACACTTTGCCAGAGTTAAAATATAGATGTGTCGTCTGTTGCTCTTGCTTGCTGTTTTGAAATTGAAATGTTCTTCAACTTTACTTTCAAATGCTATAATAATAATCTTTATTTCACCCTTGAGTGTGGCTTATGGACAGCCTTCTAATCCTTCCTTTTCAGTTAAGTATGAACATGTTAAAGTGAGTTGGTTCCTATTAAACCGATCGCATGTGTTGGGGAGACTTACAAAACGCTAGCAGGTCCTCTTGCTACAGGAGCTTTTATCTATACTCGCTGGGCATGACTATTTTGAGGTACAAGGAAGCAGACAAGCTTTTATGATGCCTACTGATACACTTCTCATAACTACTGCTGATATTAGTTCAGATGATATAGCATGCTACTGAACTTAATTTATAATTATATTATCACATACTGGATCCTAAGTCCAGTATCTATTAATGATAAATGAAACTAATTTCCTGGTTCTTTGCTTCTTCCTACACAAGCCAGAGAAGCGCTGTCTACATTTTTTCATGTCTTCACGTTATTTGAGAATTCTTCAGTGAGATATCTCACTTCTCTTTAGGGTTCCCAGCAAATTACAAGTACTGTCTCTGCTTCTTTATGTATGCTGTGGGAGTGGGTATAATAGGAACGTCAGAAACTGAGCTTTATAAAAGGGCCATTTGCTTTTTAATAAAAGGCAGAGATGAGAAAGGCAGAGAGAGAAGAGGGGAGAGGAAGGCTGAAAACGAGGGCGGCAGCCTGAGTCCTCTGGTGCTTTAACCACTAATTACACTTTTTTTTACTTTTTTTTTCTCTTAGTGTAGAATCAACCCTCTTCCCTTTGGTTTCAATTAAAAACAAACCTGGCCTTTGAGTTTGTTCAGTTATCATTATTTAAATTACCATATAGCTATAAATCTATTTACGTATTCATGTGTTGGAAGAAGGCCATTTGGAGATATCCCCTGAAGTTCCTGTCCCCTTGTGTGTACACAACCCTACTTCATTCAGTCTGTGGCATTCGTCATCCTAGGGAAGACTAGGATTGCTGTGGCCAAAGTGCAAAGAGAAAGAAGTAGTCATGTTTAGCTTTTGAGCTTTAAAGAGACTATGGAAGCTCACAAAGAAACAGTATTCTCAAGAGAAAATCTTTTTGAGCATCCATCAGTCCAGGTTCTGGACTAAACCACAGGCATATGAAGATGGAGCAAACAGCAAGTTTTCCTGTTCATGAGTCCTCCCTTCCTGGCCCCCCACCACTAAGGTTGGCCAAGTGGTGGGGGTTTGGGGGAATGGAGGGGAGACAAAGAGGAAAACAGGAGGGCGTCTTTGATGTGTAGGTCTCTAAGAATCATGTGGAGCTTGAAGCACAGAAGACCTAGACCTTGCTTTCCAGGGCACAGCCCAAGAAATCATAAACCTTTGTCCCAGTATGGAGACGCAAAGGTTGAATGAGCTCATGTAGGCAGCCTCGTGTGAAGAAACGAACCACTGAGAAGTGCTGGGCTTCCCCTGAGGGAGGAAGGACAACTCTCAGGTGCTTCAGAGCTGGGATGAGTGGGCCTTCCAACCACAGGTTCTGGAGACCTGGATCATCCCAGCAGATATACCAGGACAGTAACAACACTCAGACACTCAGATCACCCCTGGGGAAGACGGGAATGAAAACATGAACTTAATAGAAGAACATGAGAAAAATCAGGAAATCATGGAATATACCTGGAAGTAAACAGAGCAAGATTTTAGAATCAGATCCAATGTGGATTCAAAATCCAAGTTATATTCAGTTCTAGAGAGATAAATGAAGATACATCTTTATACGTTTATTTTGTAGCTGTGTAGTGTGTGTGGATGGATAGATAGAGGATAGATATCTCATGTCTATTGCCCATTACACAACTTAAATTTTACCCTGGCCTAGCAGTTATGAAATTTAACTTTAAAAATACTATAGCCAGTACCAACGTTTGATAACCAGACGTGACTTCCCTGGCCACCAAGTCAATTAGCACGCATCTATTACTGAAGAATTCTAGCTGGAAGGAGAAACAGTCTCCAAGGCTGAGTTTGCCCTTCAGAGGCATGCCATTGGCAGGTTCTGCAGTTACACATAAATTATTTCCAGACAATCTCTTCCATCCAAACACAACACAGTCACTGATATCCCCATTTAAAGGGACAAAATAAAGGCTGTATAATTATGTTCATTTAGAACAAATAAATAAAACCAAATCAGATTTGGGGCCAATTTCATCCAATATTTATTAACTTTCCAGCTTGCTTTGGGTTCAATGGACTATGAGACTGACTCTAAAGCTGTGTCTCCAGGCAAGCTGCGGTCCCGAAGATCTGGTAAAATCCTTCTGGCCCATCTGGGCACATACCAAACAGTGATATCCCATCTATGCCTCAACAACTGGGACAATACCAAGTGCCTGGGTGGTGCAGTCCATTGGGCGACCCTGCTTCTTGGTTTTCGTTCAGGTCATGATCTCTGGGTTGTGAGATCCAGCCCAACGTTGGGCTTCAAGCTCAGCATGGAATCTGCTTGGGATTCTCATTCCCTCTCCCTCTGCCCATCCCCCCATTCTCTCTCTCTTTCTCAAATAAATAAATAAATCTTTAAAAAAAAAACCTGAGAAAACGCAGCCATGTTATTTTGTGAAAATGACCCTCTTTCTCCTCTTTCTCATACATCAATCTCCTGTACCTAATAATAAATACAAGATTGTGTATGTGCGCGCATGCTAAATAGCTTTATGTTCTTTGTTCCCTCATTCAGTGCCTACTGCATGCAAATTACTAGGCTTGATGCTGGAACAATAAACAAGATACAGTCCTTAATCCCAAGGCATTTACTGCCTAATGACCAGATGGAAACAGACCTTAGAACCCAGCCTGGCAAATGCTTTGACAGTGCTATGAGAGCCTGGGTGTGTGGATGGGAGTGAAGGCAGGGAAGGAGCTTGGCTCAGTTTGGGGAGATGGTAGGTGGTGGGGAGAAATCCAGGGAGGACGATGGGGAGGAAATGAGACCATAGCTCTCTCTTTTTAAAAGATTTTATTTATTTATTTGAGAGAGAGCACGAGAAAGAGCATGAATGGGGGCGGGGCAGGCAGAGGGAGAGGGAGGAACAGACTCCTAGCTGGGCAGGGAGTTCGACATGGGGCTCGGTTCCAGGACCCTGGGATCATGACCTGAGCCAAAGGCAGCCACTTAACTGACTGAGCCACCCACGCACCCTGACCATTGCCCTCTCTTGAAGGTATAGCAGGGTAATGAATTCACATAGCCAAAAGAAAGAGGTATAAAAAATTTTGGCATAAAGAAAGAGGTAAAAAAAAAAAAAAAAAAGAATCCGTACAATAAAAACGCATGAAAGGAACAGCTTTCTAAAGGGGATTTCTTCATACTTCACTTTTGAAACAAAGAACGGAATAAACATCTGTTTATACTCTTTGACTCAATAATGCCAATTCTTGAATTTTATCCTAAGAAAATAATCAGAAATGTGAACAGAGCTTCATGTACAAGGACTGACCTCACAGAATTATTTAAAACAGCAAGACAATAGAAATAATGAAAATGAGTAGACATATATTCATTATGAAATATCCAAATAATAAGCATAGTATAAACATTAAATCTAGTGTTTCTGAAGAACATATATTGTCATGAGAAAGTACTCATAAGTGAAAAATGAAGTAAAATTGTACATAAAATTCCTTTAAAAATATATTACATTAGTAGTTTTACTTGAAAGAAACTATATAAAATATTCCAATTTTCATTTACTTCAATAAATAGGTATGTAAATATACACAGAAGAAGATTTGATGAAAACAAAAAGAAAATACTGGTTATTAAAGTCAGTTTAAAATTTTTTTTTGAAAAATTTTCTTAATTTTCCACATTTAATTTAATTTATTTATAGAAATTATTTCACTTTTACCAAATTCAGGCTTTTTACTTTTGTGTTCTTAATGTCAGGCATTTATTTCCTCCTTCCCACTGAGAGTCTTCTGCCATGGCCCACAATGACTTGACTGGACTTTCTGTTTAGTTGTTCAATTTTCCTTGCTGAACCAACCTGGCATTTCAGTTAGACTGAGGCTATCCAACTGAAATACCAATAAGCCTTACTGCCTTCGCCTTCCCTGTTTCCATTTTGGAAGAAATGGTATCAGGAAGAATGCCAGGCCCCAGACTCATCACAGGCAGTGCTCAGAAGGCTCTGGGTTTGCAGACATCACACTTCTGGGACACTACCACATGACACGATTAGATGCTGCTGTCCAGAAAGGGCCAAGGGATGACCATCGAGGGTGGAGGGCAGCTGGAACAGGCTGAGGGTGACAAAGTTGTTGCACAAGAAACCCTGACCAGGGAGAGCCAGTTCTCCAAGGCAGCCAGGTGGTTCCTGCTACAGGCCCTGGCCTCCTGGGTGTCACATTACAGAAGGTGAGGCTGAAGCAAGGTCGGGGGAGCTAGCGAGCAGGAGACAAAAGAGGAGGAGTTACAGAATTTCAAGTCACAAAAGAAAATGAAAGTCATTATCTACACAAGTTACAGCGGGCCAGGCACTCTGCCTGCCGCTCGCACACCCTGACCTCACTTAGTCTGACCAAATATGTATCATCATCATCATCACCCATCCACTGTGCAGATTTGGAACACAAGGCTCACCGAGGTCACGCAAGCTTTTGGGTGGAAGACCTGGAATTTGGACCCAGGTCTGACACCTTCAGTCTGGCTTCTAAAATTTTCTCTAAGATGCAGAACCTTCTCAGGAGTGTGGCAAGGAAGCAGTCGGTTTGGGCAGCAAACAGCTTTATTTAAGGATTCTCTAAAGTTTGTATGTGCTTCTACTAAAGATCAGTAGAGGACAATCTATAAACTCGATATTCAAAGAAAACTTTTTGTTAACGTGTATTAATACATGGCTGAGCTGGGAAATGAGGACGTGGTTTTCTTGGAGGGCAGAAACAATAATAAAGTGAAAACCCCAAGGCATAAGTGAGGGTGAGGGGCTGATCAGTTTGAAAACACCGTCGGACACACACCATCTCCCAGATCCCTGAGACTACGTCATTCTGGAAGGGGTCCTGAGGTATTTAGAATGTAACGTTTCCAGTGCAGCAGATGGAGGCTTGGATAGTATTCAGAGTTTGTGAAGTGATGTCAAATACTTCTTCCGATGATCTTGAGTGACATTATTAATTTGCATTTATTAAATGAGGCAACAGGCTCAGGAACTAAGATCGGCGGCTGGTTTGCAAGGGAACCAGAACTTAAGCTGCATTTCAGCGGCTCAGTCTGGTACTCTGGGCACCTCCTCAGAACTGGGGCATATTCCAGGCTGCTAGCACGAGTCTCTGTTGAACCCAAAAGCTCCTATTTTCCAAGTGTGAAAAGAAAGCCTCAGCAGTTACAGGCCCAAGAGCTGAAATTGACACTTAAGGCATGAGTCTCAAGAACACAACTGATAAAGGAGCTGGCCGGGTCAGGTAAGAAGGACAAGATTCTATAATTAAACAGACAACACTGTGCTCTAAATAGGTCTAAATCCCCTCTTGACCCCTAACTTCTTACTATGTGAACTGCCGGTGACATCTTTTGAACTGAAAATCACAATACTTCGAGGGGCACCCCCTCCGTTTATCTGAGTTTTACTCCTGGCATCTCCAGAAAGCCCCCCCCCCCCTGCTTGGCAGCGAGAAGTGAACCTTCACACGTCCCCACCGCTCCCTTGGATCCACCCCAAGTTGAACTGGCTTCTTCTGAAGGTAGTTTCTTCACTTGTCGCCAGTCTGTTTTCCAGGCCAATGTAACAAAGCCAACCTCTGACTTGAACAGAGAACAAGGTTTTTAAACATGAAGTATGATTCATGTAATTGAATTTTGTTTAGAGCCCCACAGGGGGAATGCTTCTCTTCACCTACTTCACTCCTTGGAGTTCCTGAATAGGCAAAATGTTTGCAGGAGCCTCGCTCACACAGAGGTGGTCCTGGCCCACAGAGAGTGCAAACCGCCAGGCAGCAGGGATGTGGGGCAGGAGGGCACCCCAGCATGTGGTTTCCCATGTTGGCCTGGCCTCATACAGCCCCTGAAGGAGCTATAAACCCCAGCGTGGCATTATCTCTTACTTGCTGAGTATCTGCCGCTCTGGCTGCAACAAGATTCTGGTTGAGCTTATAAATGATGCATATATAGCCTCTGAACTCATCTGCGAACTAGCCTGGAGGCTGAAGTTATTCATTCATTTAGCAAGCTTTTAACCAGCCCTTTCTGGTTATAAATAGCTTCAGATGAACTGTCACTCCTTGCCAGGCATTCTGATAGGAACTGGGGACTCAAAAACAAAAGATGCAGTCTTGAGGTGAAGAAGTCACAGTTTAGTGGGGTGCCAGAGGGGAGAGAATAGAAAAACAATTCTATTTCGGTTGAAGTTGAGAGAGGTGAGCACAGAAACCTGCTTGCAGTGGTATGAGAAGAAGATACCTGAGCTGAGTTTTGACTGATGAATAGGAGTTAGTGGAACAAAGTTGGTGGGGAGGAAAGCTCGGACCATATGTGTACATGTATGTGTGGTTATGTGTGTATGTGCGTGGGGGTGAGGGTTAAGGAAGTCAGTGAAAGGCGATCTTTTTTCCTTTTCCATACTCTGAGAAAGATTTTTCAAATATTCTTTTCATGTGATGATGACTAGGACATCTGAGTTAACGTGAGTCCAAATATTTGTCAAATCTTAATATGGAAATTAGTGACATTAAGAAATGTCAAAGCTCTTAAACATCACCAAGTTGTAAATATGAATATGGACCCACATGCTATTTAAGAAAATTGTGTTTAGAAAGAAAACATGATAAAGAAGCAAATTCCCAGCCTGACTTTAGAATGTTCACAAGTCATCCATATGAAGTTTTCTGTGATTACCTAATTAATAGTAAAAGCTTTGACCATATGCTGTAGTGCCCATTTTCCACACTGGAGATAGTAAATTACCATACTTGATTTTCTTTTGCTCTATTTTCAGTTTACATGTTTAACCTTCTAAAGAGTTTTGCTTGCTGGCAAATTTAAATGAATGTACAATGGGAAATTCCCAGCCTTCAGGATCTTAAATTAAAAACACGTTATATCAGTCCTTTGTTATGATGGCTAACTGACATTCAGTTGAGGAGTTTTAATAAAGGGGGGGTGGAGGAGTATCTTAGCACTATTTAAGAATTAAATCTCTAAGGCTATAATTTAAAAATAATTATAAAACTATGTATTGTACTGAAAGTTTCTGAATGCAAAACACTGAACTGTCACTCCATGAAAGAAATATCTTAATATAAAGAAGAAAGTAAAGGATTATCCAGAGATAAAAGAATGTATTTCACCTAGCATCAAGGAATTGACCAGCTAATACTTTTCAAAATATGATCACGAACTCTAGCAAATTCTTATGGCCTTCAAGAGTGTACACAAATGGAATAATCTATCCTAGACCCAAACTTGGTAGATTTATACCTAGTTTCCAAAGGGAATATAGGTTGCCTGAGATTTAGGACCACCTTTCTGGAAGTCAACTTTTAAAGGTCCAAAGGCTTGCAGAAACCAGATTTTAGCATCTATATTGGAGAAGTTTATTTAATTCAGACTCCATTTGATCAGCAGATGGAAAGCAGGTTTATTCAATGCCTTCTACCTAAATTTGCCAAATGGTACAAGTTATGTATTATATTTTAAAATATGATGAGGTATGAGCTTCATACAATTCTAAGAGAAACTGAACCTTGGAGTTTCCAATACTAAGATAGGTTCAGATGAAAAAAATACATGCTTCCTCCATACAACTTCCCCATTCAGTTACCCTGCTTTGTAACAGGGCAAAGCCCAAGAACCTGGATCATTTTTCCAGAGGGAGAGTCTTTGGGGCTGGCTCTTCCTTAATTGGTAAGAGGCAGAACTACTGAAGAAAATGGAAGAATTTTCACCTGATTGTCAGACTAATCACTAAAGAGGAGAGACTGAATTATAATATGCACCAAGGAGATGTACTTACAATAAAGAATGAAAAGTGTCAGGATAGAGTCAATTTTGCTTTTTAAAAGAAAAATAAAATTCCTGGCCACACTTATTGTTATATACAACCTATAACTAGCCTTCTGCTATAAATTATGTGAGGTAGTGTGACTTACTCTATTGCTGAAGAAATGGATACAAGATAGAGTCATTCATCATGATTATAGCTTAAAACATTTATTATTTCACACAGCTTCTGAAGGAATTCTAGAATGGTTTAGCTCAGTGGTTGGGACTCAAGAGTTTCTCATGAATTTGCAGTCAAGCTGTCAGTTACCTGGGGGCTCAACAAGGGGAAAGTATACTTCCAGGCTCATTCACATGGCTTTTGGCCGGTCTCAGTTCCTCACTTTGTGGGTCTCTCCAATGGCAGCCCAAGTGTCCTCATGACACGGCAGCTGACTTCCCACTCCCCAGGCTGCCCCAGGATGATAGCTGACTTCCCTCAGAGCAAGTGATTCAAGAAACAAAGGGAGAGCACAAGAGACATCCAAGACAGAAGTCACAGTCTTTTTATAACCTAATATCAGACATGATATCCGGTCATTCCACCATCTTTGGTCACTAGAAGGGACTTACTAAGTCCAGCCCACACTCAAGAGGAGACAGATTAAGCTCCATCTCTTGAGGGAACAAGCATCAAGGAATATATGGGCATATCTTTAAAACCATCACAGTAAATGTTTGATAATGGTTACCATTATCAGAAAATAAAAATCTAAACTAGCAAAGCATAGATCAGAATATGAAGAATTTTTTTTAAAGGATTTTTACTTTGAATACTGACTTCTTTTAGGATTAAAAAATGAGGGACTTCCTAGAGAACTAGTCCTCATCAGATCAAGAAATATAGTCACATAGGGGCGCCTGGGTGGCTCAGTTGGTTAAGCATCTGCCTTCAGCTCGGGTCATGATCTCAGAGTCCTGGGATTGAGCCCCGCATTGGGTGGGCTCCCTGCTCAGCGGGGAGTCTGCTTCTCCCTCTCCCTCTGCCCCTCCCCTTGTGCTTGTGTGAGCTCTCTCTCTCTAACATAAATAAATAAAGTCTTAAAAAAAAAGAAATATAGTCACATGGGACTTCACAGAAGCCACTTACATTCTTGGCAGGGAAAATGGACTTGTCACATACTTTTTTTAGCTTTAATGGGAATCTCTTAAAATCATGGAGCTCTGCTCTGAAAGCACCCTTGAATTTCCAGCATTAAACACAAATAGAATGCCCTGACTGGTGACCACAGGTTGATGGTACCGAGCAAAGAGACTGATGGTAACATGAATAAAGAGGGAAAAAAACCCCAGATAACACAAAGGAATGCATACTGTGCAATTAAAACTCCCTCATGGCTCTGTAATGTCTTGCACAGCAGCTGACTTGGCTTCACCAAACTCTATGACTATATATGTAAAATTCACTATTTACTGAAAGAGAATAACAACAGCTCACATTTATTGAGCACCTACTCTGTACCAAGCATTGCTCTAAGTGCTGGACACATATTAATTCACATAATTCTCACAGCAATTCTATTAAATAAAACTCTCAGTATTCCCATATTGTGGATAGTGGAACTAAGATGCAAAGAGTAATGTCCCCAAGGTCACATAGGTGTTAAGGGAGAAGATGGGGCTTAAACCCACACACCCTGGAACCACTGTCATCTGTATATACACTTAAAATTAGCCATTCCCCAGGAGTGAAGAACTTAGCAATAAAGATAGGTCAAGTCAGTAGAATACTGTATGAAGAGGATGATTAGGGAAGATGTGCTATATACTTTTGTATATAGGCAGAAAGGTCACCAACTTGGATATTAGTTAATGTTGCCCCAAAAGTGGTTCTGAATTTAGGATTGAAGAGGTCAAAGTAGATTCTTCTCTTTCTTAGGAAATCTGAGTCATAGCTTGATTCAGACTTCCGAGTATGCTCTTTCCCCCTTTATTTCTGTGGTTTCTGATGATAAAAATAAAAAAGGATATCCCATGTGCAGCCTCTTAACTGGAGACAAGTAAGAAATGTTGAAATCAGCTGGCTGGGCTATCGTGACCCTTTCTGAGTATGTTAGGCTATAAACTGAAAAGCATTGCAAAAAAGACCTAATGTGTTCAAGCCTGAACTATGTCCTAAAGATAGCAAAACCATCTCTTAGGAATGTCCTGGAACTGGGAAGACTGAAACAATCTGTAGAGCCACTTTAATGTCTGTAGTAGGAATCACCACTTCTACTTATACGTGACATGATTTTATTTAGTTGGGAAATCAGCCAATCATTCTGACATGGGTAAGTTTTCGCCCTGTACTTCTCCCATTCATGTCATTTTAATCCTGTATCTCTTATTCTTTTTATTCATTTCTTGGCAAGTATTTCTAATATCAAAAACAAAAAGAAGCTGTATCTTCCCTTCAAACAATGAGACAAAGCACTCAGCACTTCTGAAGACAAGTCAAAACCACTTTCTAGAGACTTAAAAGCAATGGTGATGTCTCTCAAAATTAACTCTTACTCCTCTTTCACCAAGGGGCTCTGTACCACATAACCATGAAAAGTGTATGTTTTATATCAAGTTCGAGAGCTTCCTGCCTGCCCGCCACTTCCTTTTGCTGAGGCTACTCACCTATTCTGTAAGCAGAACCAAGCTCAAACACAACTGTGAGACAGTCTGGTTTTGTCTCAAATGGTTTCATACTCTATCTCCTCTCCATGGGCTTGGGGAGGGGGGCGACCCCCTACCCTAGCACCCAATACTTTAAAGCTTTCTGTCTCTTGAGGCATTCTACTTGGGTCTGTTCTTCACAAGCAATGCTTCGAGCCTCCAAAATCTCCTACTCCCACCCCTTCTCTCTCTCTACATCTATCCCCTCCAAGGTAAAGTTCCTATTACCTTGGTTTGAGGATCCTAGGTGCTAGGTGAACACCGAATAACAGCAACTTGATCTAGTAACACAAGGTCAGGATTTCAGGGAATGTCATATGCTAGTAGGAGATATATATCTATATTTCTCTATATATATTTGAGAAAGGAAGTCTTGAGCTTTTCAAAGTATATTAGGTAGGTGATGCTAACTCCATTTATGTGTAAGGCTAGCCCTTGTAATCAATTTTTAAGTCACTCTGGGTGTTCACAAATTACTCAGGGGTGACCTATCGGGTGATAGAACGAGCCAAGGTGAGGGTATGATCTCTTTGAAAACTGGAATGAATACCCAATCCTAACAGGATACAATGGAGGTAATTTCATTACTGGCACTTATAGGAAAAGGAATTGGCTCCACTTTGACCATTTGATTAAATCTGCTGATACTGTTAAAAGGAAGTAGTTTTAAACTTGGCCTCTTGTGTTCAAGCCCTGAAATAAAGTGAGTTGGGGGAAAATGGGAGGTGGGAGGGAGACAAAAAGGTAGAAAGGTCATCTCTGTTAGACTGTGATTTCTCTTCTGCATTAACCGCCCCCCCCCCCCCCCAGGCAAAGGAAGATGCTGCTACTACTCCCTTGTTGACCCATTTCACACTCCCGTGACCTCTACAGAAAAGCTGTTTGGGATTCAACAGGTGAGCGAAATCAGCTGAACCTCATCACAGACTTGCTGTTTCTGCTTCAGGATGCAGAACACATGGCTGCCATCCACAAGGACAGGGAAGAGCTGTTCTGCCAGAGAGTGTGATGGAAAAAACATGAGCTTTAGATCATACAATCTGGCTTCATGGTCTAGCTAGATACCTTCAGGCAAATGACCAAAGCTCTCTTGGTTTCCGCAACATAACACAAGACCCAAGAAATTATCTGGTGCGTAGCTGTTGCTCAACGATTGTTTGTTCTCTGTGGCTTTCCCTCCAGGTCACTACAAGGCCCGCATAACCCCTACTGCCAGCTTGCATCTGTGGTGTTTTCCTGAACTTTCTGCCTTAACTGCACCTGACCTCTTGCCTACTCAGACAGATAAAGGACATCTGAATCTTCCTTTGTACTTCTCAGAAATACAAGCCTCTGAGAGGTCTAGATTTCTGCTGGAAGGGACCTTAGTGGTCATCTGGTCTTGGTGGCAACTTACAAAGGCAATGAAACAGAATGAGGGTGAATCATTTCGGGTCCCTATTTCAGGAGGAAGGAGGGGGAGCAGTCTTCAGGGTGAAGTCTACTTGCTTAAGATCTTTCTCTTTCTGTTCTTCTACTTAAAAGTCTTTTTTTAAAAAAGATTTTATTTATTTGTCAAGGGGAGAGAGAGAAAAAGGGAGAGAGAGGGAGAGCATGAGCCAGGGGAGGGGCAGAGGAAGAAGCAGGCTCCCCACTGAGCAAGGAGCCAGATATGGGACTCAGTCCCAGGACCCTGGAATCATGACCTGAGCCAAAGGCAGACGCTTAACCGACTGAGCCACCCAGGCGTCCCTGTTCTTTTACTTAGAAGTCTTGTCTGACACCCCATTCCTCTTCTGAGGTCTACTGGATTATACCAAAGGAAGGACCTCTGAAAACCTTCCTTATTGGCTCAAGGGAGGTTGTTTCTGTAATCTGTGTTGTGATTAGAATATAATAGGTACATTAGGGGGTGCCTGGGTGGCTCAGATGGTTAAGCGTCTGCCTTCGGCTCAGGTCGTGATCCCAGAGTCCTGGGATCGAGTCCTGCATCGGGCTCCCTGCTCCTTGGGAGCCTGCTTCTCCCTCTGCCTCTCTCTCTCTCTGTCTCTCATGAATAAACAAATAAAATTAAAAAAAAAAAGAATAGGTACATTAGGGACCTTCTCTCATTTCATGTAACTTGGGATTTTGAATTATGGCTACGGTACTGGAAAACGTTGAACAACACTTTTGGAAGGAAAAATATTGGAAGCCTGGACCCATCTAGAAGTCTGACTCCATCTAGAAGCCTAGAAGTGGTCCTCTAAAGACCCAAATTCCCACTTCTGCCCCTCTTGATAATAGATGTGATTGTAACGACAGGAGACTGATGACTGGGAAATGATGGAGAGGTTACTGGAAAACAGGACAGAGTCTGTAGGGTTTTGTCTGTGCTCATGGCGTGCTCCCACTGTACTGGCATGCAGGAGGTCAAGAAAGTTCTCCCGACGTGCGCCTCGGTCGTGGAGCAGCCTTCGGCAGTCTCCTCTGCAAATGGGCTCCGTGGCCTAGCGTCCTCGGCCCCGCCAACCGTTTCCACCCACCCACAAGGGACAGCATGGCAGCCATCCCCTGCAGCGGCTTGCTCATGGCCACCCACGACTATTGCCGGTGCCGTGGGGCTCCACTTCCAGTACCAGCTCCTGTGGAAGTGCAGAGTATCCTGGGTACGCCATCCCTCATCACCCCGGTCTCCCCAAGGCCAACCCTGGTCACTGGTGGGCAAGCTTCTCTTTCGGGAAGTTCACTCTCCTGTTCATGGCTACTGGGTTGGAGTCCCCAGAATGCTCGGACTCTGCCCAGGCCTCCAGCCGCACAATCACCTGTGACGTGGCTCTGGAAGGCCTGAGGAAGCAGCCTGGCGGCCAGCTTGGCCAAGCCAACACTGGGCCCCCATCCTGAGTGGCCACCACCAGGCCTAAGCAGGTGCTAGCTGATCAGAGCCCAGCCCTCCCCTTCCCATAGACTAGGCAGGCTGCAGCCAGCAGCAGACACTTGTGTATCAAAACAGCAAACACCAAAAACGAAGTTGAGAAAACCCTGCTCTTCACTGTCCAAGCCACAGGCAAGCCTTCCTGACATCTTGTAACTGTGTGCCTTGCACCAAGTGGAAAATAAACTCCAAGCAGCCAGGTAGCCCTGAGAAAAAGAAAAGAAAGGAAAAAAGAAAATTTCCCAAGCTTCCATGGGCCAGCGTGGGCCCAGCCTTTTCTCTATGGTTTTCAGGCTCTTGGGGAGGCTATGGCGGCGGGGGGGGGGGGGGCAGGTAGGAGCGGGAAGGGTCCTGATATCAGGACTATAATCAAGTTACACCTTTTATAAAACAGCCACGGAGGCAGAGAGATTAAAGGCTCACTCTCTTTTGATTCCTCTTGCCAGAACTGTTGTGTATCCTCATAGAATAGCAAGGAGAGAAGCATTTCCATGGGGTGAGTGTGTTAAGGGTGATGGGAGAGGGGAAGATGGTGCTCCCAAAGTGGTATGTATAAAAAATGAGCCCCTGCAGGGAGACAGAAACAGCAAAGTTAGCAGAAAATGGTAATATATTAAAATCCTCTTTTGGGGGGCTAATGAGAATGTACTTTTAGAGATTATTTAGAGGCATCTTTTATATTTTCAGATACTGCTTCTAATGGTAATAGTCAACAATATCCTGCCTACATACAGCTTTCTTCCCAAAGTTTTAAAGCGCTTTCACATAGCTTATTTATCTAAAGTTTATGACATCCTTATCAGGCATGCAGGCCAATTTAATACGCTTCCATTTTGACATCATTAATGGAAATAATATGAGCTTTGGAGTGAGATAGGCAGCGGTTTCAAGTCTTAGGTCCATACTTACTAGTTACATTACTCAACTTCCTCACTTGTTCACTAAGTCTGGCTCTTTCCCACAGCTACCTCAGTGGGTGCTCGAGAGGATAAAATGAGATAACCTATGTAAAATGTTGGGCATAATGAGCACTCCACAAGTGCTATTTCCCTGTGTGTGAGACTTCAAATCCACATCTGTCCTTTCACATACGAGCTGCCAATGGACTATACAGTCAGGGCTTTTGTTTGTATACGTGCTAGCTCTGACCTTAGAGTTGAGATGAAAAAGCCAATGAGCATTACGATCACTGTAAGTGTTTAATGGCACTGTGAGTGTAATATAAAACCACAGATCCATTATTAAATGTGATAAATTAGACTTCTATTAGTACATATGACCTCCCTGAACCAGAGTTCATCAAGATTACAGCTATTGCATGGAGTTGCATGTTAAGGAGTATAATCTTACCAATTAAAATGTTTTAGGGCATGCACACTGGCATTCTGTCAGCATCCTGATAAGTTTTTATTAATGACCACCTCCGGCCTAGGGTACCCTCTCCTAACATTCTGCCATCTGGGAGGGCCTTTTTGTCTTTGATGTCATGTATCCCTGTTTACTGATGTGGGAGGGATAGTAGAAAAGGGATGGTTATCAGATTCTGCTTTGCAGTGTGGCTGCAGACAGCAACAGCTGATGCTTAACCCAGACCCTGTCTGAACTGACTTGGAGCTGATTTTCTCCTGGATTTTTGAGCCCCTCCTCTTTCCCCTTTCTCTGTTACCTCTGCTCATTGCCTTTTTACAGTCTACCTTGCAGAAGTTTCTTCCTCCACTTGTTCCCCAGGATTCTATCCTTGGTGCCCTTGTCTTCTGTTGTCCTTGCTAGGACCCCCTCCCCTCATCCACATCTTCAGCCACACCTATCTATATACATCTGCCTGCCAGATCTGTATCACCAGCCTGACTGTCCAACCTACCAGGACTCTGCATTCTGGTTTCCTATAGGGACCTCAAACTCTCTCTCTCTTCAACTTGCTTCATTCATTCATGTAGCCTAACTCAGAGAATGGCATCAACATTAATCCAGTCCAGAGATGTGGGAGTCAATATTGACACCTGCCTCTATGCCCATAGCTAATCACCCAGTGTCTTGCTAATTCTATCACTTTACTGTCTCTGAAATTCCCTTTCCTGTCAGTTGCTTTCTGATTATGAGAAGAAGAGCACAGTGGTTCAAATCATTGGCTTTGGGTCTGATTCCGTTTTACCATGTAATAGCTGTGTGGTCATGAGCAAGGACCCTAGCCTTTCTGAGCTTTAGTTCCTTCATCTGTAAAATGGAGACAACATCCATTTGGTAATGCTTTGCAAACCTGAGCACACGTTAAGATTCACCTGGAGGGTTTGTTGAACCCTAGATTGCTAGGCCCCATCCCAGAAAATGTGCATTTCTAACAAGTTCTCAGGGATGCTGAGAACTCTGCTGCTCCTAAGCCCCACACCTCGCTGCTCGGACAGCCTAAGGGTCTCTTGGCCTGCAGTCTCCCCGGCCCACCCTTACCTTCTCCGCAGCGCTGTCAAAGCCATTCTTCTAAAACAGTACCTGATTTTTACATGAAAATGGCTTGAATTTCTTAATAATTGCTAAGTGGTCAGAACATTCTAAGTGCTTAACATGAATGAACTTATTAAAGCTGAGAACAGCTTGTGAGATAGATAATATTTTCTCCACGTTATAGAGGAGGAAACCGAAGCATAGAGAGTTTAAGTAACTTGTCCAAGGTTGCAAAGGTAGAAAATTTCCGAACCAAAATTTGAGACCAGATTCCAGCCTTTGGTTCCAGAGCCCAGGATCATAACCATTGTACCCACTGCCCTCACACTGCTATTTCCCCATCTTAAAATCCTTCAATCCTTCAGCCTAGGGGATTAAACCCGACCCTTAGGATGGCCTATGTGACCCTCAAGCCTCCTTTTCCACCTTGTTTCCTGAGCACCAGTCTTTAAAAACTTGCTTGTCAAGTACACTTTTCCCTGCATGAAACACCCCTCTACCAATTCCTATTTATCCATTATAGAGTTTAGCTGTTATCTCTTTTGAGAAGTGCCCTGCTTTTCCCCACCAACTGTGGATTAAGGGCCCTCCTTTTGTGGAAGTTCGCATCGCACCTAGCACTTAGCTGCCTCTTGGAACTATACTGTGCACACTTGCTTACTTCTCTAACCCTTCAACAGTGAGACCCCTCCTCAGGGCACTGCAGACTCTTGTCAATGTACCTGGTAGGCAGTTAATGACCATCTGTTAATGAGTGAATGTAAACCACACCCACTGGCACATTCAGGCTCTCTCCTACCACCTCCTCAGTGGGTTTCTTCTTTGGGCTCCCTCAGGACTGTGTGCAGAACCAGTCTTGATTATATATATAATTTAAAGATTTATTTATTTTAGAAAGGGAGAGAGAGAGCAGGAGAAGGAGGGGCAGAGGGAGAGGGAGAGAATCTCAAGCAGACTCCATGCTGAGCATGGAGCCCGATGCAGGGTTTGCTCTCACAACCATGAGATCACCACCTGAGCCCAAACCAAGAGTGGGACATTTAACCAACTGCGCCACCCAGGCACCCCTTGATTATATATTTTTCCAAAAATATTTTATTTATGTTTATTATTGAATATTTTCCTCAATGATAAAATGTAAAATGTAACAAGTATCCATACACCTACCACCCAGCTTTAATAACTTTTAACATGTTACTTTGTTTCAGATCTTTTAAATATGTTACACAAAGACACCTGCAACAACCAGTTTCCTAATGAATTAGAAAAGATACTTAATCTCAAAGAGTTTTTGTTTAGATTTAAATTATTTAATTATTTAATTTTAACAAATCTATAGAGGGGGGATTCCTGGAATTGCAGAGTAAGGACCTCCAAAAATCTGCTCCTCCATAAAGCAATGAGAACACTGGTAAAAGTTGTCAAAATCAACTTCTTCAGAATTCTGGAAATTAAGGAGTGTTTATTCAAGAAAAAAATGGCTGAATCTTGGTAGAAGAGTGAGCTTTGTATTTTAACTTGCCCTTTTTCCATTCGTCTCTTCCCAGCACTGTGGGAACCTTGAAAACCAGAAGCCTTATGAATGTAGCAGCTGTAAAAATTAGCCTAATAGCCAATAGAAGGGGAAGAGTAAGTTGGGAGCTCCTAAAAAAGCTTCATCTCCAGACAATTATCACTATTTGGCTTATCTGGCAGCTCCTTGGAAAGGCTCCATCTGTAAGGCTTTTTATTATTTGACCTGATTCAGAGTTTCCTCACTGGGAAAGCCATTGTAATCTCCAAAGAAATCACTGACAAAATAACTAAAAAAATATAGTAAAAGAAACAAGAATGGAATCAAAACAGAAAAGATCTAGTTAATGCAAAAAAAAGCAATAATGAAAAAACAGAGGAACAAAAAGACATGACATATAGAAGACAAACAGCAAACATAAATCCTACCTTATCAGCAATTACATTAAACATAAAGACTCTAAATCAAAAGAAATGGATTGGGAGAATGGATTTGAAAAATGATCCATCCAACTAGGGGCACCTGGGTGGCTCAGGTTAAGCATCTGCCTTCAGCTCAGGTCATGATCCCGGGGTCCTGGGATCGAGCCCCACACTGGGCTTGAGCCCCACACTGGGCTCCCTGCTCAGTGGGAATCTGCTTCTCCCTCTCCTCCCTGCTCTTTCTCTCTCTTGCTGTCTCTGTCTCTCTCTCAAATAAATAAAGAGAATCTTTAAAAAGAAAAAAAAAGAAAAATGATGCAACTATATCCTGTCTAGGAAATACTTTAAAGGCACAAATAGGTTGACAGTAAAAAGGGGGGAAAGAGTATACTATAAAAGGCAATCAAAAGAGAACTGAAGTGGCTATACTAATATTAGACATAACAGACTTCCCACAAAAATTATTACTAGAGACATAAAGGGATATTTTAATATGATAAAAGGATGAATCCATCAGGGAGATACAATTACAAACATGCATGCACATAACAACAGAGGTCTTCAACTCATGAAGCCAAAGCTGACAACTGAAGGGAAAACAGATAATGATAACAGATGGAGACTTCAAAACCTCACTTTCAATGATGAATAGAACAACGAGGCAGAAGATCAACAAGGAAACAGAAGACCTGAACAACACTATAAATCACAAGACCTAATCTATAGGACAGGCCACCCAAGAGCAGCAGAATGCACAGTTATCAACTGTATACAGAATATTCTCCAGGACAGACCATACGGTAAATCATAAAACAAACTTCAATAGACATGAAAAAGTGCTCAACATCACTCGGCATCAGGGAAATCCAAATCAAAACCTTAATGAGATACCACCTCACACCAGTCAGAATGGCTAAAATTAACAAGTCAGGAAATGATAGATGTTGGCGGGGATGTGGAGAAAGGGGAACCCTCCTACACTGTTGGTGGGAATGCAAGCTGGTGCAGCCACTCTGGAAAACAGTGTGGAGGTTCCTCAAAAAGTTGAAAATAGAGCTACCATACGATCCAGCAATTGCACTACTGGGTATTTACCCCAAAGATACAAATGTAGGGATCCTAAGGGGTACGTGCACCCTGATGTTTATAGCAGCAATGTCCACAATAGCCAAACTGTGGAAAGAGCCAAGATGTCCACCGACAGATGAATGGATAAAGAAGATGTGGTATATATATACAATGGAATATTATGCAGCCATCAAAAGG
>NC_138369.1:99961885-99982867 GCF_054177405.1 Leptonychotes weddellii | reverse complement strand
GGAAGGGGAGAAGGGGGAAGGAGGGAAGGGGGAGGAAGGAAGGGAGGAAAGGAGGAAGGGGGAAGGAGGGAAAGGGGAAGGGGAAGGGGGGAAGGAGGGAAGGAAAGAAGGAAGTTAGGAAGGCAGGAAGGCAGGCAGGCAGGGAGGAGGCTTGACTTGTGCTGTCTAGTGACAGTGTCACCGCCCTGGCAGCCTGGCCCTGGCACACGAAGAGGGTGTATCTTGGGAAGAAGGGGAGGAAGGACAGTCTGGAAGGCGGGCTCTAAACTGTGGCACTCTTCTTTCTTATTCATGATGAAAGAGGAGGATATCAGCTCTGGCCTGGACCCAGAAAATGATAACTTGATGAAAATGTGAGGAAAGAAAGGAGGGCCAGACCAGGTTGACAGCCAGAGTTTTTAGCAGTTAGAAACAAGCCAGGGAGTGTAGTCATCTTCTGTTGCGGTGTAACAACTTATGGCAAATTCAGCAGCTTAAAACAACACAAATCTACTATTGTGTAATTTCTTGGGGGTCCCAGGAGTCTGGGCACAGCTCAGAGTTGCCCCAGAGTGTAATCAAGGTGTCAGCAGAGCTGTGGTTCTCACCTGGACCTTGGTGTCCTCTCCAAGCTCATTCAGGTTGATGACAGAATTCAGGCTCTTGAAGTCGTAGGACTGAGGCCATTTTCTATCCGGCTGTTGGCAGGCAGTCCCTCTCAGTCCCTAGCTCCTAGCCACATGGCCCTCTTACAACACGACAGCGTTCAAGCAGCAGGAGCAGTAACCTTATAGAATGTAATATCATCATGGGATGACTGCCCCATCCACATGCTCATGTAACATAACATGTTCCCACGAGCCCAACATGTTCCCACGTCCCACCTCACAGAGGGTTTCTCTGACTTCTGATGGGATTCTGGGCAGTTGCCGGGAGGTTGAGGGGCTGGAAACTCCTCTCTCCACACCAACAGAAGAAAACCCCTTTTTAATCTTATCAAGGATACTCAGATCTAACAGAAACACCAGTTAAGCACCGTAACAGTGAAAGGCAACCTGAACACCAGGCAAAACCAGTGCAGTATGAGGATTCCAGCTAAGGCTGAATGGCAGAGTGACTGGGAAGCCTTCAGTATTCCCTTCTTGACTCATCCTGCTCCCCTCCACCCTGAAGCAGGTGTTTATCAGTCCCTTGCTTTTCTTTTTAATCACACATGGATGGTTCTCTAAGCAGTATATTGCTTTGTTTTGTCATGTTTTAACTTTACAAAAATAGAATCATTCTGTGTGTATTCTTCACTGTGCTGTTTTCATCTAGTACATTCTTGAGACTTATCTGTGTTGACATATATGGCTGTAATTCATTTTCACTGATGTATACTATTCCATTCCTTGTATACACCATGTTTTATTTATTCATTTTCCTGGTGATCAATATTTTTGTTGCCAGTTTTTTCTTTCTTTTTTTAAAAAAGATTTATTTATGTATCTGAGAGAGAGAAAGCACAAGTGGGAGGGCCAGAGGGAGAGGGAGAGAGAATCTCAAACAGACTCCGTGCTGAGTGTGGAGCCCATCGAGGGGCTCGATCCCACAACCTGGAGATCATGACCTGAGCCAAAACCAAGAGTCGGATGCCCATCTGACTGTGCCACCCAGGTGCCCCTCCAGTTTTTTTTTCTAACTATAAGCAAGTGACTACGAATGTTGTTGCACATGTTTTCTGATACAAATATATACATTTCTCTAAGAAATATATCTAGGGATGAATCTGTTGGGTCACAGCATACGCAGTTTCAACTTTACTAGATAATGCCAAATTGTTTTCCAAAGTGATTCGGTCACTCCACAGCCTCAACAATACTTCTTACTGCTGACTTTTTAATTTTTGTTAATCTCATGTGGATAAGATGGTGTCTCATGGTGAATTTAATTTGCATTTGCCTGATTAGTAGTGCAGTTGAGCATCTTTTTAAGGGATATTTCTATTTCCTCTTCTCTGAAATGCTGTCTCATGTTGAAGTCAGGTTCCTCAATCAGTTTCTTCAAAATAAAGCTATTATTTTGATTTCTTTTTGACTATCTCCTATGTCTTATTTCTCAATTGCTTTTAACTTTAGAGGGAAAAGAGGGTATTATTTTAGACATCCTGCTGAACTAATAAATAAAGAACAAATTTGACTACATAAGAGTTCAGGACTTAAGTACATGTTCAAATATTTTGAAGTGGTAGAATATATTAGAGCATAAAATTGAGTCATGAGATGGCTTTTTCTTTTTTTTTTTAACAGTTAGCCTGGTTTAAGATTTCAGAGGACAAGGCCACCATGTTCTTGGATACATCATCTTGTTAATATGTCACTGTGATCCTAGCAGATGTATGTCATGCAGTAAACACTCAGCAAATACGAGCAGACCGATGATACAGCAATGGCAGAAAACAAAAACCTACTCAAATTTACTTATTTGTGAATTTGTTTTATACACTAAATGGTCCTTTGATGCTATTTTACCTCTGAATGAATTTTCATATGTTTGTAATATTTAAAAACTAGTTATTGACCTCACCAAAAAGTATATATGATTTAGCTTAGTAGTTAAAGAAAAAACAAAACAGAATTACCAAAAATGTATATATTTGGATTGAGATGTTCAGCAATGTATATCATATTATGTAAAATTGATAATCAATGACTAAATTCATCAAATAATCATATCCTCTACTTCAGTGCTTCCCAAAGTGGTTTCCATGGAGTACCAGTTTAGCTGGGGTTATTCAGTAAAGGGTTGATGCTTTAGTAAGTATGGGAAATACCAAGTTATCAAAGTTAAATCAGTTAAATTATTGGTCAAATGGTGGATCCCCAACAAGAGGTATGGTATGCAACATACCCCCAATGTCTTTTACCCCAAAATATCTGGAATACCTGAGTTCCAAGAAACATACTTTGGAGAATGTGCAGCTCTGCTTTGACTCTCTGGTCATCAGCTTCCTATAATAATAAAAATCTTTGTTTTCTTAATTTTTTTCTATTGTTATCTATTTTAGAAATATTATTCTTAGATTTAAATTTTATATCAGCATTATAGCAATTGGACAGTGTGTAATAAATTTACACTGCAAGAAAAATATTCACAATCCTGAAACTGTACCAAATTCCTTTTTTTTTTTTTTTTTTTTTTTAAAGTTTTCACCTATCCATTCGACAGAGAGAGACAGCGAGAGAGGGAACACAAGCAGGGGGAGTGAGAGAGGGAGAAGCAGGCTCCCCGCCGAGCAGGGAGCCCGATGTGGGGCTTGATCCCAGGACGCTGGGATCATGACCTGAGCCGAAAGCAGCTGCCTAACCGACTGAGCCACCCAGGTGCCCCTGTACCAAATTCCTTTTTAAAGATACAATTCAAGTTCATTAAAATGCTAATTAAATCTAATCCTAAACTAAACGTTGTCATCAAGTGTAGTTTGACATCTCACATAATATGGTGCCTTAAACCCAAATTTTAAAAAAGCCTAAAGCCATAATAATAGAATTTCATTTATAAAAATATCTCTGCTACCTTCCATGTTAATAGAAAAGTAAGACAAGATAGGCAAACCACTTGATATTATTGTTGAATAAACAAAATATATTTGAAGATTTCTACTTGAGAAATTCTTGTTTAGAGCCAATTTACTTGTAAAATGAAAAGAGCACTTTTAAAAATTGACTTGTCATGATCTTTTATGTGTAAATGCAAATCCTGTATTTGCGATATGCCATGGAGCATTCTTCTGTAAAGATGGCCCTTCTTGACGAACCGCTGCAGAAAATGGGGTTGCCAGCACTCAATCCATATGAGGAGACAAACACATTCACACACAGTCTGCATGCAAATTTAATTTGGTTTATAATCTGCTCACTTTCTTTTAAGATTGATAGCTGAATTAAATAATGCCAGGCTATATGCCCCATTTACTCTTATAAAGACAGGCTGGCCCCTTTGCTCCAAGGACAGAATGGAACACGGAAGAGGATTTAAATGAGCTAATTACCCTCTCTCTTTGACCACTGAAATGTTTTCAACCTCCCACGACAATTCTGAGCTTAGTGAAATTGTAACATGATAAGCATAATGGGCACTTACTTCTAAGGTTGGCATTTACTTATGAAGATGGAATCCAGTGGACCTTCAGTAAAATACCAAAATGTAGGCAGGCCATTAAGCAATGTGCTAGAACCCTGAAGGTCTTTAGAGAATAGGAAAATTGGTGAAGAAATGAAACTGCCACTGAAGAGCCAATCAGCATAATCAGTTGAGTCAAGATGCTCAGACTCCATAATTGGGCAAAAAAGAAAAATGCAGCACTGCTCCATATCTATCTCCCTCAAGCTCCTTACAGTTCTGACAACTTGCTGTTCACTGTATTCTGTGACAGTCCCTTTCCTCTTCAATTTTTCACCATGGCATCGATTCAAAAAATGTTCTTTAACTTGGGATCATCGTGGGGAGATTATGACCATGTTTCTTGAGATAACTGGACACACATCCTCAACTCCCTGTTTCTAAGGAGTCACATGCAAAAACTAAGGCTGTGAATTACCTCTACTCACAGTTTTACTTTAAAAATAATGATGACTCAAATGAAACAAGATGAAACCAGAGAGGGAGACAAACCATAAGAGACTCTTAATCTCAGGAAACAAACTGAGGGTTGCTGGAGGGGAGGCGGGTGGGAGGATGGGGTGGCTGGGTGATGGATACTGGGGAGGGTAGGTGTTGGGGTGAGCGCTGTGTATTGTGTAAGACTGATGAATCGCAGGCCTGTATCCCAGAAACAAATAATACATTATATGCTAATAATAATTTTTAATAAAGGAGAGTTAAAAAATAAAAATAATGACATATTCTATAAATCTATTCATTTCCAGCTAGAAATGCCAGTTGAAATATTTCAAACAAGCTCTTTTGTGATCTTGTGAGACAAACATAAAAAAAGAAAAAAAGTGAATTGTGTTTGGTTCAGACAACATTCCAAATATCATCTTCTAAAAAACTAGAAAACAGAATCTTCTCCGAATGAATACCCCATCCATGAGCATGTGCTGTTCTCTTAAAGACTCATTGATTAGTTAACCTCTCAGAAAGTTTCCAAATCATGGACATATTGTTATACATAGGGCCCACTCTAAATACAATTGAGAATTAGGAAAGCTGCTCTGCACAAGCTTACTAGTGTCCTCTCATTGTGTCCTCTACTCTCAACCTTTTACTTATTTCTCTCTCCTATCAAAACCTATTTGTACTGGGCGCCTGGGTGGCTCAGTTGGTTAAGCGACTGCCTTCGGCTCAGGTCATGATCCTGGAGTCCCGGGATCGAGTCCCACATCGGGCTCCCTGCTCAGCGGGGGGGTCTGCTTCTCCCTCTGACCCTCTTCCCTCTCATGCTCTCTGTCTCTCATTCTCCCTCTCAAATAAATAAATAAAATCTTAAAAAAAAAAAAACTATTTGTACTATGCCTTACTTCTCTGACAGGGACATGATAAAGTAATAGTTTCCTGCAAGAAGCAATTCTTCATCTGTTCTCAGGAACACACAGGTCACATCTCTCCTTTCTATAGGATGCCCCAAAGACTGGAAGACTCTTTTCAAATGGGGATATACTTTCATAAGGGCATGCTATTCAAAAACAAACACAGGGGTCAGATTGACTGGGGGTAACTCACAATGCCCATCTGTTCTAATGACTAAAAATGGCACTCCAGTTCCGAGGACAGCAGTGTTTGGCTTGGAGGCTGCCTGCACTCACACTGAGCAGGTTTTAATTAGCCAGTCTAAACAGCAGCTAGCTTGATAAACTGATTCTTGCTGAAGAAATAAGGCACACCAACAAGACAACCACTGAATCCAGTTGGACAAAAAGATTAGAGCTAAAATATATACTCTGACATGAAACAGAAGGGTCCAGACCTGGCTCAGCTGCATGCCACAAGAAAGCCTTTGTCTGGAGACTGGTCCCAGGTGGTAGGTGTCAGAGATAACTCAGGGGATTTAATTAGTGAATGCAGCTAAAGGATATAAATAATGACCAGTTTTGAGATGCAGCTCGCATCTTCTGATCAATTCGGTCAGCACCAGCATTAACAGAACACATCTGCTGGAAAATCCCCTCTAGGGTTTCAGATCACACTTGACAAATTGTTTTTCTACAACTGTATTATCTCCAGGCCCCAGCAGTGAGATTTTATGAAGAACTTGCACATATCAGTGGCACGGCCATATTTCAGCCTACTGCTAATTCCACTGTGGTCCCCTGTAAATAACTATTAGCCTTTCCAGCTAGTTTGGAAGCACTGACATGAAAGAAGGATGACCAGCATTATCTCACAAATGAGACAAGGTCTGCAATGGGATTCTAGAGCTAAAATGCCCAAATCTGGAAAGTAGAACCCAACGTAGTGCATGATTATTAATTAAAAAATAGAATATGTCTAAATAAAAACACATATTATGATGCTTTTGGTGTGTGTGTTTGTGTGTGTGTGTGTGTATAGGGGGAAGTTAGAGAATTCATGAACAATTTTCCCCATCTTCTACTTTGCGCCTCCCCTACCAACTGCCTTCCACACACCTTGACTTAGTTCTCCTTGATTTACAACTGTGACCTTTCCCCAGGTAGGGCTCTCTTCTCTGTCAGCTCCTTAAATATGGAAGTGGAGTTGCCAGCACAAAACTCAAGCATCCTCATTTAGCTCCATGAGTCGTAGAATTCAGTTACTTGGAGGTAGTATAATATAACCCCCAAACATCCTCAACCAAAAGATGAAGGCAAGGAGGGAGATATCTGAAGAGTTGGTGCTTCTGCTACTTTCTACTGCTGTACTATTCAAAATCTGGACTTGGAAAAAGAAAGTGATACTGTTTGGCTTTAGTGAGCCCATAGTGTCAATTTCTTCTTCCCTCATTTAGAGAATAGGGACACAAAAACCACATGACTATTTTATGTTTTGGGGTCGGTGTTAGAAACAATGACTTCCGTTAACGACACACTGAATTTGAATATCTTCTATAATATACTCTTAGGAAAAGGTAAATCATGGCAAGCAACGCTTCCTATGCTTAACTAATAGGGTATAGCCGGCTAAAATGTTTGCTTTCAAAGTACAAAGGACTTTGACCATAGGACACATAGCGGACAGCTGGTTTTCAGCTTGGCTTTTGTCACCTTCTAGTTTAAAAAAAAAAAAAAAAGCCTTTTGGAAAGAATAGAAAAGGACGGTCTATACATAGCCTTTTTATCTCGCCAACTTTTTTTTTTTTTTTAAAGATTTTATTTATTTATTTATTAGAGAGAGAGAGAGAGCACGAGCAGGGTAAGGGGCAGAAGGAGAAGCAGGCTTCCCGCCGAGCAGGGAGCCCGATGTGGGGCTCGATCCCAGGACCCTGGGATCATGACCTGAGCCGAAGGCAGTCGCTTAACCAACTGAGCCACCCAGGCGCCCCTCTCGCCAACTTTTTTGACTCACACTAATTTGTGGCCAGAGGCAAGAGAGGGAGGGGTAATAACGAGTGAAATCAATAGGTTCTTACCCTGCATTTTAACAGGGTGCTTTGAATGCCCAGGGTGGGAGATGAGAGAAGAGCGGCTAGGTACCAAATCTAGTTGGGACTGGGATTTCAAAACATTATTTTCAGTGAGATGATGGAGAGAGTTGATTTGCATCCTATTAAACAAAACAAAACACAACACACCAAATACTACACCTTTAAATAGTATGGGTAATACGTGGTCCCATATGTGTATTTTTTTAACTTCTGGATAAAGTTATCTTAACTTTCCATACATAAGCTTACATAATAGTAAATGTTCCATTCCAAAAGGAAAAACAAAAACCAAAACTGAAACCACCTATGGGGAAAACACTGGGCAAACTATCCAGTACACTGGTCTCACCATTGAATCCAAGATCAACACCATAGGTAAGCAAGAGTAAAGATCATACTGGCAACTGATAAAAACACTGTAGAGCTATGTATTAATCGAAGTCACTTGCAAAGGGATTTTTTTTGGAGAGAGCAGTCTCCCACCTCACTGGCTGCTCTTCAGCCTCTGCAGCTTCTTCCTCATTTGTCCCACCCTGAAGTGGGGCACCCTAGGGCTCAGTCCATAGAAGACTTCCTCAATTACACTTACTCCCTAGCAGGTCTCATGCAGTCTAATGGCTTTAAATATCATCTATCTGCTGGTTATTTCCAGACTTTTATTTCCAATCCTGCTCTTTCCACTGAACTGTAGACTCAAATATTCAATTACCTACTTGACCTAATTTAGCATCTCAGTCCAAAACTAATATCCTGATATTACCCCAGCAAACATGTTCCTCTTCTAGTGTTCCCTGTCTCAGAATATAGTAACTCCATCCCGATAGCAGCTCAGGCCAAAAAGCTTGGTGTCATCCCTGATTCTTCCTTCTCTCACACTGCATGTGCAAACCATTAGAATCCCCACCGGCTCTACCTTCACAATCTACCCAGAAGCTGACACTTTTCACACCTCCGGTGCTACCAACATTTCTCTCCTGACTTGCCTCTCTACTTCCCTCTTCCCCCTCCTACAGTCTATTACCTACCCAGGTGTCAGAGAGACCATCTAAATAAGTTAGATCATCCCTCTGCTCAGCATCCTCTGATGGCTCCCATCTCACAGTAAAAATGAAGTCCATATGATGGCCCACAGAGTCAATGCCCTGCCCCCAACTTCTCTGATCTAATCTCTATTCCTCCCCACTTGCTTGCTCTCCTCCAGTTCCACTGGATTCCTTCCTCATCCCCAAACCCACCAAGCTGTCCCCGCCTCTGGGCCTTTGCCCTCAGTGGTCCCTCTACACCAGTCTTCCCCCAGTATCTACCATTCATCTTCCTTCATTTTCTTCTGATATACTTACTCAAATGTCACCTTCTATGTGAGGTTTCCTTTGATTACATTGAATGTAATAGCATTTCTCTTATGCCCTGGCATTCCTTTCCAGCTCACTCTATTCTATTTTCTCTAAAGCCCCTAACACCACCTGACATACTATATATTTACTTGTTTATTATCTGTCTCCCCCCATTAGAACAGAAATCAAGGGCTGTAAGGATTCTGTATTCTTCACTGCTAAATCCTACAGTCTAAAAAATACCTAGCACATCGTATATGCTCAATAAATATTAAATGAATGCATGACTGGGAGGGTAAGAGGGGTAATTAGAAGTGGCACATTTTCCTAATGGCAAAAGGAAAGGAGTAACATTGGAGAGGGTAGGATTTCAGAAGGTATTATATAGCATAAAAGCTTCAAACGCCAGAGCAAAGGGGAAAAAAATGGGATTTTGAAGAAAACTGGTTTTTAAAAAATGTTTTTTTCCCACTTTGTCTTCAGCATTATTCAGTTTACTTAAATTTTTTAAAAAATTTAATTGTGGTAAACATACACTATAAAATTTACCATCTTAGCCATTTTTAAATGTACCTTTCAGTAGTGTTAACTATATTCAAGTTGTGTAACAAACAGATCTCTAGAATTTTTTCACTTGCAAAACTGAAACTCAATACCCATCAAACAGCTCCCCATTCCCCCATCCCTAGCCCTTTGCAACAACCATCATTCCACTTTCTTTTTCCATGAATTTGACTACTCTAGATATCCCATATAAGTAGAATCATACAACATTTTTCCTTTTGTGACTGGTTTATTTCACTCAGCATAATATCCTCAAGGTTCATTCATATTGTACTATGTAATGTAATTTCCTTTTTTAAAAAAATATTTTTTTTATTTATTTGAGAGTGAGTGAGAGAGAGAGAGAGGGAGCATGAGTCGGGGGAGGGACAGAGGGAGAGGGAGAAGCAGATTCCCTACTAAGCAGGGAGCCCAACGCAGGGGTTGATCCCAGGACGCTGGGATCAAGACCTGAGCCGAAGGCAGACGCTTAATGGACTGAGCCACCCAGATGCCGTGTAATTTCTTTTTTTTTTAAGGGCTGAATATTCCTTCATGTATATGTGCCACATTTCTTTATACGTGCGTCTGTTGATGGACATCTAGGCTACTGCCACCTTCTGGTCATTGAGAATAATGTTGCAACAAACATGGTTGTGCAAATACCTCCTTGAGATCTTTTCAGTTCTTTTGGATATAGACCCAGAAATAGGATTGCAGGATCCATATGGTAATTGCATTTTTCATTTTTTGAAGAATCTTCATACTGTTTTCCATAGTGGCTGCACCATTTTACATTCCCACCAACAGTGCACAAGTGTCCCAATTTTTCTACATCTTCACAAACACTTGTTATTTTCTGGTTTCTAGTTTAGTTGTTGTTGTTGTTTATAGTGGCTATCCCAATGGATGTGAGATGATATTGTGGTTTTGATTTGCACTTCTCTAATGACTAGTAATACTAAATATCTTTTCATATGCTTGTTGACCATTTATATATCTGTGGGAAAATGTCTATGTAGGTCTTTTGCACAATTTTAAATCAGGTTTTGTTGTTGTCGTTGTTGTTAAAGTAGTCCTTTGTATATATATTCCTTAATTCCTTATTAGATATATGATTTGCAATTGTTTGCTCCCATTCTGTAGGTTGGCTTTTCATTCTATTTGTTGTTTCCTTTTATGTGTGGAAGTTAAGTTTGTGTAGTTCCATCCGTCTATTTTTGCTTTTGTTGCCTTTGCTTTTGGTGTCATATCTGGGAAATTATTGCCAAATCCATTGTCCAGAAGCTTTCCCCTTAAGTTTCCTTCTAGGAGTTTTATAGTTTTATGTTCAAAGTTTATTTTTTAAAAATAATCACATAAGCAGTTAGTTAATACTTAAGTTTATCTTTGTTGGTCAACTTATTCAATAATGTAAAATGTGGGTGTTGTTTATGGCATTTTTAAAATGCAGTTTTTTATTTTAATGGAAAACTTATCAACCCTTTAGTTAATTCCTTCTGGATCTGGAGTCATACCCAGGAAGGCCTTTCCTACCCTGGGATTATAAATAAAAATTATTTCTATTTCTTTTAAGACTAAGTGGTTTAGGGGCACCTGGGTGGTTCAGTCGTTAAGCGTCTGCCTTCGGCTCAGGTCACGATCCCAGGGTCCTGGGATCGAGTCCCGCATTGGGCTCCCTGCTCAGTAGGAAGCCTGCTTCTCCCTCTCCCACTCCCCCTGCCTGTGTTCCTTCTCTCACTGTCCCTCTCTCTGTCAAATAAATAAATAAAATCTTAAAAAAAAAAAAAAAGACTTCTGTGGTTTAATTTTTTACATTTCAATCTTTGCTCCTTCCAAAATTCATTTTTGCATGTCTAAATCCTACTTATCCTATCTTTCAAGGCCCAATCTAAAGAATAATAGCTAATAAGTCCTTGGAGGACTTTCATTGTGTTCTAAGTCCTTTACATGTCACCACTCAATACTCAAAAGAGATCCATAGGTAAATACTATTTTCATTTCACCGATGAAGAAACGGAGTCATAGATAGCTCACTGAGCAACTTGCCCAAGGTCATTCAGTAAGTGACAGGTAGGATCTAAAACAGGCAAAGCTGGTTCCAGATCCTGTTTTTAATCATTATGCTGTGTTACCCTCTCATCTACCACTCTTTCATAACACTTTCCCACTCTGAGCATAATATGGCCCCCTCTTTTCCTTAAACTCTAGAAAACCTGTACTCCTTACTTTTTTTTTAATCTTATAGTTAATTGAACATTTCATGCTACTTTAAAAGGTAGCTTTCATATTTAATTCACCTTCTCTTTCTCACAGAAACTACTATTACACACAAAACTCAGTAAATATTTATTGGGTGAATAAATACATAAATTAGAAAAATGCTTAAAATGTAAATACCCTGAGAAGGTTCATATTAAATTCACATTGTTATGAATGGCTGAGAAAAAAGTCCTTTTCCAATCCCAAATTCTAACAGGAGGGAGAAGAAAGAGGGCTTGAGGGCACTGACAGCTCGTGATATCTGATAGGAGGGAAAAAGAAGGCCTGGGGGTGTATAATTAAGATTTTTTTATGGCTGGGCCTGATATATAAACATATAGTATGGAGTTTCATATATTTTCCTATCACTGGGAAAAGCTGGTTTTATTTGCTTTAAAACTATAGCCTTTTAGTTCTTGGGTGTTTTCTTGTAGTCTAGTCTATAGAATGCTCTAGAATTGGTCAAATAATTGGTCTGTGATTCTTAGAAAGATAACTGAGAGGAACAAATAATTACGGTTATTAGACTTGATGAGAAATTATAACTACTTATAGAAGGTCTTAAATCTTAATAGTTTGAAGTACACCAAGCCATGTTCCTGAAATTAAATTCCTAGGAAGAGTTGAAAATACACCTGAAACTTAGGAAGTAAAATTAATTCTTCAATAATCTTTTTTTTTTTTTAAAGATTTTATTTATTTATTTGAGACAGAGAGAATGAGAGAGAGCACATGAGAGGGGGGAGGGTCAGAGGGAGAAGCAGACTCCCTGCCGAGCAGGGAGCCCGATGCGGGACTCGATCCTGGGACTCCAGGATCATGACCTGAGCCGAAGGCAGTCGCTTAACCAACTGAGCCACCCAGGCGCCCAATTCTTCAATAATCTTACCATGGTGTTCTTATTATTACCTGCAAGAAACCACCCAGCATAGCCTTTAACATCATCACTGATGGGTTAAAGAGGTTTTAATCAGATGTATCTTGGAGCTGTGTAAAGTGTTTACAGAAAAAAAATCAAATGACCTATTAAAGAATATACTTTTGGGTGCCTGCCTGACTCAGCTGGTAGAGCATGCGACTCTTCATGTTGGGGTCGTGAGTTCAAACCCCATCTGTGGCATAGAGTTTACTCAAAATTAAAAAAAAAAAAAAAGATTATACAGTGCTAATGGGGAGAAATTCTTAAAATTATTCCAGTGAAGCTGGGATCAACCCAAATGCTTATTTCTAACTGATTTCTCCAGTATATCTTTACAAAAATCTTATAAAAATGACAAAAGGCTACATATTGGGAAATAGTTTTTGTTAAAAACTGATGCAATCAATATGAATAAGTCAGAAATGTGAAAAACTATTCCACTGGAAATGAAATGTTAAAGGTCTCTAATAACTTTTTTTGTTGTTGCCAAATTTATTGGCCTTCTGTCCCTCATTTGTCTTGACTTGCCTGATATATCTGACCCTGCTTACTGGTCATGTGTTTTGTTTGTTTTTACCGGTCATTTTCTGAAACTCACTTCTTAGCTTCTGATACATACATGTTCTTGAATTGCTTCTAACCTCTCTAAATGATACTTCTCTAGCTCCTTTGCTGGATCTCGTTCACCCATACTTCATGTGTGTTCAGGCTCACTCTTTGCTTTCCCATCTTTCACTGCTTTTCTCTTTAAGACTATCTTGAATTACAGCTTCAACTTTGAATTCTTTATTGGAAATCTGAGTGTCTGTATGTATAGCTCTCACCTCTTATCCAATTTCTGGCTTCTAACCTCTAATTACTTAAAGTGTATTTGAATGTTTCACTATCAACTTACTGTACCAAAGAGCTGTTCCCTTCTATGGCCTGTTGATTCAATCATCTGCTCACACAACAAACATTTACTAAGTGTCTGTTATGTGCTAGATTCTGTGGATGCAAAGGTGCTCTGCATCTTGGGATGCAGTGTCTTGGGAAGGAAAAACACCTGTAAGTAAGTTCTTAAAATACAAACACACAAAAGATTTTGAAGTCATAAAACTGCCACATTAAGGGTTGCGATTAGAATTGGGCTACACATCCCCTCTTGATCCTGGAAAGGACACTTCTAGGAAGCGAAAAAGAAGAAACTTTACTTTGTCCTCGGTGAAGTCCTGAACAAAGCAAAATGATCCAGATGATAGAAGCTGCAGACTGAGATACTGGCCTTGTATATTGAGTATGGACTTCGAAAATCACTAGTGATTTCAACTGAACTCCGAGGAACGGCTGAAAGCTGTGTCCTTCCTGAGGTCAGAGTTGGGGGATCAAGATGGTTGCCTCCACAAGATGATTAGGCCTGGCAGATCAGCAAAATCCTAAGAGGGTAAGAGAAGCGTGGCAGCAAGGTGAGAGGCCGGAAAGAAGACGCCGAGCACACGGAAAGCAGGACCCCGGGAGCAGAGCTCAGATTTGAGACGTTCCTATTTCCCTCAGGCCGGCTGGGGCTTACGGTACAATAATCGGGATTCAAAATGTGTATTACGAGTCACAGATTAGGACAGTGAAATATGGCTTACTAAATGCAACGCAGTATGAAATAAAGCTGTGGTAGACGAGAGGCCCGGGAATCAGACTGTCTGCAGTAGAGGCCCGGCTTGGCCATTTACAAGTAATGTCGTCTTGAGCAGGTTACTTGACCTTTCTGTGCCTCAGTCTCTTCATCGATAAAAATGGACATATCAATTATTCCTTTCTTCATCCTAGGACGGCTGTCAGGATTAAATGAGTTACTATATCTAGAATGCGCAAAAGAGAAGAGGCACAGAGAAGGTGCTAAATCTAAGCTATCATTAGGGGTCTACATTTTACTCCATGTTGCACCAAAACCGCATGTTTTGCCAGGAGGTTAGCAACCATGTCATACTTTGAGTGGCTTTACTGAGAAAACATGGTTCTTTCACAAGTGGTTTTTTTTTGTTTGTTTTTAATAGAGTCATAAAAACTGAAACCCATTCTCTTCCCAGGTCAAGTTCTTTACTGAAAAAGCCATGTACCTTTATAACTCAGTATTAATAAATGCAATTATGAAATAACTTTCAGGTCGACCCTGTCAATTTTGGGCTTATACGCATCGTATCACTTTCCATCTGCAGTCCCTTACAAATGGTCACCATTATAGTTATATAACTCAATGGTCAATAGTTATTCTTGTTTCATAAAAATTTATACTAAAGAAAAGACTTTTAATAATCTTGCTAATATGGCCAATAAATTTATTCATTCTTGCTCAATTTTCTAAAATGTCATCTAGGGGCTCCAAGTCTTCCCAGACACCTCTTCAAAGATGTCTGTCAAAAATCTTCCTCACAAAAGTCCTTTTGAGTTCTGTGACTCTAATGAAGGTGACAACAAAGTCACCATTATGATTTGCTATAAAGAAAAAAGGGAGGAGAGAGGGAGAATAACAACCACATCAGATTAAAAAATATTTATGTTTTGTTCCTGTATTATCAATTTGCACATATTCTTTGCTAGTTGGCAGACAAATACATACTCTAGCAGGGGTGATAACAAAAACATTAACAACCAGCAAGGCACAGATGCTAAACAATTAGAACAGATGCTGGCTGTAAACAACTGGAATAGTGAGTCCCAGGTGACAATCAATCCTGTTATGCTTAAGTATGGTGTTTGTGGTCATTTCAATACAATTTGGGGCACTTTCATTAAGCTGTTTTAATGTGGAAACTGGAACGTGGAAACGTCTTCCAACAGAGAGAAATTTTTCCAGTAATGTTATTTGACTCGAATGCAAAAACTACTTGTATTTTCTTTTCTTTCTCTTTCTTTCTTTCTTTCTTTCTTTCTTTCTTTCTTTCTTTCTTTCTTTCTTTCTTTCTTTCTTTCTTTCTCTCTTTCTTTCTTTCTTTTTTGAGAGCGAGAAAGAACACACACACACACAATAGGGGGTAGGGGCAGAGGGAGAAGAAGAGAGAGAATCTTAAGCAGGCTCCACGCTCAGCCCAGAGCCAATGCAGGGCATGATCTCATGGTCGTGAGATCATGCCCTGGGCCCAAATCAAGAGTTGGACGCTTAACCAACTGAGCCACCCAGGAGCCCTACTACTTGTATTTTCAAAGTAATTTGTACAATTGGAACTCTTAGTTAAATATCACTTTTCTTCTGTTATATTTTCCAAATAGGTTCTGTGATAACATTCTCAAGTTTCTCATCAAGATGGGAGGAATTAAGATGGCGGAGTAGTAGGGGGACCCTACTTGTCCCTCAAAAACAGCTAGATAAATATCAAATCATTCTGAACACCCAAGAAACTGATCTGAGGACTGAGAGAACAAACTTCACAACTAGAGGTAGAAAAGAGACCACATTGTGGAAGGTAGGAGGTGTGGAGACCTGATTTGGGGGAGAAAATAATCACAGGTGCTGCAGAGGGGAGGAAGCCCTGATCACAGAGAGAGACAGACAGACAGACAGATAGAGTGAAAGCAGCACAGAGGGGATTACATAAGAAAAACTTCCCCAAAATCACTGACTGGGAAAACAAGAGGGGCTGATTATCCTGTTTTTACAAGTAGTGGAGCTCCAAGACTGAAGTTTTAGAAGTCTATGCCATCACTGGGGTCGAGTCTGGTGGGTGTAGAGGTGGTCCTGTGGAGAAGGCGGGCAGAGGCCCAGGAGCAGACAGCATGGTCTGAGGATTCTCTGGGTCGCACTGGGAAAGACAGTTCTCCTTTTTGGAGTGCATTTGGGAGAGGTGGCACTGCCTTTCAGGGACAAAAGAGCTAACATGTGCCATTGTGTGGCCCTGTTAATTAGCACAGCAGCAGAGGCAGTTGCTGAGGGTAACTAACCTGGACACCAGCTTTTCACTGAGCTTTACCATAAACTCCAAGCCCCTGTGCATTCATGCAATTACCCTTCTGGGATAAACCAGCACCAGCCCCAGTGCAGTGAGACCGTCTCCTAGAGGATCAGTGCAAATCCGTGCTGCGTTGGGTCCCTAAAATTTGGAGTTTTGAACCCAGTCATGTCTGAGATAAATACAGGAGTACTGTGTCACCAGTTGGCCAGACAGCTCTGGGGTGTCTGGGTGACACAGACAGGGTGAAGGCAGGGATCTGAGGGATGCCTGGGACAGACAAGGGGAGATTATTCACTCTTCTGTGAGGGCTTCCTGAACAGTGGTCCACGTGAACTCCCCTCTCCTGGGACAAGAGAGCAGGCTGATGCCATTTGTCCCCCCGCGTATCAGCATGGACAGACTTCAGTGAGCAGCACAGCGCCACAGCGGAAGCCTGAGCTGCTTACACCGAGCCCCACTGCCCTGTACTCAGCAGGTGCTTTTTATTAGGGCAAGTGTGCCTGAGAACCAGAGCAGCAGCAGGCCCTTCCCCCAGAAGACCAGCACTAACCCCGCACACGCACGAAGTCTACTGACCAGAGAGTGCAACAAAGCTTCAGCTCTAGTGGAAATAGGATCAGGACTCTCTCTCTCTTTTTTTTCAGTAATCTGTACACCCAGTGTGGGGTTCAAACTCACAACCCCGAGATAAAGAGTCACATGCTCCTCCAAGTAAGCCAGTCAGGAGCCTCCAGGTCTCTTTTAACAAGGAGACCAGAGCACATTTAGTTAAAACTCACCACACACTGGATAAGGTCCAAATACTCCCCACTGCAGGCAAGGAGAAACTCTGTAGAGGACTGACCTGAGGGAAAGAGCAGCCAAAACACAGCAGCAGAGTGCACACAGCACAATAGAAACAATTCCGGAAGAACCAGGCCCTGTTGTATATGTCCTCTTCTTAATATAGCCATTACTCTGAGAAGCAGGAAACATAACAGGCTCTCCTAACATACAGAAGACAGAGACCTAGACAAAATGCCAAGATGGAGGAATTCACCCCAAAAGAGAGAACAAGAAAAGGTCACGGCCAGCGAACTAATCGAAACAGATATAAATAATATGCCTGAACCAGAATTTAAAACAACAATCATAAGGGTACTAGCTGGGCTTGAGAAAAGCATAGAAGACATCAGGGAGTCCCTTACTGCAGAGATAAAAGGCCTAAAATCTAGTCAGGCTGAAATAAAAAGTGCTATAACTGAGATGCAAAACTGACATATGTAATGACCACAAGAATGGAAGAAGCAGAGGAACGAATAAGTGATACAGAAGATAAAATTATGGAAAATAATGAAGCTGAAAAGAGGGAAAGAAAAATATTGGATGATGAATGTAGACTTAGGGAACTCAGCAATTCCATAAAGCATTATATCATATCATAGGAGTCACAGAAGAAGAAGAGAGGGAAAAAGAGGCAGAAGGTTTATTTGAGCAAATTATAGCTGAAAACTTCCCTAATCTAGGGAAGGAAACAGACACCCAGATCCAGGAGGCACAGAGAACTCCTGTCAAAATCAGCAAAAGCCAGCCAACACCAAGACATATCATAGAAAAATTTGCAAAATACAGAAATAAGGAAAAAATCCTGAAAGCAGCAAGGGAAAAGAAATCCCTAACTTACAAGGGAAGACAAATAAAGTTAGCAGCAGACCTATCCACAGAAACCTGGCAGGCCAGAAGAGAGTGGCATGATATATTCATTGTGCTGAATGGGGAAAATATGCAGCCAAAAATACTTTATCCAGCAAGGCTGTCATTCAGAATAGAAGGAGAGATAAAGAGTTTCCCAGACAAACAAGCTAAAGGAGTTCGTGACTACTAAACCAGCCCTGAAAGAAATACTAAAGGGGACTCTGAATGAGAAAGAAAGACCAAAAGCAACAAAGACTAATAAGGAACAGAGAAAATCTCTAGAAACAACTTTACAGGTAATACAATGGCACTAAATTCATGTCTATAAATAACCACTCTGAATGTAAATGGACTAAATCCTCCAATCAAAAGACATAGGGTGGGGCACCTGGGTGGCTCAGTCTGTTAAGCGTCTGCCTTTGGCTCAGGTCATGATCTCAGGGTCCTGGGATCGAGTCCCACTTTGGGCTTCCTGCTCAGCGGGGAGCCTGCTTCTCCCTCTCTTTCTGCCTGCTACTCCCCCTTCTTGTGCTCTCTCTCTCAAATACATAAATAAAATCTTTAAAAAAAAAAGGACATAGGGTATCAGAATGGGAAGAAAAAAACAAGACCCATCTATATGCTGCCTACAAGAGACTCATTTTAAACCTAAAGACACCTACAGATGGAAAATGAGGGGATGGAGAACATTTATCATGCTAATGGATGTCAAAAGAAAGCCAGAGTAGCCATACTTAAATCAGACAAACTAGATTTTAAACCAAAGACTATAACAACAGATGAAGAGGGCACTATGTCATAATAAAGGGGATAAAGGGGTCTATCCAACAAGAAGATCTAACAATTGTAAATATTTATGCCCCCAACTTGGGAGCACCCAAATATATAAATCAATTAATAATAAACATAAAGAAACTTATTGATAATAATACAATAATAGTAGGGGACTTTAATACCCCACTTACAGCAATGGACACATCATCTAAGCAGAAAATCAACAAGGAAATAATGGCTTTGAATGACATACTGGACCAGATAGACTTAACAGATATATTCATAATATTTCACCCTAAAGCAGCAGAATACACATTTTTTTTCGAGTGCATACAGAATATTCTCCAGAATAGATCACAAACTGGTCACAAAACAGGCCTCAACAAATACAAAAAGACTGAGATCATACCATGCATACTTTCCTACCACAATGCTACGGAACTTGAAGTGAACCACAAGAAAATATTTGCACAGACCACTAATACATGGAGGTTAAAGATCAGCCTACTAAAGAATGAAAGGGTTAACCAGGAAATTAAATAAGAAATAAAAAAAATACACCGAAGCAAATGAAAATGAAAACATGGCAATCCAAAACCTTTGGGATGCAGCAAAAACAGTCATAAGAGGGAAATATACAACAATACAGGCCTACCACAAGAAGCAAAAAAAAAATCTCAAATACACGACCTAACCCTACACCTAAAGGAGCTATAAAAGGAACAGCAAATGAAGCCTAAAACCAGCAGAAGAAGGGAAATAATAAAGATTAGAGCAGAAAGAAATAATATAGAAACAAACAAACAAATAAGAAAACCGAGGAGAACAGATCAATGAAACTAGGAGCTGGTTATTTGAAAGAATGAATAAAACTGATAAACCCCTAGCCAGATTTATCAAAAAGAAAAGAGAAAGGACCCAAATAAATAAAATCGCAAATGAGAGAGGAGCGTTCACAGCCAACATCACATACATACAAACAATTATAAGAGAATATTATGAAGAATTACATGCCAACAAATTGGGCAATCTGGAAGAAATGGATAAATTCCTAGAAACATATAAACTTACCTCAACTGAAATAGGAATAGAAAATTTGAACAGACCTATAATCAGCAAAGAAAGTGAGTCAGTAATCAAAAATCTCCCAAGAAACCAAAGTCCAGGGCCAGATGGCTTCCCAGGGGAATTCTACCAGACATTTAAAGAAGAGATAATACCTATTTTTCTCAAACTGTTCTAAAAAATAGAAGTGGAAGGAAAACTTCCAAGCTCATTCTATGAGGCCAGCACTACCTTGTTTCCAAAACCAAAGACCCCACTAAAAAGAAGAATTACAGGTCAATATCCCTGATGAACATGGATGCAAAAATGCTCAACAAGATACTAGCAAATCAAATCCAACAGTACATTAAAAGTACATATTTACCACGAGCAAGTGGGATTTATTCCTGGTCTGCAAGGGTGGTTCAATATTCTCAAATCAATCAATGTGATATACCACATTAATAAAAGAAAGGATAAGAGCCATATGATACCCTTGATACATGCAGAGAAAGCATTTGACAAAGTACAGCATCCATTCTTGATAAAAACCCTCAACAAAGTAGGGCTAGAGGGAACATACCTCAATACCACAAAAGGCCATATGTGAAAGACCCACAGCGAATATCCTCCTCAATGGGGAAAAACTGAGAGCTTTTCCTCTAAGGTCAGGAACAAGACAGGGATGTCCACTCTCACCACTGTTATTTAACATAGTACTGGAAATCCTAGCCTCAGCAATCAGACAACAAAAAGAAATAAAAGGCACCCAAATCGGCAAGGAAGAAGTCAAACTTTCTCTATTGACAGACGACATGATACTCTATGTAGAAAACCCAGAAGACTCCACCAAAAAATTGCTAGAACTGATACACAAATTCAGCAAAGTTGCAAAATATAAAATCAATGTACAGAAATCTGTTGCATTTCTACACACCAATAATGAAG
>NC_138369.1:99939691-99961385 GCF_054177405.1 Leptonychotes weddellii | reverse complement strand
GATCCAGCTGAATTCCTGAGAGGAGACGAAATCCAGGTCTCCTACTCCTCCGCCATCTTGCTCCGCCCCTATGTCATTTAATCTTAACAGCAATCCTATGTTGTAAGTGCCATTCTTTATTAGCCCTATTTTACAGACGAGGAAACTATTAATTGGAAAAATTAAGTAATTATCCCACAGTTATACAGCTGATAAACTGGTTGGGGCAGGATTTAAAGCCAGTTTGGGTCAAAGTAGGAACCCTTATTCCAACAGTCTAACTAAACTTTGAATTATTATCCAACAGATTACGATATAAGAGCCTAGTTACCACTATCAGATCTGCATAAATTTCTTCCCATAATGAGAAATGTATCAAGACATATTTATCGGGGTGCCTAGGTGGCTCAGTCAGTTAAGTGTCTGCCTTCAGCACAGGTCATGATTCCAGGGTCCTGGGATCGAGTTCTGTATTGGGCTCCTTGCTCGGTGGGGAGCCTGCTTCTCCCTCTGCCTGCCGCTCCCCCTGCTTGTGCTCTCTCTTGGTCTCTCACTCTCTCTGACAAATAAAGAAATAAAATCTTTAAAAAAAAAACAAACCACATATTTATCTAGGTAGTCTCCCCTTAAATGTCTCTGACTCCAATGTTCAGTCAGGTAAAAAGCTATAGCTTTTTGTCTTTAATTTTACTTTTAGGGATACACAAAAACTTCCCAGAAGACATGTGGACATTGAGTTTTAATGGAATCAATTTCAGATTCCATTCCTCAGATCTTTTTTTTGTAACTTTGGTTGGCCTGAGATGGTTCTCCTTTCCCATCTTTCCTTCCTATTTGCCCTCCTTCCACATTGCAAAAGAACAGTATTTCCCACATTCGTCAGAATCTTACAGTGTAACATTGCCCAGAGTATAAAAACTTATTGGAGGTCAAAGGAAGAATTTGAAAGTGCATTTTTTCACCTGGTGGACATACTTAGGGCAAGGTGTCACCCAGATGATGATCTATCCATCCATCTTCCTCCCTCCGCCAACCCTCCTTTCTTTCCTTCTATGCATGCATCCATTCATCCATCATCTGGCTATCAGTCTTAGAATGAGAATTCAGACAGAGGATGACTTTTATAGGGAATTGTTTTCCTATCTTTACTTTGAGTTGAAAAATGAAAACAGGCATTTTCTGATAGAAAAGTAAGTCTGATTTGGCCCTTTTGTTTGACGGTAAGGACTGACTTTAACAATAAGCTAAAAAGTAGCCATTTCTCAAAATTTAATGACCTAAATATGTGGCTCAAGATTTGGATTAAAATATTTGAAGCTCATATGTAATATGCCCAGAAATTATATCCTTTGTAACTATTTAAACTTAAGATGAAAGGTTTTATATGTCGATTTATAAATGTGCAAGAGGACTCTATACTTTTCGAAATTCTTTCAGAAGATATTCAAACATTTTTATCTTTTTTGAAGGCATGGTTTTAAAATACTAATCAGTGCCTTTCCCTAGCTTCTGCTTCCCCCAGCTAAATAGGCCTCTGGGGCAGGATTCATACCTGCGTGATTCAGGACAAAATACCACGGCCCAGAATCCGGTTGCTATGGGCCTCCTATTCCTGCAACTCTGCTTTCTTCTAGAAACCTTAAGATCAACTACTGCTTAAACTATGATGCACTTGTTGCACCCTTTAGACTTTTGTCTGCCACCAACTCTCACTTTTGCATGGAAGGGGTGGTCTGCCATGCTGTGATTGGTGTTAGATCCTGGCCTGCCCTGAATAATCATCCTTTCTTCTGCCTGACTCTTAATATCAGACACTTATGTTCCTTTGCTTGGGTTTTATGACCTAGTCTAAAATGTAGTCAGAGTATATCTTTCCTACATTACTGTCAGAAATGATAGTAACTGCCTATATAATTGCATTAAAAATCGCCTGTCTGATTCTGAAGTCATAGAGGAAGGAAAGAGTCAACCCTGACCAGAGGCAGATTTACTTGAAGTTAATGCAGTTCAAACTTGAGGGCCCATCCTTGCACAAGCCCTTTCTAAGGCCTGCCTCATATATTTTTGGAAAATCTGGAGAAGGTATTTGAAGTAAGAAGTAATCAGGTAGGACCACTGTCTGTTTTTACTCTGACAGCCCTTGGTTATATTTTCCCTGTATAGAGGGAGGTTAGATTAGCCTCCAGTGGGGAGCTAGCTAAGCGACACCTGAGTTGAGGATATATCAAGTTTGAACATAGTGAAATGTATTTATGTAGTTTGCAGTTACTTTCACATATAGTTAAGGTTTTGCTAGCAAGTTTTCACAGGCCCACCAGGGGAAGAGCGAGGATTCAAATCAGAATTTGGCTGGCCCTAAGGCCAGTGATACTAATACTAAACCACGCTGCTTTCATATGCTCGATGGTCCACCAATGGCTTTGCACTTCTTAAACTAAAGCACACTAGACAGTCTATCCTGAGGCACCTGCCAAATGTTGACACTTGCCCCCTTGCCTGCCTGGCTCCAGCATACCTTCCTAGTCCTGTTCCCCACTGCTGCCCTACTTGTACACTCTACTGAATCCAAACTGGACACCATGCCTTTGCCAGATCATACCATTGCTCTCCTTTGACCTAAAACGGCCTCACTCAGGGGCGCCTGGGTGGCTTAGGTGGTTAAGCGGCCGACTCTTGATTTTCAGTGCAGGTCATGACCTCAGGGTCATGAGATTGAGCCCCATGTCTGGCTCCATATTCAGCGTGGAGTATGCTTGGGATTCTTTCTCTCCCTCTGCCCCTCCCCTTGCTCCTGTGCTCGCTCCCTCTCTCTCTCTCTCAAAATAAAATAATAACAATAAAAAAATGGCCTCGCTCCATTACATCTCAGTATGTTCTTACTGGTAATCTGACATTCAGTGAGGATAAATAAAACTCATAATGCACCATCACAACAAGGACAATAATAACCAATCACTTTATGAGTGTTATAAATTCAAGGAGTATTTATCATTAGCCACTGCATCAGAAAACTTCAAATGACCTAAAATCTTCCAGCTCATGAATACAAGAAACTTTGATAGAGGTTTTCCCAGGTTTGGCAGCAATTCTCAAAATTGACATGACATTACCAATAACAAGTTGAAAAGCCAAAGGAGACTTTCTAAAACATCAGGTAAAAAACAAAACAAAATAAAATCCTGCAAATTTTGTTCAACCATTCTAAAGGAGAGACTGCGTTATCTTCTTAGAGGAAATAATGTTACAAACGTATCATTATAGGAAGAGGTAAACAAAGAGTATGCCAAAAATGTGGGAAAAATAAAGCATGTGTCAGACTACAGCATATATTTGGCAATTAATAAAAATATTATTATTTTAAGGGGCACCTGGATGGTGCAGTCAGTTAAGCGTCTGACTCTTGGTTTCAGCTCAGGTGGTCTCAGGGTCGTGAGATTGAGCCGCACGTTGGGCTCCACACTCAGCATGGAGTCCGCTTGAGATTCTCTCTCCCTCTCCCTTTGCCCCTCCCGCTTATGTTCTCTTTCTCTCTCTCAAATAAATAAATAAATATTTTAAAAATAAAAATAGAAATGTTATTTTCTAGGTTCTGTAATATTTGGGTATTTATTACCTCTTTAAATTTGCAATTTATTGTGATTTCTTTTCTCATTCTAAATAAATCTGCATTTTGTACCTACTTTTTATTCTTTTTTTCCTAAAGAGGGTTCTCCATATTATATAAGTCTCAGGCCCCAGGAAATCTGGGCCTCTCCCTGTCCTGCCTGAGGAACCTGACAAACCAACAGAACATGGGCAGCCCCTGGGCTCTGTGGTCACTACCACTTTCTTCCTTATTCCCATGCCCCTTGACTGCTGTCCAGACTTGTGGACTGACAGACTTGTGGGACACAGGTGGAAGAACAAGTTAATGACCCAGATTTCAGAGGGCTCTCCATGAGTACACCACACTCTACTCCTTCAAAGGAGCCAGAGCTTGACAACCTGATCTACCGTGAGGCTTTGGGACAAATGTGGACAAGGACAGTTTTATTGTCTACTAGGCAAACGTGTGCTGATTTTTATAAATGGAATGCTTTTGACGATATAATACATCACTAAGAATTGTTCAATTTACGCTTAACTGTCAAAAGCTTTGAGATGCATTTATGGTTTTTTTGGGAGCCAGTTCGGGGTTCCCTGAGAACCTGTGCCATCAACAAGGCATCTAAAATAAAATAAAAAATTATACATTAACGGGCGCCTGGGTGGCTCAGATGCTTAAGCGTCTGCCTTCGGCTCAGGTCATGATTTCAGGGTCCTGGGATCGAGTCCCGCATCGGGCTCCCTGCTCCTTGGGAGCCTGCTTCTCCCTCTGCCTCTCTCTGTCTCTGTCTCTCATGAATAAATAAATAAAATCTTTAAAAAAAATAAAAAATAAAAAATAAAAAAAATTATACATTAACAAAAAGTATACATTATAAATACTTAGAGAATATTGATTCCTTTAGAGTTTAGAGTGCCTGTCCATGCACTTGAAAATTTGGTTTTTGGTGGGAGAACATGGTTAAGAAAGGGATGCAGGGGAACACATTCAAAGCAAATATTCTTAAAGAGATACTTTAGTTGCTTTGCATAGCACATGGATTCAGATAGATGGAAACGATGAGACTTGTTCATCAAGTCATAAAAACACATCAGACATCTTCAAGGAAAATAAATCTCCAGTGCTCCAAACATCCCAAATGTTAACTGAGAGAACTTCCCTAACTAAAGCTACTAGTAAATACTTGTTATCTCCACTTACCAGCAGGAGAAAAGAACATATTTTATTACACAGAACCAAGGGAAAACAAACTTCCAATATGGCAATGAGAAGAGAAGTTTTTCATGTTTTAAGTGCTGGCTTTAGAGAATATAAAAAGTTACTACAAATTCACTCGAACCTCACAATAATACTACAATGGGACATTGCCCATACATCAATCCCCATTTTAATAAGGCCCTTTCAGGTACTTTAGGGAGGAAACTATCTGGGATGATGCCCTACTCTAGACTTGCCCTCCAAAATTGTCTGCTCTAAAGCAGCAGCTCTCAGCCTTGGCTGTGCACTGGAATCACCTGGGCAGATTTAAAAAATACTGAGGCCTGGGTCTCACTGCTCAGAGATTCTGATTTAATTGGTCTGGGTGTAGTCGGGGCATAAACCCCCCCAAGATGATTCTAATATGCCACAAAGGTTGAGAACGCCTGCTCTAAAGCAGTTCTCAACCTCAGCGCTATCAACATTTTGGGCCAGATAATTCTTTGCTGTGAGGGCTGTCCTGTACATTCCAGCATATTTTACCAGCATCCTTGGCTTCTATCCACTAGATACCACTGGTTCCTCCCCCCTGACTCCTCCTCCTTAGTTGTGACACTAAAAATGTCTCCAGACATTGCCAAATGTCAGGAGATGGGGTAAATGTGTTAAAAATTGTCCGTGGTTGAAAACCACTGCTGTAGAGTATTATAGTAAACCAATTTTATTATTTTGGGCTGTTAGAAAACAATTCCTGACAAATAAAAGCAGGGCAAAACAGAACCTCATCTGAGACTCTAGTAAGTTGGACCCAGTGGACACCAGTGAACAGTGTGCGCTGATCGCCAAAGCACAAAATGCAACTGGGTACCCCCAATTGCTTAGAAATAAAGAAAATGCTGAGGAGGTCATAAATCCAGTACGACTTCAAAATAGCCATTTAAAAATTAATACAACTGCAGCTACTCAGGGATTTACAGATTAGAAGTGGACTTGACCGCATCTGTCACGTAAGACCTCATTCCATTTTGTAAAGCTTTCATATTACAAAAAAAAAAAAAGAAAGAAATCTGCTAAAATTTTGTCAACAGGCAACTATTTTTAGACAAGCTCATTTTCTTTGGTGGCTCTGGAATACTGATTGCCCCTACAGGGTAAGGTTTACAAGGAAGTACAGTCAACTGAAGAGGCTTGACGTTCTGACATTACAGCCAAAAGGGAAAATTAACATGCCTAATTGTACTCTGAGCACTCGACCTTCTTACATTTTATTTGCAAACGCAATTACACCAGGCCCATAACATTTCAGGTATGATTTTAAAACACATGTAGGCCTTCAGGTAAGTAGGCAAATTTGGTTGAGTTTATTTCCTTCTATTTATGTGGGCCAATACTTGCCAAAAGCTGACTCTAAGTGCAAAAATCAAATGCATCTCTAATTTGGTGAGGGCATTTTTGTTTTTCCTAGCTCTTGTAACGCTTAATCTCAGACTGAATCTCGTGTAGATCAGAAAGCAATTTTAGGGGCGCCTGGGTGGCTCAGTCGGTTAAGCAGCTGCCTTCGGCTCAGGTCATGATCCCAGGCTCCTGGGATCGAGCCCCACATCGGGCTCCCTGCTCAGCAGACAGCCTGCTTCTCCCTTTCCCGCTGCCTGCCACCCTGCCTACTTGTGCTATCTCTCTGTCAAATAAATAAATTTTAAAAAATCTAAAAAAAAAAAAGAAAGCAATTTTAAAAGAGTGGTAGGTAAAAAAATATATGCACGCTCTCAAAAATAACACTTTTCTCAAAACATTTTTTAAAAATCTAGCCACAGGGGCGCCTGGGTGGCTCAGTGGGTTTGGCGTTCAACTCTTGATTTTGGCTCAGGTCATGATCTCAGGGTCCTGAGATGGATCCCTCTGTAGGGCTCTGCACTCAACAGGGAGTCTGCTTCAGATTCTCCTCTCCCTCTGCCCCTACCCCTGCTCATGCGTGCTCTCTCTCGCTTTCTCTCTCAAATACATAAATAAATCTTAAAAAAAAATCTAGTCACAGTGAAGCAGTTTCTAGGAAATGGGGGAAAGCTAGTTGTTAGTTCCATCCACATTCTTCTTGCACTAACACTGACACATTGAGAGACGCACTTGTTTACTGCTGTTTTCTCTAGGAGCAAAGAATCTGAGGTGGTAATTTCGTAGGGAAGGAGAAGCCCACAAGCATGGGAAATTGCAGAATAGTAAAAAGTGGAAAAGACAGACAAGATATTCAGTGACTTCTTCCTTTTTGCTTCTTTACTTTTTCTCTACACAAAAGAAGCAGCAGCCAAGAAGCAACAAAGGAGAGGAAACTTTACTGAGGGCAACTGCTGGGTCAAATGTAAAAATAATTTCTCTAGTTATTCTATTCATCTATTTTAAAAATGTAAAACAGAACAGGTCATCAAATTATTTAATAAATATAAAAAATTTAAATGTGATGAATTTTAGAACATAGCCAGCTAAAGGAAAGAAACAAAGAAAGAAAAATAAAGTCCAGGAATGAGGAAGGAGAGAGAGAGAGAGACAGAAACTACTACCAGCTACAGAGCAGTGCCTTCATCTTGAAGCAGTTAGGATACTGCTGTGAATACGAAGCTGCAGTCTCACACCTGCAGACGTACCTGAAGACTCTGGCCCAGATGTTTGCCTCCGTGCCAAATTCTCATGTTGAAATTCTAGTATGATAGTATCTGCAGGGGGGGCCTTTTGGGAGGTGATTAGGTCCTGAGGGCAGCACCCTCTGGAATGGGCTTAGTACCCTTTTAAAAGAAGCCAGAGAGAGCTCTCTAGCCCCTTCCACTGTGTGAGGATGCAGTGAGGAGTCAGAAGTTGTGAGCAAGAGGAGGGCCCTTACCGGATCATGCTGACATCCTGATCTCAGACTCTAGAGTCTGCAGAACTGTGGTAGGTAAAAACTGTGAGAAATAAATTTCTGTTGTTTATAAGCCACCCAGTCTGTGGCATATGTTATAGCAGCCTGAACGGACTAAGATACTGGGCATTGCATCAGGAAGTTCTACAAGGAAAGGTCTTTGTGAATGAGAGGAGTCAGAAGTAATATTCAAAATATTTAACAACTGATACATTGATGGCATTGGCACTGGCCAAATGAAACACAAGCTGCAGTTGTGGGAAAGAACGCTAAGTCTAAACAGCTCTAAGACCATCCTAGTGCTGAACGCTCCAGCTTTGGACTTAAGGGAAGCAGGATGAAGATATGGATGAGAAAATGAGAGGACAGGTGATAATAGAGAAGGGAGGCAAAGGAGCTGGCAGAATTAAGAGTAGATATTTTTACAACTCAGACTGTGGTAGCTAGCCTCTAAGATGCCCCCAGTGATCCCCACCTCCTGGTATTCATACCCTTGTGTGGTCGCCTCCCACACTGAGTTAGGATCGGTCTTTGTGACCAATTGCATATGGCAGAAATCATGGTATGTCACTTTCAATATTAGGTTATAAAAGACGCCGTTTCAATGTTGGGTACTGCCTTGCTCTCTCTTAGAGGGAAGCCACGTAACAAACAGCCTTATGGCGAGGCCATGGGGAAAGAACTGAGGCCCATGCCAAGAGCCACATGAGTAAGCTGGAAAGCAGTACTCCCAGCCTCAGTCTTCAAAGATTGCTGCCCTGGCTGACAACTTGACTACAACTTCACAAGAGAACCAACCAGAATTCTGGATCTTCGGAAACTGTGTGAGGTGATAAAGTTATTGTTTAAAGCTGCAAAGTTTTGGAGTGATTTGTTATGCAGCAAGAGATAACTAATACACAGCATTAGGAAAAAGCAAAACCCAAAACAGAGTACCAATACACTTGAGGAATTGCTCTTCCATTCAGGACAGCACAAGGAAGAAAGAGGAGGTTGACAGAGCCAGTATTTTGCTGGTTTCTGTTGTGCTCTGTGTGGGAAGTTAGCTTATGCACAGTAGCAGATAAGTAATCCTCTCTACCATGAAGGGGTTTGAAAAATGCCCCTGTATACCAAACTAAAAATATTCAAGTTAGGAAACAGCAAAGGTAATAACAAAAAGGCCATTACTGTTAGAGCATCTACCCTATGTCTGTCATTTTCCATACATTATCTTTAATCCTCATAAAAAGCCCCATACGGCATGATATTATCATAAGGAATTATCCTGAAGCCAGTTTGGCTTCAAAGCCTAGGCTCTTTTCATTATGCTATACCTCCTTGCAAGAAAATCAGCAGAGGTTTGTCTATAGTTCGGGAAAGAGAATCAGACTAAAAGGTCAAGTAAAGCAGCGAGTCAGGTGACTTGTCAGACACAGGAAAATCAAGCTTGGGTGAAGCAGAGGCAACCACCAGGAAGTAAGATCAGAAAATGGTGAATCCAATACAGATTCCAAGATTCAAAGGGGCACATGCACCCCAATGTTCATAGCAGCACTATCAACGATAACCAAACTATGGAAAGAGCCCAAGTGTCTATCAACTGATGAATGGATAAAGAAGATGTGGTATATATATATATATATATATATATATATACAATGGAATATTACTCAGTCATCAGAAAGAATGAAATCTCACCATTTGCAATGACGTGGATGGAACTAGTGGGTATTACGCTAAGTGAAATAAGTCAGTCAGAGAAAGACAAATACAATATGATTTCACTCATGTGGAATTTAAGAAACAAAACAGGTGAACATAGGGGAAGGGGGGAAAAGAGAGAAGGAAACAAACCATAAGAGATTCTTAACTATAGAGAACAAACTGAGGGTTGATGGAGGGAGGTGGGTGGGGGATGGGCTAAATGGGTGATGGGTATTAAGGAGGGCACCTGTTGTGATGAGCACTGGGTGTTATATGTAAGCAATGAATCACTAAATTCTACTCCTGAAACCAATGTTACACTATATGTTAACTGACAAGAATTTAAATAAAAATTTGAAAAAAAAGAAGAAAATGCTGAATCCACATCAACTCACTGCCCATGAGTCCTGTTCTCTTTCAGGTGAACTTTTTTTTTTTCTCCCCAATAAGCCTAGCTCTCACTGTGCTCTGGTACCAGGTTGACAGAGCCAGTATTTTGCTGGTTTCTGTTGTGCCCTGTGTGGGAAGCGATGAATCACTCGCTAAGGGCATAAAGGCTTCCAAGAGCCCTATGGTAGAAGCCCTGGAGCCCAGGTGTTCATTGGCAAGGTACTGAGTTGGTCTCACTACTGACCTTCTCTGACCTTGACATTGAGTTCCATGATGATGACCTTGTTGCTTAGTTCCTTTCTTGACTTATTCCAGGGATATACATGACAACTTAGGGGTGAAAAGCTTTACTGAAAACAAGCAGAATGGCTTCCGGCCTTATTATATTCTACTTCCAGCATTGAAGACAAGGGAAAATGTACTAGGAAGGTTTGTGTAGTTTTATTTATTTTTTGAAAAATTAAAAAAAAAAATAGAAAAGGCATGAACAAAGTTAAAAATTCGAACAATACAAGAGGATAAAAATGTAAGTCTCCTTCCCCAGCTTCTCCTCTCCAGAGTAACCACTGTTGTGGGTTATCTATGGAAGGTAATTCATTTTTACACAAGTGAAAAGTGGGATCTCACTGTGCCACTCAGGTTGAAGAGCCCAGGTACTTGAATTCATTACCCATAAAAATGAGGATGAGAGGATTCAGTTATTTTGGTTTGAGCTGGGAAGCTCCCAACTGTTACATCAAAAAAAATACCCTCTCCTTTTGTCTTCTGCTGTATGTAAGATTTTTCTATAAATGCATTTGAACACTCTCTGCATTGGATAGGGTCACATGCTATACTAGAGCTTTGAAAAACATGAATAATGTATCCTTGGCTTTTATAGATGGTTGTTATGCAAGAAATGACAATAAGACAAACTCACATGTGTTTCCTATGAAGTTTTCTTTAAGATTTCATTTGTTGTGCTCGTATGGGACATCCCCTATGTACCATTTTGCATCCTCTTGGTCCCGCCTCTTAACCTGGCCACTGGTGCAGGGACGGGTTCAGCCCAGGTACAGCCTTGCCCTGAGCCATTTCTCATTTGCTTCCTTCCCAGGAGCTTCCCTGATGCCAAGGTGTGGGAAGCCTGCCAAATTCACTCAGCACTCAGGCATAGGTAAACCAGCGGAGAAGTTCATGTCGGTGGCGCTACTGTTGACAAATGAAGAGTGGGACTAGTAGCTAAATGCTTCCCCTTTCACCTCCTGGTGGATGGTTCTGGGATGCAGTTCATAAGCTTTCTATGTAGGCATAAGCAGCAGTCACCCTCTGGGGAGGCCAACTCCATAATGAGTCCTCATATTAGCTTTCCCTTGCTTCCTTTTTCATTCTCAATGCCCTTCACTCCCATTCTTTGGGACTGCATTCTCAAATTAACTATCTTCACCAAGGCTTTTGTTCTAGGCTCTGCTTTAAGGGAACCCGGGCTGAGATAACGTTGTTCAATGTCCTTTTACAAGGTGCCTTTTGAAAAAGTGCCTAAGCTCGAGTACCAGAAGAGACGTTGACCCCATTGAAAATCAATGTCCTTTTACAAGGTGCCTTTTGAAAAAGTGCCTAAGCTCGAGTACCAGAAGAGACGTTGACCCCACTGAAAAACGTTTTTATTTTGTCTATTCTTCATGGTTAGTATATTTGCTGCCTTCTCTTTCTTGGCCTTGCTTTTCTATTTTTATTGGAACATCATTATCGTACGTGTGTATCTATTGATTGTATGTAAATCAAACTCTGAGGGAGCAAATAGGATATAAATAACAAGAGTGCCATTTGTGTTACCTCCTTGAGCAAGAAGGACTGAGATCAGAGGAACGGAAAGCCCAGACTCAGGTAAGGAAGAAGCCGGTTAAGGTGTCATTTTGAGGCAGGTCTCACTTAGAAGATGGATTTATAGAGACAACAGTCAACACTAGCAATAAATTCAAAGGGAAAGGGCTTCGAAGTCGACTGTCCTTCCCCATTTCTTAGCCAGAGCCAGGGACACAGTGGCCGTGTGTGTTGAACAGTGTTTGCCCCAGTGATCTCTCTGTGGTTGATTTACAGGTCCCTTGGACTGATTACAGAACGACGGGAGCACATTCAGGTGCCTCTAGAGGGGAGGAACTGCAGAGATTCGTCATCACACTGGCCTCATCAGAAATGGCCTAAGCCACACAGCCTTGAGACAAGGACATTAACTAAAGAAAGAAACACAGAGAATTCCTCCGGGCAAGAGAGCGTGGCTAGAAAACAGTGCCTTTCAGAAGGCAATTTACCAAATGAAACTTCGGAGTGTCTAGTAGCTCCCAAAGATTAAATTTAACATTCTTGCAAAGTAACATTAAACAGCAGTCCAGCTGCCTATGATTACAGATCTTCCGAGTCTGAAAGTCAGCCAGAGGAGGCATTTTGCTTACATCTCACTACTGCAAATGGACAGTCACGGTACATTAGAAATTCTGGCCCTTTAAAAACTATCCTATTTTTCCCTACAGACTGAAGGTTTTACAATTAACTTGGATCTCATTAAAATTTATTACAAGCATTCCAACGAAGTCTGTAGAATCTTGGTCACAAAATTCCAATAGTGCCGAGAGGAGGAGACACAGAAAGTACCAGCAGCCTGTCTCTGGTTGGCCAATGCAGCCTAAATTGTGACCACCTGGTACAATTATTTTCTTTGAAGTGTACACATTTTCTTCAGTCCCCGTAATCAAATACTACTTTAGAGCAGGTAATAACATTACTTCCCTTGTGGCAAACAATGACAACTTGATTAGAAAGATAAACACAGCTCCATTGAAATGTTTTAATCACTAGAGGTGGCACTTCCTGATTCTAAATCTCAGTGTTAGCTTGCGGTTTCCAGTATTCTCAGTAACGTTCTTTAGAATTTAGAATTTTATTCTGCACACTACAAAACTTGGACCAATGTCTTTTCAGAGTGGATATGAGGCTTTCTGTTAAAAATGCAAGAAGAAGTTGGGGACCGTGATTTTTAAAAAAATAACTCCCCACCATATCACTTTCACAAAATTCAGTCTGAATTATCTTTTCTTTAAATTTCGGAGATCTCATAAGAAAACAGGCAATGCTGACAATATATTGATGTAAGCTAATTAATGTAAACTAATTAATATTATTTGGAGAGCAACATTTAAAATGTGGAAGATGGGAGCGCCCGGGTGGCTCAGTCAGTTAAGCGTCTGACTCTTGGTTTTGGCTCAGGTCATGATCTCAGGGTCATGAGATGGAGCCCCGTGTAGAGCTCCACGCTCAGCATGGAGTCTGCTTGAGATTCTCTCTCTGCCCCTTCCCTGACTTGCGCACGCGTGTGCGCTCTCTCTCTCTCTCTTAAATAAACAAATAAATCTTAAAAAAAAATAAAGTAAAATGTGGAAGGTGATGCTATGGCAGAGGGCAAGAATAGGTACTGGCACACAGTCATAGGAAGAAAAGAACAAATAAAGCATTAGTCACAATAAGCCTGCCTTTAAAAATGCAACTGACATTACAGTTAAGAGGCTTATGGAATCTCTTATGACTTTCTGATTTAAGAACATTTCCTCCTCCCAAACCTAATTCCTTCCTCCTCTACACATTTACTGTCCTCCCAGCACACCCTCTACAGCACCAATTGCACTGTCCTCTAGCTCTATGTTTCTACTGCTGTCTGCGCACACACACACACGCACACACACACAAACACACACCTGCAGTGAAGGACCACACGGTCATCTGGGCATTCCCAGTGGAGGCACCATGCCTGGCTCGCAGGTGCTCAATGTTTACAGAGTGAATACATGAATAAACCAATGAATGTCAAATGAACTAAAGACAGAATCACACAATGGTAAAGCTGAGAGCAACTGAAGAAGATACCTAATGCAATGTCCTTTTTAGCAGTGGAAGAAAGCAAGCAGAGAGAGGGGCAATGTTCCGTCCCGGACATGGAGACCAGCCCCAGGGCTCGTGGATCACATTTTTGGATACTTTCCAACAGCTATGCCTAGAGTTTTCTAGTTTGTAGATGGCAAAGTCACTTTGTTACTACTCCCTGACCCTTATCTTTTGGCTTTTGAAATCCATGATAAAAAGGGGAAATGGAAGAATTATAACTGAAATTCAAGTTAGCACAGTTAAAAAGATTGTTATCATTGGCCAGAGAGTTCTCAGTTTAAAAATGGATTCTGACTACCTATTTTAGTCTTCTGCTCCCATTGTTACATGACTAATAATTGGCTGCATTACGAAAGCCCTCATTATGTTTTTGTTAATAATACTACCATTCTCATCTTTTCACAGACCTCCAAATTCAGGGATTCTATATGGTGATGAGAACTGAAACGTGGATAAAAAAGGGAGGCACCATGCTGGAAATATTAAAAGGTTATGTGAATGGTAACTATGGCATATCCACTCAATAGGTTATTACGCAACCATTACCGATGACTTTTCTGAGTAGTTTGTAAGAGCATAGAGAAATATGACTACATTTCAGTCTTAAATGAAAAAAATATAAATAACTGGGCATAAAGAACTAAAATCCAGCAGAGAAAAATGAGTAAAAGTAATTATACTAAAGATGGTGGTTACGTTTAAGTGGTAGAATTAGAGATTATCTTTTCTATTTTGCCATTTTAAAAAAATGTCTTAAAATGTATTTCTATTACTCTTATAATGGAAAAAAGAACAGATTTAATTTTTTACAGAAATTCAGAAGCTGGGGGGCACCTGGGTGGCTCAGTCAGTTAAGCATCCAACTCTTGATCTCAGCTCAGGTCTTGATCTCAGGGTCATGAGCTCAAGCCCAGTGTTGGGCTCCACACTGGGCATGGAGCCTACTTAAAAAAAAAAAGAAATTCAGCAGTTGGTGCCAGAGGTTGCACAATGAATGCTGAATTTCCCTTAATAATTGGGTCCCTGGGCGCCTGGGTGGCTCAGTCGGTTAAGTGACTGCCTTCGGCTCAGGTCATGATCCCAGGGTCCTGGGATCGAGTCCCGCATCGGGCTCCCTGCTCTGCGGGGAGCCTGCTTCTCCCTCTCCCACTCCCCCTGCTTGTGTTCCCTCTCTCGCTGTGTCTCTCTCTTTCAAATAAATAAATAAAATCTTTAAAAAAAAAAAAATAATTGGGTCCCTGTTTTTCCCTTTTTTCCAAATCCTGTCATCAAGGCTCTGGCAAGAGTATCTTTTGAGCCCAGAAATGAGGTCCTGATTGAAGATATAATGTAAGGAAACCTTAGTGTTACTCCTTCCCTCAGGACATGTTTGAGAAACATACTGAGAAATTCACTCTATTTATTAGAGTGAAGAACTTCCTGCACATGCCTTTTACTGCATTTCTTATGTTCTTAGAAAACCTGAAAGGGCCCTAAATAATTCACAGTCTCTTTCCTAGGTTTGGTTTCCCCTTGGGTGTTCAATTTTTTCCCCATGACAGTAAATGGCTTTCCTTTTGAGATCACCAATTACTCTGACAATAATGGCTCAATTAAATCGTAGGTGTAACTTCCAGGTACTGTCTATTTTAAGAAGAATAAAATAAGTTCAATTGGAGGTAACCCTCTGGCTACTTCCTAAACTGCTCAGAGCACATTCTCCACCCTTTTTAAAAGCTATTTCTCCAAAACGTCCATCATAGTACTTGGTGTCTTCACGACAGGTAGCTTTGCTTGGGTACAGCTCCCGGGAACTTCTAATGCAGAGCTGCATCAGGGAATCACAAAGCCAAGGCTGAAAAATTCATTGTATGTGATTGCCTGACACTTGTAAGTGGATCTGCAGGTCCCCAGCTTTAACTGATGCCCAAATGAACACAATAAACAGCCAGCTGAGTTCTCTCCTTCCCTCATCTGCACTATCTGGTTCACGTTCTACATGTAAGTGCTCTTTCTACAAGGTGGAAACACATGCTCTCCGGAAAGCTATATGGGTTTCAAGTAAACTGTCAGAACAGAAATAAAATCCTTACTGGTCTTAGGTTTAACTCTGAGAAGAAGCTCTGATCAGTAACTTAGGCAACTGCGTCCGAGGCCTGCAGCAAGATGGCATGACTGGGCAGGCCACCCTTTACAGGTACACTTGGCTGTTCCCCAAAGGAGGAGGTGGGCAGCTCTTTACTCCTGTTTCCCATGCCTTAGTGTTCCTCAGTGTGAGGCAGAGAATATCACTCTCAAATAACTGGGCCTACTCTCCTCAAATACAAGGCATTACAGGCCATACTACTTTATCTTTAACAAGAGAATATGTAGTTATTTATTCATGCCCAAACTAAAAAAACAAAACAAACAAAACCTTAAAAACAACTTGAGATTATTTAGAGAAATATGAATAATATACCAGCATAAAAATAAATAATAAGAGGAAAGATTCCCTCTCCTGCGATTTCGGCCCTTCAACTTTTGCCCACTATGACAAATTAAGAAAATTTATGTTAATCATGCTCTGTGAGCAGTGTGAAATGCTATTTTGATCTCTTCTCAAATCATGCCACTGTTTTCTTTGTAAATGTCTCTATGTTAAGCCCAACCTACTGAAATGTGTATGAACCTGCACTTCAATTCAAATAAAAACATTAATAGATCAAATGCAAAATACACCCTACTTTTTATTCTGAATTTTGCTTAGTATTAATAAATGCTAATAAAAATATCTAAGCTGTCTTAATGAGGATTCATGAATGACGGACGGCTCAGAACCTCTCCTTCCAAAATCTAGTCTTGCTTGACTCTTATAGCCTCATTCCCCATCCCACTAACAAAAGTATGTCTAGGCATTTTCGTGTGCAGATGCCAGGAAAGCTGACAGATGGCTTTTTTAGTCAAATATTTTGTACAGATTACACAGGTTGTGTGAGAAGAGAAAGACAGTAGAGCAAGCAGAAGGTTCAAGATAAAGCTACATACAACCTTGCAGAAACTATGGCAACCTGACTTTTCCAGTGTCAAGAGACCAGTTACAGTTTTAGAAATGGAAGATTTCCATGAGATCGTGTCCAAGCCTTTTATTTAAAGATTTATTTATTTAAGATTTATTTATTCACTTGAGAGAGACAGAGAGAAAGAGTGTGAGCGTGGGGAGGGGCAGAGGAAGAGGGAGAGAGAAACTTCAGCAGACTCCTCACAGAGCATGCAGAGTGCAACGCAGGGCTTGATCTCATGACCCTGAGATCATGACCTGAGCCAAAACCGAGTCAGACATTTAACCAACTGCGCCACCCAGGCGCCCCTATGCCTTTGATTTATGGGAAAATGGGCCTTAGGGAGGTTTGCTGACTCACTCAAGATCATACACCTGGTTGGCAGTAGAGTTAGAATACAGTCTGGGTCTCTTGGTTCCAGGTACTCTTTCAATTATACCACAAAACATCTTTATTCCTGTCAAAACTTAAAGATAAACCACTTGGATGAAAATCTCTCTAAACTGGTTTACACAATTCCTATTTTTATATACAAAATATAATTAACATTCTCTGTGAATTAAGGTCATTACTATGAAGATCAATGATGTTAACTCTATAATATAGAGTATGAATGCTGATCTTGCAGAGTACAGTACAATGCTGGGAGTATGCAACTGCTTTTATGGATTTCTGTGGATTTCCTCTACTTGTATTCCTCACTGCCCTCAGTGTCTCTGCTCCAATTATCATCCCTTCCCCCACCTTCTAATTCTAATTTTATTTTTTTAATTTTTTTTTAAGATTTTATTTATTTATTTGACAGAGACACAGTGAGAGAGGGAACACAAGCAGGGCGAGTGGGAGAAGGAGAAGCAGGCTTCCCGCTGAGCAGGGAGCCTGACGCGGGGCTCAATCCCAGGACCCCGAGATCATGACCTGAGCCAAAGGCAGACACTTAACGACTGAGCCACCCAGGCGCCCCCTAATTCTAATTTTAAACTCACGTTTTCTAAAGTCTATTCTCTAGAGTAATATGAAACGCAGAACAAATGCCCACCATATTCACTGCAGCATTATTCATTATAGCAAAAGCAAAAACAAAAACCATAAATGTCCAACATGGAAGAATGTTTAGTGACTAGTACTTTCAAGAACAGAATATTGTGCAGCCATTAAAATTATTTTCGCATAAAGAGGTTTGATAATGAAGAAGCACTGATGTACTAATGTTAAGGGAAGAAAGCAGAATATAAAACTGCAGAATATCAACCATATTGCAAAAATGCTTTGATCAGAAAGACACAAAAATGTTTACAATGGTAGGATTATTTATAATTACTATTCTCTTATACCATTCTACTTATCTCTATTTCTGCAATAAAAATGTAACACTCCAAGTCAGAAAAAGAATTTTAAAAAAGAAAACATCGCATTGGAAAAATATAACCTAACTGATGAGAACAATATAAAATAAAAATATATAGATTCTAGGTGAGATCTAAAGCCTCTGCCGTACGGGTTGGTCCATGAATTCAGCAACATGGTACAGTTGCCAGTGGCGTTTCCTTACTTCCCATTTCTTTGCTAAATTTCAGGTATGTCAGGTTGCCGGATATTTGAACTGCGGATGAGTAAAGCATCAAGGTCTGTATACTTAAAGGAAAAGAGAGAACACTGAGAAGAAAAGACCAAGAAAGAGGAGGGAGGGAGAAAAGGTTCTAAGCCAATGCTTTCAGACAACCGTCTAAGGATTTTTTTCATTAATTGGTTTTTAGAAGTTTAGAAGCCACAGATAGTGGCAACTGTCATTAAGTCACTCAGACTGATTTATCAGTAGCTGAGCATTAAAGACAAATTAACCTCTCTAGAGATCAGGCTAGTGTCCAATTAACAATTAACTACTGCCTGGAACTAGGAGAGCTGAATTAAGAATGCGAGAACATCAAAGCCAGGATAGCATGCGAAGCTAAGCAGTTGAAGCAGATAAGTGCTTAGTATAGGATGTTTATATCTGAAGGTACTGGATAGATAGATAGATAGATAGATAGATAGATAGATAGATAGATAGATAGATAGATAGATAGATTTTTTTTCCCCAATTTTCTATCCCAATTCTTTTGTAATATGATGAAAAATTTTTCTGTTAAATAGCAATATCTTTTTTGTATTTTCTCTACTTTCTTTAAATGAAACCTTTAGTACATGGGTAATGGAGGAGGAGGCAGTGACCTTTTGATCTGACAACACGCAGTGACACTCATTTATTCATGTACATATACTCAGCCCCCATAAAATGTGTCACCTCATGCAGGAATGAACAAGGGCAAACTGAGCCCAGAGTAGGTGATTTAACAAATAGATGTTGCTTGACTTCTCAAAGCTTCTAAAGATCATTTTTCAAAATTTCATTTTTTAAAAATTTCCCTCTGCCTTTGTGAACATTATATGCCAAGAAAACACTCTTAAGAGTATTTTAGACTGGTCTGAGGGACAGACAAGATCCAAATCTGTCCTCACTCAACATTAGTAGCATTTGCAATATGATTTCTAAGGACTTCCCCAAACATGCTATGTTTTATTATAGTAACCCTGTGAGATATTACTAGCCCAACTTCATAGATGCAGAAACATCTAATTTGCTAAAGATCATACCAATATTAAGGTAGAGGGAAAAGTCCCCCTTTAGATCTCTGGCTCCCAATCCTGTATTCTTTCCACTGCTTCACACCGCAGGCTTTACTGATAACTTCCATGCCAAAGTATTTGCCCCTAAAGTCCACGTACAGGGGTACCTTGGCAGATTAGTAGCTGCTTAACAACAGTGCAGGTGAGTGAAAAATTATTCCCAAAGAAGTTAAAATTGAGTGGGAGGAGGTTGAGCCTGATGTTCATTGCCACCTTGGTCTCCACTTGGGCCCCTTCATCCACACAGACTGTGTCTCTCTTCTCTTCATAAAACCATGTTCATCATTTGTCCTTCATGGTTTAAACGAATGCTGGCCCCAAAAGAATTCCATTAAAAATCTGAGCCACTCTCTCTATTCCTTTACTCCACATCCCTCAGCTTAACTCTGATAGTGTGCAGCTATTTTGGAGTGTTCCTATTCCCCAATTCTAAGGAATTTTTCTCCAGAAGCCATACACAGATGTTTGAGCTCCCCAGCTAGACTTTAAGCAAGATCTGTGTTTTCTACATCTCAGATTCCTCCCCACCTTTTCAACACTCTTCGCCCTGTCTTCCAACTGCCTAGGATCAACAAATGCCTTCCTAGGGAATGAGAACCTGCATGAGTGTGGGGAAAGCCCAGCTGGATTAGTCAGTAGGAGGCTGGAGTCCCAGCTCTACATCTAAGTGTGTGATTTCAGGCAAGTCTATGGGTCCCGGTTTTCTCAACATAAAATGGTTGCGGGAACACGAAGTGGGTGGACTACATGAGATCTATGATCTCTAAGATTCTGTGAATATTTATATTATTTTGATTGGGTTGATCACAGCCTTACTTTATTTCATTAGGGATGAGAGAGGAGATAAATGTGAATTCCAAAGAAAAGAATGTTAAAAACAAGACAAATACAGAGATCAAATAACTAGCCCCCTAACAGGCAGAAGAAAGCCAATGTGTCTGGAAAATTAATAAGCAAAGGAGAATAAGAAGGAGTAGAGATGCCTTGGGCTAGAAGTGTGGATCCTGTCTGACAGGGATATAAAGGGCTTGGAGGGTGGAATGTAAATGGGAGCGGATCGGTAACTAGAAAATTGCTATAGTGGTTAGGCGTATGTAGCGTGATGCTTGCTTTTTAAATATGCTCTTCTGTTTGCTCTTCAAGCTTGAAATCAAATGTTAAGAATGTCAGCACAGAGAATGCTGAGATCATGAGGAAGAAAATAAAATGCAAACTAACTTCCTTGTGAAACTAAAGACAGAAGTCCTGGTATTAAAATGGGGATTAATATTACCGACGTTTGACCATTAGCAACCTATTTTCCTCCATTTGGGAGGAGGAAGGGGTAAGTAATGACAATTTTAATCAGACTATTTCTCCTAAGTTTAATTTTATTAAAGATTTTTAAATTCCAAGTAATACTCAACTGGTTTCACTAAAATTGGGTTTTAGCTGACAGACCTTGTAATAGATTAAAATGGTGTTATAAGGAGGTCTGCCCATGCCTTGATTAAGAAACTCCCTTAGATGGGATGAATTTATGGCAGGGAGTGAGCCAAAGTCACCAATGGGGTATTAAGGATGAGAATTCATCTGAGGAGCTAAAGGAAAAGAAAGTCAAGCCTTGAACTGTCAAGGAAAAGAAAATCTCTGAAATTAAAAAATAATACTTGAAGCAAGTAACAATCCTGGGATTATTGGATGTAAAAGTTTTTAGTTGGTATCTAAAACTGAAGTGATACTTTCAAAGATTAAATCAATAAGAGTACGTGGTTCATAAAAGGCCAGAAAAATTCCATTAAAAAGAAGAGCAAAAATTTTAAAGGGATTTGATTTAAGAGCCATTTTTAGAAGTCTCTTGATGAAATTTTTGATACTAAAACTGCAGAGAAGAAACTTACTGTTAATCCATGTTATATAACTTTGAATCCAGTCTGCCCTCCATCTTCTACCTCAGAAAAGGGCCTAAATTTAACCAAAGTCTATAAAGACATTTCTTTTTTTTTCGTTAAGGCCTTATGTTTTTTTTTTTTTAATTTTTTATTTATTTATTTATTTTTTATTCTTATGTTAATCCCCATACATTACATCATTAGTTCTAGATGAAGTGTTCCATGATTCATTGTTCGTGCACAACACCCAGTGCTCCATGCAGAACGTGCCCTCCTCAATACCCAGCACCAGGTCAACCCATCCTCCCACCCCCCTCCCCTCTAGAACCCTCAGTTTGTTTTTCAGAGTCCATCTTCTCTCATGGTTCGTCCACCCCTCCGATTTCCCCCGCTTCATTCCTCCCCTCCCGCTACCTTCTTCTTCTTCTTTTTTTTTCTTAACATATCTTGCATTATTTGTCTCAGAGGTACAGATCTGAGATTCAACAGTCCT
>NC_138369.1:99900244-99939191 GCF_054177405.1 Leptonychotes weddellii | reverse complement strand
CCCAGTGTCTATCACCCAGTCTCCCCATCCCTCCCACCCCACCCCCCACTCCAACAACATTGATATGAGGAATTCTTAATTATAAAGACATTTCTGTGGGAGCAAAAGTCTGTGTGTGTGTGTGTGTGTGTGCGTGTGTGCTAAAGACAAACATACCTGCTTCATCATAGGATACAGTCAATTTTTCTAGCATTTCTCGGTCAATTGACAGAATCTGCTGTTCAAGGATGGTCTGGTAAGACAGAACACTATTTTCTTTGTCCTTCTCGTAGTCCTGAAGATGCTGTTTAAGGGCCTCTGGGAGTCTCGATTTTACATATTCAGCTGCAGTCTGCAGTTAAAACAGGTAGAGAACCCCATTAGTATTTCTCATCTTAGGCTTTTCACTTCCCCATGAAACCAACCCTTTAGACAAGCATATCCTTGTCATCATCATTATTGGATTCCACTCTACCAAGTACGATGAATCTTCAAATAGAGAGACTCACAGACCTGTAGGAATTTTCTCTTTTTTTTAAGATTTTATTTATTTATTTTATTTATTTGACAGAGAGAGACACAGAGAGAGAGGGAACACAAGCAGGGGAAGTGGGAGAGGGATAAGCAGGCTTCCCGCTGGGAAGGGAGCCCCATGCGGAGCTCGATCCCAGGACCCTGGGACCATGACCTGAGCTGAAGGCAGACGCTTAACCGACTAAGCCACCCAGGCGCCCCCTGTAGGAATTTTCTACCAGGTTTAAAGGTATGAAAGATGATGGGGGACTTGGTTTGGCATAGAAAGAGTTAATACTCAGCGTTTCAACTATTCCACTGAACTCTGAAGGCCCCATGATGGTAATTTTACTGGATATAAATCTGACTTGCCCTTGTCTAGAATGCAGAAGCTAGTCACTCATCCCAGCAGTGAACCCACCTAAGCTATGACATCCACATCTTTGCTTTGATGTTCTGTGCTCATTATGCTTCCATGGGAACTCTTGTGAAGTGAATAGAAAGGAGAGTCCTCTGTTGGGGCTGATAATGGAATAATGGGATAAACAGAGAATGAAGAGATCTAAGACAATGATGCCCCTTAACCTGAAAAAAGAACTGTTCACCAATGTCTTGACCTTTATATATATATATATATAAAAATATATATATATGTTATTTATATAATTTATATATATTTTTTATATATAAAAAATATATATATAATATATATATATAATTCTGAACTTGTTTTCTCTCTGCTATACAATCCGCCCAAAGCACTCCTAACTAATAACCTCTGAAATTACATGCAGTGATTTTTCAACCAGGTAAGCATGCTTCCATTTGAGGTAGTAAGAAGGCATGTGTACTTTGAAAAAGAGCTCCCCAAAGATTCTGATACGCTCTGCTGGTGGGTTGGAGAAAGCATACTCTTCTCCCTCCCAGTTGAGAACCACAGTTAAAAGTTAAACAGAACTTTAAGAGAGAAATTAAGTGACAGAGAGGCATGTATGAATCAGGGGAATTCTGAAATTCTTAAAACATCTCTCTTAGGAATGCCAAGAGTTTGGCATCTCCTTGCAGAGCAGTCCTGCATCATACACATAGGGTTTGAAGTTGATAAAATAAAGGCATATGTATATTGTTTAAAATTATACTCACAAGGACTTGAAAATGTAAATAAAAGAAACTGTTAAAAAGGACTGTCTCTGAGATATGTGCCTGGAAGACCCATCCACATAGTTTAATATTTTTTTAAAAATTCCTGTACAGCTATTAATTGCATAATTTAAGACAAGTTTGAGTTAAACACATGCACAGACATATATATGGTACAGGCTCATCAACAGGAGTTTGTTGTAGGTTTTTTTTTTTTTTTCATTTATCAAACAGTATGCTCTATAACCTTTGGGGAAAAATGAGATAGGTCTATATGTACCGACAAGGAAGAACGTCATGGTATTACTGTTAAGGTTAAAAAACGAAGTCACAGAATACCAGTGACAGTATATTCTTTTTATGTAAAGCATACATATATGTGTATGTTGCATTCTGTAATATCATACGTGTGGGAGAAGATATTGAGGGCTATATTCCAATTGCAGAACATACTGACTTTTTACTCTCCACATTTCTGTATTGTTTCAGTGCTCTTACTATTGTAATTTTTAAGAATTATCTTTAAAATTTTTTTTGTAACATTCATAGTTTTCCTTTTAAATGTTAGCACAATTTAAGATAAAGAGAAGCTTGCCAAAACAATGACAACTGACTTCCCAGGAAAGGTCTACTGGGAAATGGTGGGGAAAAATTATAGGTCAGTTCTCAGAGTTGCCAAATACAGGACACACTTATTATTTCCAGGTATACATTTAGATTCCATAAGTCAGATGGAATTACAATTTTAAAATATCACCAAACATTGTTCAATTCCCCTGCCAGCTAGTTAGTGCAGAACAAATAAAATTATTCCATAAAATGTAACTGGACTCAGCACATTAGCACAGCATATTTAATTCTAGAATTTAATAACAATTTTCTCCTGATACTGAAAACGAAGAGACACACTGCTGAATAACTATTTTTAGACTCATACTACCTTGCTATTCAGGTTAACATCTATCTGTAATTTTTTTCCTTGGAGATAATCTATGAGGTACCAGAAGTAATTTAAAACATACATTTTACAAATATTGGTATACTCTATTATTTAAAGCATACACATTTCCTTCCAATTGTGTCTACCGATTTGCTTTTCTAATTAAAATCATGATATAGGTCTTTGAACAGAGTCTCTCTATTTTTTTTTTTACTATGTTGGAGTTATATTTTGGCATTTCATTTTTTTTTTTTTAAAGATTTTATTTATTTATTTGAGAGAGAGGATGAGAGGAGAGAGAGAGCACATGAGAGAGGGGAGGGTCAGAGGGAGAAGCAGACTCCCTGCCGAGCAGGGAGCCCGATGCGGGACTCGATCCCGGGACTCCAGGATCATGACCTGAGCCGAAGGCAGTCGCTTAACCAACTGAGCCACCCAGGCACCCTGGCATTTCATTTTTTTAAAAGATTTTATTTATTTATGTTAGGGAGAGAGAGAGAGCAGGGGGAAGAGCAGAGGGAGAAGGACAAGCAGGCTTTGCGCTGAGTGTGGAGCTAGACACGGGCTCCATCTCACCACCCTGAGATCATGACTTGAAACCAAGAGTCGGATGCTTAACCAACTGAGCCACCCAGGTGCTCCGCCATTTCATTTCTAAAACAGTATAATATCATGTATAGAGTTCTTTCTGTTGGGAAAGATTCTCAAGAGGAAAAGAAAGAAAGCAACTCTAGCAAAATAGTAGATTCTGTCAAGATATTTCAAAAAATCACCTTTATACTGAGGTGATACTCTAAATGTATTCAAATGGCAGTTAAAACCTTATGTTAAAAATATGAACCTTTGTTTAAAAAGAAGCTGTCATACAAATACCATATGATCTTACTTATAATGCAATCTAAAACAAAACAAAATAAACCTGAACTCAGAGATGCTGAGAACAGATTGGTGGGGTGAGGGTGGACAAAACAGATGAAGGTGGTCAAAAGGAACAAACTTCCAGTTGTAAATAAGTAAGTCTTGGGGATATCATGCTTTGCATGGTGGCTCAGTTGATAATACTGTATTGTATATTTGAAAGTTGCTAAGAGAATAGATCTTAAAGATTCTTATCACAAGAAAAGAAATTGTAACTATGTGTGGTGGCAGATGTTAATTAGGCTTATTGTGGTAATCATTTCATAATACATACAAATACCAAATCATTATGTTGTATACCTGAAACTAATATGTCAATATACCTTAATACAAAACCAGGCTGTCATCTTATTAACTGAGATTATAATTATTCCACAAGTAATAGATAATGCAAAGAAAAATTAAATTTAAATTTTCACTGGAATTTTTAAAAAGTGAAAAATGAAATTAAAATTTAATTATCTATTCTTTAATCAATGAGAAGTACTACTGGAAGTTTAAATCCTAAATTGCAGGTTCTTATAATCAACCATGTCAGAAACAATAATATTGTTATCATTATCAGTATCTTGCATTTGTGTGGTACTTTATACTTTTCCGAGCAATTTATGCTGTTACCATTCTGTTTGTTCAGTATAACTTTGAGTGAAAGTAGACAACTTACTGGTTTTGGCCAGTCCTTCCCATCCTTCAAAGTTTGGCTCAAATGCTACAAATTCTCTTAGCGAACACACCTAATAGCAGCCAACAGTCTTTCAAGTTTTTATACAGGTATTTGTATAGGGGTAAGTATTTCAGTTCCCCAGTTTGGCTGACATAAGAACTATATTTTATACATCCTTGAGTTTGCCCAATATGTTTCAGTGCTTTGCACCAAAGAAGTTTATTATCTTGACTATATCCAAGATTCAGGTACTTTGAGATAGCTTTTTTAGCCTAATGACCGGTATAAAAATCTTCTGACAGTTCATAATTATTTGCCTGCAATCTGAACTTGCTTTCATGATTCCAGATAGAGCCTAGGAGTCATTTTCCACTGGCAAATGGTACTATACTACATTTCCTCTTTAATTATCATCGATGCCATTATTTTAGGAAAGCAAACAGCTTAAACCCAAATCATTTATATGCCAAAAGAGCAAATTATGTACTTCACATACAAAACTGTATATAAAGCTTCATGTAATGTGCTCCTCTTAATAATTGTTTGATTGCCTCTCTCCTTGTCTTTTTTAATTCATTCAGCAACGGGCTTGCTTCCGCTAGGGACCCTCAGAGGAGTCACGTGTACCGTACCTCAGAACTGGGCCCCTCAGCTAAGGGTTGCCTTGCAGAGGTTCACTCTGCCTACAAGTTCAAGTTTGTGCTTGTTCAGGTGGCAGCAGCGAAACCTCAGGGCAGAGAGTGGAAGATGCATAGTTCCCAGGTTCCCCAGGTTACACCTGAGCAGATGGTCAGCAGCTGGAAAGATGAACTGCAAGCTTGCGAGGCAGGACACAAAAGGTGTCCAGCCAGAGTACCTTCTTACAGAAGCTGTATACATGCCAACTTCAGTCTGGAAGACAGTAAAGGGCCAGAGGAGACCCTGTAAAAAACACTCCAAAGGATAAAAGAAAAGCAGGATGACTACAGGTTTAAATTTGGGAACCTCGTAGGTAGAATGCCGATATCGGCCGTTAGGCTAAAAAACTATTTACTATTACAGTGGTATGTTCTTTAAGAAATAATCAATATATATGAAAGAATGGGGAGGGTTGCAAAGTATTTTAAACACTGCTAAATGCTTCACAATTCATCTTAAAAACCTGTCAGCCAGCCAATTCCAACTTACTGAGTGTGTGCTGAGTAAAGTGCATTAGACCCGCCGCTGCTATAAGAACAAACCTCTGCCATAAAGGAACCTGCAAGTTTAATGTGCAAACAAAACACACACATGAAATACTGGAAAAACACTCCTCACAAAGCAATAAAAAAAAAAAAGCATGAATCTTGAGATAAATTAACATATTTATTTAATATATGAGCCATATTAAGTGCTGAATGGCCTCTAGGAAGAAAATTTAAGGAGTGGGGACAAGAAAAGAATCAAGAAATCACTGGAGTTTAAAGATCAGTTTTGAGGTAAGAGGTACTTACTGGAGGAAAGAAAAGTAATCTAGAAAGTAGTGAATGTGAATTCATAGAAAGAAATATTAAGAAATGAAGTTGATAAAAACTAGGAGTAAAAGAGAGCTTGGCAGTTGTAGAAGTTTTAACTCCCTTTTAAACCAGGGCGTTTTGATTTGTAGCAGTTAGTAATAGGAAATACTGAACATCTTCGAGTGAAATAAATGATCATATCTCGTTTGAGAAAGAATGTGCTTGGAGCTGAGTTTAAAGTGCACTGGAGTGGGGCGGTGCCTGGGTGGCTCAGTAGGTTAGCGTCTCACTCTTGATTTCGGCTCAGGTCATGATCTCAGGTCATGAGATTGAGCCCCGGGTCAGGCTCCGCGCTGGGCATGCAGCCTGCTTAAGAGTCTCTCTCTCCCTCTGCCCCCATCCTGCTGTCTATAAATAAATAAATAAATAAAAATAAAATGCACTTGAGGAGGGTACCTGGGTGGCTCAGTTGGTTAAGCACCCAACTCTTGATCTCGGCTCAGGTCATGATCTCAGGGTCATGAGTTCAAGCCCCTGTGACGGGCTCTATGCCCAGCGTGGAGCTTACTTAAAAAAAAAAAAATGCACTTGAAAAAAATTAAAGCATGGAGACAAAGTAAAAAGTCTGAAGGAAAGGAAAACTGGCCTTTTACACTGTGGTTGGAGTATAAATTGGACAATCTCTTTGGACAGAAAATGAAAAAATGTAATAAAAATTTTAAAACACTTTATAGCTTTTACCTAGTAATTGCCTTTCTAGGAACTTATTTTAAGAAAAAAGTTAAAGATAAGCCTAAAGATTTGGGTGTAAACATGCTTATCAAAGTATTATTCATGATAATGAAAATCGGTCTTGAAATTGGTTGACTGAATTATGGAGCATCCATGCAATGGAATACAACGCAGCTATTCAAAATCACATTATGAAAGAAAGAACACTACATTATGGGAAAATGTTCATAATGAAAAGCAGATTACAAAGCAGTTTGTATACTACATGTGTGAGGAAAAAATTGGCTGAAATATATTAATATTGATCACAGTTATCTCAGAGTAGTAAGAGTTCAGGGGATATTAATTTTCTTCCTCTATGTAGTTTTCTGTGTTTTCCACATTTTCTAAAATAAAAATGGCAGGAAAGACATGCCCACTTCCTATGTGCCAGGCACCGAGCTGAATGCCTTATATGTATTCACTTCTTTAATCCTCACAACAACCCTGAGAGGTTTCTACAGATGAGAAGACAGACTCGGGTTAAATAATTTATCCCTGGCTCTGCAGTAAGTGGTGGAGCAGGAAACACCAACCGTTTGTGAGCCGAAAGAGAAAGACTGTGGTCATTCCTCTGTAAGGTAAAGCAGGCCCAGGCTGGGATAAAGACCCTGAGAAGAGAACAAAAGAGCACTTGAGCCAAGCGTGGTGACAGATGGGAAAGAAAAACATGTAAAATGGCTTGCATGTTGCAAAACTGGAAGATAAAGATGAGGTTGGTGATATTGAGAGTAAATGGGAAACCGGAGTAAAGTGGAACAGAATAAACTTACTTTTGCACACTGAACTGTAAGCCTGAAGACTATCCACCTCCACCACCACCTCTCAAAAAAGAAAAACCTCCACAAGGAGAAAGTATTAGACTTATTTTATAAAACTCAAAAGAAAAATACCAGACAAATGACTTTGGTTACAAGTGCTAGGAAGGCAAAAGCTATCTTCAAGAAAAGATATTAGGTGATATTGAATTAAATTTTAATGGAGCCCCCATTTGAGAAAGATCACGAGCAAATTAGACCTACGTTCAAATCACTTTTAGTATTTTTCCCTGAGAATTTGCAGAGGTCAAGTTTCTATCCATTTTGAACAGATATAAAAACAGGCTTCTGATGTCGTTAATGAAAATATGCTTTACAATTTTGATTTAATACTGCATATTTCATAGCTGTGGGAGTTTTGAATTTTTTGTCCCTTCCTTTTTAATCAAATATTCTATCTTATTACCAATTCTAAGACTTAGACTTACCATATGTAATTTTATATTTAAAAATTTTAGGTATGGTGTGTTCAAAAAAAAAAGAAAGCTCCCTCTAAACTCAATAAATTCTTACTTAGAAGATATTTTTAAGGGACGCCTGGGTGGCTCAGTCGGTTAAGCATCTGCCTTCAACTCAGGTCATCATCCCAGGGTCCTGAGATAGAGCCCCACGTTGGGCTCCCTGCTCAGCCAGGAGCCTGCTTCTCCCTCTGCTGCTCCCCCTACTTGTGCTCTGTCTCTCTGTCTCTCTGTCTCTCTCTCTCTCTGACATATAAATGAATAAAATCTTTAAAAAAAAGATTTTTTAAAACCAAGAAATGGATTTTTTTTAAGATTTTATTTTTTAAGTAATCTCTACACCCAACATGGAGCCCAAATTCACAACCCCAACTAGATCAAGAGTCGTATGCTCCGCCTACTGAGCCAGCCAGTTTCCAGCCCCAAGGAATGGCTTTTATCATTAAGTTTGTAATGATCTGTGTTATAAATGCTAGTCCTGATGTAAAGACCCAGTTTCAAAGCAACATTGAAAAACTAACAAATGAGATTCTAAGATTACAAAACTGGAAATGCATCTTAAAAAGACATACCCTCGGGCGCCTGGGTGGCTCAGTCGTTAAGCGTCTGCCTTCAGCTCAGGTCACGATCCCAGGGTCCTGGGATCGAGTCCCACATCGGGATCCCTGCTCGGGCGGGAAGCCTGCTTCTCCCTCTCCCACTCCCCCTGCTTGTGTTCCCTCTCTTGCTGTCTCTCTCTCTCTATCAAATAAATAAATAAAATCTTTAAAAAAAAAGACATACCCTCTTTTGCCTCAAAGATGGTCTAGAGTACGCTTTGCCAAGATAAAAAAGAAGTTTCAGAACTTCAATATCTTTCGAATTCTCTGATTTTATAAATTACCCTCCCCTTTTGTTTTATTTAATGCAAACGCGGATGTGGGAGCACACGCGCGCGCATACACACACATACACACAAACACACACAATTGTAATTGGCTGAAAGAAATCCTCCATTGACATGAATGGGACAAATAATTGATAGCAGCACCGTTCGGTTTATATTTATACCGTTTGATATGCCTGACTTGGAACACACAGTACTACTGCTTCAGATGAGCGTTGATTGTGAATGAACACAGGCTTTTAAAATCGGATCAAAAAGAGACTAAAGGGGCTGATCCTTGGAGCCACGTTACCCACAGGTAACAGTGCTCTCATACACAATAAGGTGCTGGCTCTGGCTCTCAGTGCATCTGATCAGCAACCCTTTAGGTGAGAAGCAGACTTTGGTGCTGACGAACACCTCTGAGAGAGCTAAGATGGGGAATCAGTTCTGCAAATACCGAGTAGGAAGAAAAGCTGAATTTTGGGAACTGGTGACCCAGGAATGATAGCTAGGTATTCACAAGATAAAGGAGAGACCATAAAGGAGATCCTTCAAAATTCGTGCCACAGGAAGATAGAAGAGAGAAGAGAGTAAGTACTATTTTTACTGCAGACAAGGACTGCCTGCCCTTGAAGGGAAGTGAGCGTGTCTGTGCTGATTTGGCAGCAGCCAGCGCACAGATCACACGTTAATTCACTTAGGTCCACCTTGGAATCCATCTTTCTTAGGGTAACATATCATTGACTTCTGACAACTACTCTGTGGCTCCAGGCACTTTAAAACAAAGTCAGAGTGAATGCCCTTGCCCACCAGAAAGAGGACATAAGGCAAGGGAGCTGTTCCTCTCTCAGACCTGCCAAGAGCCTCATTTCTTGCCATTTTGGTCTCCGCCACTTCTAACCCAGAGGGGGTTATTTAAATAAGAAAAGCATCTTTGAGAGGACCATCTTGCACTCCTGAATTCATAATCTTGGCTCAAGAAGGCAAATTTGATTCCTCCAAGAGAGACGGCATCAGGAAAAAGTTCCAGGCTCAAACCTGAAGTCCATAAATGAAATCCTTTGCTTATTATGGAGATTTGAGGTTGCTCTGAAGAACCAAAGCTGCGGTGGTGCAAATGTTAGTCAGTCGTGTGACAAAATGACCACCACAGAGGGCATAACACCTGGCAAGTGGGGGACTTGAAATCATATTACCTACTTAATATGGAGATTGAAGTTTTCATTTAGCTTAATCATAAAGATGCTGACTGCTAAGTTATAGATTATTCAGGATGATTCGCCTGGGATTCTTCAAGTGACAAACCTTTAATAACTTTATCAGTCATCTGATCCATATTTGATCTGAGGCCTTATCCTCGTGGTAGCACCAAGCATGTCAGAGTGTGAAAATATAACTCAAATTCTACTCCTTGAGTGATGGCTTCCCAGACTGCAGATGGTTGTTTTTTATAAATATGAAAACCAAATTACCTTCCTTTTCTAGACCCCTGTTCTCCCATCGCAGTAAGCTATAATTAACCAAGGTATCAAACATTGTTTAGCCACGTGGTCTATTTTCCTAATCTTATTACTTTGGTCAAATCTATATTCAAACTCTAAGGGATTAAAAGTTCATCTGTTTACAGTCTGAAGAAAAGGTGAAATTATTTCTCTATGCCAAAGTGATGATTCATGAAGCCTCTGCCCCTCAGTTACCACACACATTCTAGAGAGTCGGGATGGGGGGGGATTAGACTACACAAGGGGCATGGTCCTTCTAATCTTTCTCTTAAAGCACACATACACAGTTCTCCTGAGAGACAGCAACATAAAAACAGCCTACCGGCAGACTTTTTCATAAATCTGTTGAGAAAACAAGCAGCACTCAGCCAAAGCAGTCTTGTTAAATTTTTGTGATAGGTGAGTTCCTGTTATTTCAGCAGTCATAGAAAGAAGTAAGAAATTGTTTCACATTCTATACACTTGAGATCTATAGAAGAAAAAAGGAAGGTAATGTTTGTTTACAGAGAGAAAAATGTTGCATATTTCAAAGAAAATTATGGTTAATTACTGATAAAATTCCCCTCTATTTCTGAAGCTTGGGCTTGGGGGGATACTAATTTCCCTAGGTGCTATCAAAATGTGTTCTAGAAAGTTCCATGCAGAATGCTAACTGAAAATGCCCTTGGTGATTCAGGAAGCCAGTGGGACCAACTGTTATAAATGAATTATAAAACACTCATGAGTTTTTAATCAAAAAGAACTCTGTAACTATAACAATCGAGCAGCCCCTCAGGGAGGCAGCCAGAACATAGACAAAATGTTCCTTGGCTGGCAATAGGGCCAGAGAACCCCTCTTGGGCCTCACTTGGCTTCTGCTCCACAGCTACGTGTCAGGCTCTTCAGGCAGCACCTCCAAAGAGCAGGTGTGGCCAGGCTGGCAGGGAAGTCCAAGGCCAATGCCAACTGAGCTGATGTCCCCAGCCTGATACGACTTTAAAGAGGGCCTTCAAAGCCAGTATTGGATTTAAGCTCCTTGTATGTGCGGTGGAGGTGTGGAGAAGGGTCCATCTTTCTGTCCTGGATGCTGGTAACTATCTCATTCTACCCTTCCATTTTCTGCATGGAACGTTCACTGTCTGGTCTACGCTAGCTCTTCTATCAAAAAGCAAACATCTGAAGGTGTAATACACTAAGAAATGTTCAGTCTTAATGTGGACAAGATGAACAGGTTTTTACATATAGGGATGTAAAATGAGAAGCAGTAAAGCACCCACAGAAATTCCTGGGAATGAGCCGCAAAGTGGGGAAAGTGAAGGTCTAAAGAGACAGACATTATTACTCTGAGATTTAACTCTGCATGGGGGAAAACATAAAAATCCGCTTTAAGCTTTAATTTACTCTTCTCATCTCTGGCTCCACTTGCAAGACTTTTTTGAGGCTAACCTAACAACAACAACAACAAAAACCCCCTTCATCTGTTGCATCTTACACATAGGGAAGTAAGGACTGCATTCGGTAGCATCTACTGCATGCACATAGGTTCAAAACTCCTGTGCAGATAGGAGTCATTACTTAGGTTGTAAAACTAGTCTTCCAGAACAAAAGCTACTGTTTCCCCCACCTGTCCTGTCCTTCGTTCGGACATCTATCACAGCTCTCAATCACTTGCACTGTCTCTCCAGTCACCTATTTGCCTCCTAATTTATGAGCAGCTAATAGGTGGGACAAAAGTGTTTTCACATAGATGGGTTCCCATAACATCAAATGCAGTATGGGCATGCGGGGAGAAAAGGGTGGAGGGGGTACTTGAAAATGAAGTTTAATGCTCTATGAATGTTAATTCTTTTTTTTTTTTAAGATTTTATTTGTTTATTCATGAGAGACAGAGAGAGAGAGAGAGAGAGAGAAGCAGGCTCCCAAGGAGCAGGGAGCCCAATGCGGGACTCGATCCCAGGACCCTGGGATCATGACCTCAGCCGAAGGCAGACGCTTAACCATCTGAGCCACCCAGGCGCCCTATGAATGTTAATTCTATATGATCACAAACATAGAAGACAAAAGGACCAGGCCCATTGTGTTTCTTCCAATCACTCTGATATTTGCCAGTCTTCTGCCATTTGTATAAATGTCATACTATTTTACACTCCTTGAGCACCAAATCTTGTTTAATACTATAGGAAACAGGACTGCTAGTTTGGACAGAGCTAGCCCCTGTTGTATATCAAACTAAGAAAGTGTTTCTTGTTGATTTTGTATAATTTTGAACCTAAATGAAAATCTGAGGAGAGCACTGGATCCTCTTCCCAGAAACACACACACACACACTATACATATATATATATATACACACACACATACACATACATATAAAAAAAGAAATTAAAAATATACAAAAGAAAAAAGATTCATATGTATGTATGTAGTGTGTGTTATACATATACATGTATATATACATATATATGTATGTTTGTATGTATGTATACATGTATACAGTGTCCCATTTTAGGAACCCAAGTATGAAGTTCATGAACCAGATCTCGAGAAGCCTTATTAGATCAACTCATGGAAAGGACACTAGGGACAGGGCTTTAGTTTTCGCTACAAAATTTGGTGGATAGACTTGGTCAGTGTTTCTCAGTGGTGTTACTAAAACCAACTGCTTCTGAATCACCTGGGATGGGGGTAGGGGATGTCTTCTTAAAAATGCAGACTATGAGGTCTGCTCCCTGTTTAGCAAGTCAAGATATTTCGGGTGGGACTCTAGAATCTGCTTTTTAAACTTGTGCTGTGTTTTTTAACAAGCTCCTTAAAGGGTGAAACCTACCAGTTTCTACCCCTTAGATTTCTGATTTTACAAGGTGTAGGCATGCATATTTTTGTAAAGCTATACAACAAATTCTCATGTATATACCAGACCCTCTACGATAACAGCCTTTCTGCATCCCCCAGGACTCAGTTTGGCAAATAAATATTTTTAATTCTTGTAAAAACCTTGACTGTATGCAGTGACATTCCCACCCAGCCTGTCTACCCTCCGTGCCACAGGCTTTCTTTATTGTATAAAATTGCCAATCTGTTCCGCCTCTCAAAGGCTGAGCCCTCCCTAAAGCAAGCTAACTGACCTTGAGTACTTATAATGCTAGGAGCACCTGGAACCCTTTTCCAACAGCTTGTGCGCAATCAAGCGAGTCTCAGCAAGCTGTGTGAAACAGGCCACAAAATAACCTGTGGCAAAGCACCTTGAAAACACAGTGATATCCTCTTGACCATGCCCAGGCATGGTCGGAACACTGTCTTGACCTTTGCCAGGAACCGCCAGTGGAATCCTGAAGCCTGGAGAGTTGCAGCAAAATGTAGCAGAAAGGAAAGCAAATCAGCATCACCAGCAGTGCTGCATAACTTTGCATACAGAGTTTGAAAGGGTATCTTATTTTAGCAAGAGGAAAATGGGATACCTAATTGCGTGGCAAAGCTATAATTTAGCAGTGAATGCACCTGCTTATGTAAATATAAAACAACACATTTTAAAATCTGAATGGGCAAATAGTTCACGGACCTTACAGAGAAAAATATATCCTTTCCCAAGGCCTACTTCAACCCCAAACAACAAGAGCTGGATGAGCAGACACGCAGTCATGGGCTAGAACTACATCCTTTCAACTAATATTTATTGCCTACTATGCGCCAGGCTCCGTGCCAGTTGCTGGGAATAAATGGTGGGTAAAAGTAGACAAGTCTCTGCTCTCCTGGTGCGGGGACAAAAATTAACCAACTATGTAGTCTCTTAAGTAAGTGTATAAATATAAACAGAAGTGCTCTAAGGAAAGGAATCAGGTTCTTTGAAGGTATATAGCAAACCTAAACACACTGGTGGGGCGAGGGGAGGTGTCCCTGAGAGAATGATGCAGACATCTAAAAACTGGGAGGTGCACAGGTAAAGGGGTAAGGAGTAAAGAGTTAAGAAGAGGTCAATACACAAGGCAGTAAAAAGAGCATATTTTATTGATATGGGTTTTCTAAAAGGTGAATCAATGAGAGCCAAAATTCATAAAAGTTGCAATTTTATAGGAGGGAAGGCTTCAAGATGGACTTGTACTCTAAGGTGTTAGATAATGGGCCACCGAGTCCATCGAGGAGCATATGCAAGGGAGCAATATGCACTACACTTGCCCAAATTAAACCAATAATAACTCTCTATCGTGTGTGTGTTGGGGGGGGGAGTTAGTTTCTGAATTTCTTTTCATTAACATGGGTTTCTTATAAAGAAGTTGAGTTAAGAACAACAATGGGCCCCAACAAGCTCTTGACCTCCCCAGTTGATGCCTTGTGTATTTTTAATTTTTCCTCTCTCTCACCTAGTCCTCACACTGTTGCCTATCTTTGTTTAGCACAGGCAACTGGTAGAGCCTTTGCTTTCCTTCCACATTACTCTCAAGTGTTGAATTTACACCAGATATTGACCTTTATGCAATAACATACAGAACCATAACACTTCTGGGTGTCTTATACTAGTCTTTTTTTTTTTCTTTAAGTCAGAGAAGATATTCATTTATTTTATTTATTTTTTTGAAGATGTTCATTTATAAAGGGAACTGTGAGCTAAAATAGCATCAACTAATAAGCATAAACTAGCTTGGAGTCATTCTTCCCAAGCTGTAAAATTCTTGCCCCAAAAGTCAGAGGAATAAAACTAAAATGAAATACATAAAACTAAATTTCTTATAAGAAATGTATGCAAGTTGCCTCAGCAGGGTAAGAAAGAAGCCCAATGGTCTCCCCACTTCATGATCCTTCTACATGGATACATGGTCCTATTCCATGTAGAAAGTTCCCCACCAATAAAAGAGTAGAAAAAAAGACTCAAATGTATACTATTGCTTAGTATTTCCCACTGGGAGAGAAAGATAAAATCTGAACAATTGCAATTCACATCTCCAGGGTTTTCCACACCTACCTGGGAGGATGGCTGGCGAATCCTACGAAATGTAATTTACCCTTCTGGGTGGGCTGGCCCAGCTCTTTCGTAGGCGTATATTTGACAGCTACCATTTACTGAGTTCTTATTGTGTGCCAGGTACTATGCTTGGTACTTTATATAAATTACTTCATTCAATCCTCACAACAAGCCCGAACGGTAGATATGATTGTCGATGTTTTACAGATGTGCCGCACCTACACCTCTCGTAGTCCTTTGCCCTTCAACAAAATCTGTAGTTTCATAAATATTTTGTGTGGGCAAGTTTTAGGAATTTGGGGCTAAGAAAAATAAGATAGTAAAACTGAGATGAAGCCAGGGATAAACTTGAGACACAAAAGATATGCGTCAAGATTCCATTTATTTGTTAAAGATGAATTAAAAACCAGTTGAGTTCCCTGGCACCCAAAGCAAAGAAATAAAGGCAACTATTTGCACAGGTCACAGTGCCCTTAGAATGAATTATAGAAAGGGCCAAAATAATGCTTCCAGCAGACATTACTATTCAGTCGAAGAATTGTCATTGAGCTCTGACCCATACTGAGAACCCTCCTCAATACTGTATTCCAGGCAGCTGCCAACCAAAATTAGCACAAGAGATGAAACCTGTTTATGAGCCTTGGTCTAAATCTAGGGTGGCAAACTACAGCCCAAACACCTGTTTTTGTAAATAAAGTTTTACTGGGACATAGCCCTGACCAATTGTTTACATATTGTCTAAGGCTGCTTCCAACTTCAATGGCAGAGTTGAACAGTTGAGACAGAGTACGTATGATATACAGAGCCTAAAATATTTATTATATGACTCTTTACAGAAAAAGTTTGCCAAACCCTGGTATAGACGAATAGCCAAACTAAAGCAAAATCAGCAGGTGTGTGTGTGTATATACATATTTATATGTATATATATTATTGATATTGGTGAGCTCACATTTATTATTTGGCTTCATGTACTGAACAGTGTGTTGCATTTCAGGTGTACATAAATAAGTTATACATAGTCATCACCTACAAACAGCTCACAATCTAGCTACAGAAATGACTAAAGAGGTAATCACAAAACAATTTGATCAGTTCTAAAACGTTAAGTGATACAATTTATTATGTGAACCCAACAAAGTGCTTTAAAATATCCAACACCCAGAGAGATTTTCTTAAACACTCTATTGCTTTCCACTTGACCATATAACCTAAGAAGTCAGGGGGAACAGCATCTCTGTAGCAATCCTCAGAGGAAATGGGTGGCTAAAAATGCAGCCGGGCATTATAAAGAGTAGCTGCTTTAACTGGATGTAACATTAAAAATGAAAAGGTCATTAGGCATTCTAGAAACAATGGGCAACTGGCAATGCACCACAAAAAACTAACTTGAGCAACTTTGGATTCTCACAACTGTCATTCGTCAGGAACCACATTATCACAAGAAAATTAACAAGGTTCCAAAGAGACATGTAAAGTTTGAATTAGGATTCACAGTAGATTGGCGGGGACATAATAAATTCATAATTATAATGATCCACAGCTGTTCAACCTTAGAACATAATGAATTTCTTGGTATGGGCTGGAGTCTATGAAATGGCAAGCAAAAACCATTTGCTATGGAGCAGTGTCCTATCTTTATGTCCTGTACCCAGATAGTCCAAATACAAGGGAAATCCACCTAAAGATTTATTGTTGCAACAAGCAATTTCCAAATGTCATAAATCAGCATGGAAATTGTCAGACTAGAAAAAGTATAAACTTTGCCATCTACATCTTCCTTTTATTTCGAAGATAGTACCTATGATTCTTCTTCAAAACATATTATGTTGATCTAAGTGCCCCAGGATGGAAGAGGTCCTTAAATAAGTCAACATGACTTATGAGACACACTCACCAAACCAAGCTTTCTTTTCTAACACAAATCATATAGCCACATTCAGGCAATTAAGTAGTAAAGATTAATAGAACTTCAGAAGACAGGTAGCTGGCCATTTAGCTTTGAATAGCTATTTATAAGTTAAGTGAGTTGCCAGTTTGGTTTGAAATCTTTCCTTTAAGACTTGTACAAAACAGAATTCTATATGTAACACATTTTAATGTAATACTTTAATGACATCCTTCCCAGGAACTAGGTAAATTCTCAGGGTCCATTCCAGTTCTTTAGTTAAAGAGAAAATTAGATTTGGATATATGTGTGTCCTATGTATTTTTCAAATGAGAGTTCTATAAATGATAGCTCAATTCTGTAATACCTCATTTAATAATTGTCATCAGGGAATGAAGAGTTTCACATAAGTGAATGTCCCATTTAACTCTACTACTCTAAATGATGAAAAACTATTTTAACCTCTTTTGATGGAAATGCTTCTAAAGTGAAACACAGTTTTTCAACAAGAATACACAGAAGAAAATCTAGCATTTTTTTGATGACTTAAAGCCATCTTTGGAACATGAAAGGAGGTAGATACATTCATTTCTCCTGCATATGAAGTTCCTGGGAAGGATTCCAGGTTCCCACTCAAGAACCCTGATTGCTGTGAGCTCTTGGTTCTCCCTCCATAGGTGGATAATCCTGCATGTAAGTGGCTACTTTATTGTATAATTATCTAACCTAAAGACCTGGAAAATGTTTGACCTTCTTATTGGAGAAAAATGCACGGACTTTAGGATTATTTTTTCCTTAGTCCTTTTTTGTTTACTGCCTGGTTCATTACAGTGCTCCAGATGGCTGAAATGGGGGAGAAGGGGAGTCTAGCCTTCAGATAGGTGGAGTGTAAGTAAAAAATGTGAATATTGAATACATACCTACTTTTTATTAAAAATCAGAAAGAATTTCCCTTTAGATTCATATACTCTAAGAAAACCCATCAAAATGGCGCAAACAAAACTGGTAACTTCGTACTTATGATGCTTATGATGCACAGCGATGGGCCAATGAATATAAGGAACTCATGAAAATCTAAATGGAGTTGGTATGATTTCTCACTTGAAAAGTTATTTAGCTTTCCATTCTTGCCTAAATATTTACTACTTGGGCCAAAATTGGAACCATGTCTTTCATCTCTGGTTCTTTAGCACTTTGTACAATACTGGGCATTAGGTACTGAATAAATGCTTGGGGAATGAATGAATCAAAAGACCTCAGTGTCACAGACACTGAGATATTAGATATTCAAAACTCAGTATCTAAGTTTTAGATAATCAGTTGACCTAGCCTCACTTAAGTTATTGCACTAGATTTTTCTCCATTTTATTATAAAAATTCATATGCAATCTAAGAATTTAGAGTTGTATACACTGGATGGCTCATTTGCTCCTGGATCTCTGCCACTGGTTTTCACTATTTTCTATATGAGCTAAAGCAATTAGAAATTAGGGTCTGGAAAGTTCCTAAATTCATAGAGTTTAAATATTTTTATAAACAAGCATTATAAAACCTTCCAGTTTTATTCTATCACATACTGGAACAGGTAGACCATATTTAGTTACATAATCATATTAGCCAAAGTCATGTTTTCAAACATTATTCGTAATTGACCAACTTCTTAAAATACTAAGAAACCAAATGTACAAGAATGAAAGAACAATTATCAGGGAGTTTTTCCTGACTATGCTTCTGGAAACTGCCGTAAAACAGTGGAAACTTCCATATTAATGAACAGTAATCATTTTCATTTCCGTATGGTTTTGGTTAAGCATGCACCTGTAGTAAGCCTTTCCTCCACCAGATGGCATCCACGAATCAAGCGAAATGCCCAACTTCCAAGCTACTTAACAGGGAAACTGAATAAATGTAGTAAGGTGTGGTTGTCCTTGTGTCTACTAGATGAACAATTGTCAAAATCCAGTTATGAAATATAGATGGCTGCCTGTACTGGGTTACAAAGCAGGCCTTAGAATTCATTCGTGTTCATTCTTTCAACATCTATTGAGTGGTAACGATGCTCCTACATTATGCTGAATACAGATAGCAAAAAAGAAAAGAGTCCTTGCCCTCAAAGAGCTTATGATTTAAAGAAGCAGATGAGTGGTAAAGAGACAACTACAAAAGAGTAGAATAAATTTAAGAAGGCTTGGAAACACCAAGACACACGAGATCCGTGAGCTGAGTCTTGAGGGATATAAGGGAAGAGCAGAACAATGGGCAGGATAGCAATCCAGGCAAAGAGCACAGACCACACAAAGACAGAGGCATGAAAAATTCTGGTATGTTTGAGGCTAATCTCGGGTTTTAGGGCTGGAGTGATGAGTGTGTACATATATTTCAAGGTGGGAGGGAAGGGTGGAAGAAGAGGCAGAAGATGAAGAACTAACATCAGGCCAGAACCATGTATGTATACTTATGAATTTAAATTCTATAATAATAATAAAGAGCAATAGCTAATATTTATTGAAACATTTCTATGTACCGAACACTAAGCTAAGCACTCAAATTCATTATTTACTCTTTATTATGACTCTACCCACTTTTCAGATAAGGCCCAAAAAAGAACAACCATCCAAAATTCGTTCAACTTAGCTTAGTAAATGGTAGAGTTGGGATTTGAACCCAAGTCACTATTTGATTGTAGGATCAATATATTAAATCTGTAGTTTGTAAAGGATCTTCTTGTAGAGTCTACAATATAAACAATTCCTTCAAGTGCTTTAAACAAAAGAACGAACCACCAGGTTTGTGATTTAAAACAGCAAGTGGGGCAGCAGTGGGGAAGATGCATTGATGTGGGGGGGGATGTCTGGTAGAAGGGAGAGCTGAAGTAGATATATTAAGTTCATTAAATTAAACCAGATGGAAACAGATAAATTATTTTCAGACACAATTGCTTACCAGGGCCTTAAACTGACTTTATCATATTAAGATTAAAAAGGTTTTTTTAGGGCGCCTGGGTGGCTCAGTTGGTTAAGCAACTGCCTTCGGCTCAGGTCATGATCCTGGAGTCCCTGGATCGAGTCCCACATCGGGCTCCCTGCTCGGCAGGGAGTCTGCTTCTCCCTCTGACCCTCCCGACCCTCCCCCCTCTCATGTGCTCTCTCTCTCAGTCTCTCCCTCTCAAATAAATAAATAAAAATCTTTAAAAAAAAAAAAGGTTTTTTTTAGAAACAATTTCCAGCCTGCACAGTTAATTATGCTTTGGGGTTTTATAAACTAAGTATTTCCCAGTGAATTTCCAAGATATGATTGAATCAAATTTCAGTTCTTTTTTTTTTTTTCAGCTTTATTGAGGTGTAGTTGACACATAAATTTGCAAGAAATTTAAAGTAACATACATCATGGTGAATTGATATGTGTATACATTGTGAAAGGATCCCCCTCATCTAGTTCATTAACACATCCATCGCCTCACATTTTTCTTTTCTTTCTTTCTTTTCTTTTCGGAACATTTAAGTTCTACTCTCAGCAAATTTCAATGATACAATTCACTTGTTCTTTAAGTAGGGAATAATCAGGAAGGAATGACTTAAAACAATCTATAAAATAACTTAATTTTCTAATTTACATTCTAATGGGAAAAGGAAGAAATATAACACTCTTGTTGAGCGATGACTCTTGTTGAGCTATGGACCTGTGAATTAAATGGATCAAAGCTTGAGAGTGCATAGAAAATGGAGTTCTTGTTCTCTCTCTGACTTTAAAAGATTTGAACCAATTTTGGATGGATGTTCTTTTAAAAAATAATTTCCCAGCTAATTCTCAGAACTCATTCTAAACAGTATGTTGGAGCAGTCCTGTTAGTCTGTCCTTGGGTTCTTTCCCACTGTGGACCCGTTCTAGTAACAGTCTCTCCCCACCACCCACCTACTTTAAAAACCTTTGGAAGTGGGCTAAGCATTCTTTCCTTGGGCAATTCATTCTACTCCATAAACTGAAGGACAATGAATTTTTCCATTGTTCCAACTTCTTCTGGAAGGAGTCCCGAACAAGATAGGAAAGCTGAGTCCCAGATCACACTGCAGTTGTGTGCGCTTAAACACATTTCTTTCTTTTAAGATTCTGTGTATGTATGTATGTATGTATGTATTTGAAAGACAGAACACACACACACACATGCAAATGGGGGTAAGGGCAGAGGGAGAGGGACAGAGAGAAAACCAAGCAGACACCCCACTGAACCCGGAGCCTGTGTCTCAGGGCTGGATCTCACAACCCTGAGATCACGACCTGAGCCAAAACCAAGAGGTGGATGCTTAACCAACTGTATCACCCAGGCGCCCCTTGAACACGTTTTCTCTTTCTTTTTTTTTTTTTTAAGATTTTATTTCTTTATTTGACAGAGAGACAGCGAGAGAGGGAACACAGTAGGGGGAGTGGGAGAGGGAGAAGCAGGCTTCCCGCCGAGCATGGAGCCTGATGCAGGGCTCGATCCCAGGACCCTGGGATCATGACCTGAGCCAAAGGCAGACGCTTAACCAACTGAGCCACCCAGGCGCCCCTCCTTGAACACATTTCTTAAATATCTCTGGCCTTCAGTAAGGCCATCTATAAGACAGGGGAGTGGGCTGGAGGGAAAATGCGAGGTCCAAGAACCTTCAAAATCCCTTTGTGTCTTAAATTTTACTCTATCAATTTTTAAATTTTATGTCATCTATCTGTTTATTTCCCTCTATCATACCATCCTACTTAGGAGGCGCTAATGAGTAATATAAAGCAGGATACCAAGAATTTGTAAGATCTATATAACCTAGAAAGCCTGAGAATTAATTATAATTCAGTACACTAATTGCAGAAGAAAAATAATAGTTCAGGGGTTCCTAACATGTTTTGCAAACTTTCTCTGTTACAGGTCTCATAGTAAGTAGAAATCTCTCAAAGTTAAATTGTATAAGCCTAGCCAACAGAAAGCATATTGATTATCCAGATAGTTAAAAAATATGCTCATACTTTCATGTATCATTGGGACAGAAGTTTCTTGCAAACCTGTACATTAGCTTTAGTGACTTAGCAGCCATCAATTGGCAGTATGAAGCCATTACTGAGTTAAGAGAACCAGCTAAGAAATCAGATGGCTTCAAATTCCTTCTGTCACATAAGCGACAATGAACAAATCCATTTCTTAAAGAACAGCAATTCTCTTGCTGAGTCTTAACTAAGGCAGCAAAAATGAGACCTAGTGTGACTGTCTTTCAACGTTACAAGAGTATGATGTTAATAAGCAGTCATGACTGAAGAACAGAACAGAAAAAATACTTGTAAGACTTTAAAAACACAACACTTAGGGTAAGCATTCTTGATGCCAGTCTTTAAAAAAAAAAAAATTGAAATATCAGGGGCACCTGGGTGGCTCAGTTGGTTAAGCTTCTGACTCTTGATTTCGGCTCAGGTCATGATCTCAGGGTCATGGGATAGAGCCCTGCATCAGGACTCTGTGTTCAGTGGGGAGTCTGCTTCTCTCTGTCTCCCTTACCCGCTGCCCTTCCCACTGCTTGCACGCACTCTCACTCTCTCTCTCTAAAATAAATAAATTTAAAATTAAAAAAATATTTTAAAAAACTGAAATATCGTCAAACTTAAAACCACATGCTCTTAATTTTATGTAGATCCATACCTGTAAAAAATAGCATTCAACAATAATTTAAATATTGAAATACACACACTTAGAAGATAGCCTGAATGTGTGGCACAAGTTTGTACCATTCAATGACTCATGTTAATTCATTGCACTTTTGGGCATCAAACATCTGGGACCTAGATGAATATAGAATTTTAAAAATATACAAAGTGTTGAAATGCCTTAACCAGACAATAGGCATTTTATTCCTATTGTGTCAAAGATTTCCCTTACATGATTTTTGCATTCTTTTACCATCAAATGAAATGGATGATAAATTAGAAGAGTTTTCATTCAGAGATGACTATGAAATGAATTTAAATTATTTTACTAGCTCCTGGGAAACATATTTTATTAAAATTTATTCAGAGTTTATGTTTTTTTTAATTCTGTGAGACTATGTAAATACTCAGAAATTTAATTATTTCAAACAAAAACCTACGAACTGTTACTAGAGGTAAAAAAAAATAAACGGAAGTATTTTGGTGAGTATACGGAAAATGGTCACAACTGCTAACATTTATTGAGCATTTACTATGGGCCAGACACTAAGCTAAGAATCACACACACATTATTGCAATGAAAGTAAACAAAAATTGGGAGGAAAAATATCCATTTGGTCAGCACAAAAATTCCACTAGATTGGTTTTCTCAAGCGAAATCCATTCTACTTCAGAGTGAGTCTGTCAAACGTTGCATAATTATTAATACATATGGGGCTCCACCTAGGTGAAACGAAAAATATAAGAAAGTAATGACCAAAAAAAACATAATTATGGTGACAAATTAATTAAACTCTCCTAAAAAAGAAATATAATATTATTAGGCAGGAATTATTAAGCCCATCTGGGAAACATAAATCTCACAACTCTTTCTAACGCTTCATAGTTTAGGTGGTTTTGCATTATAATGTTTTAGCCATTAGCGATCTGGTATAATTACACAAACAAAATACTTAGTATGTTAAAAAACAATTCTGTTAAATCATATTTCAAAACACAAAACCAAACACAGCCTTGGGAATACTAAAAATCTATTCAAAGTCTACTCACTTACAGCTGTTTAGAGAAGATACTGCAAAACTTCTTCATGTGTCGTTAGACTGATACCTAGGACTGAATGAATCTTGGGCCATGAGAATAATGTCATGAAATTCAATTAAAAATTCTCCCCCAAGGGCACCTGGGTGGCTCAGTCAATTAAGCGTCTGCTTTTGGCTCAGGTCATGATCCCAGGGTCCTGGGATAGAGCCCTGCACCGGGCTCCCTGCTCAGCGGGGAGTCCGCTTCTCCCTCTCCCACTCCCCCTGCTTGTGTCCCTCTCTCGCTGTCTCTCTCTCTGTCAAATAAATAAATAAAATCTTTAAAAAGAATAAAAAATAAATTTTAAAAATTCTCCCCCAATTCCCCGCACAAGACAGTTGTAATGTCAAAATGTTTTTCTGATCTTTCTACGGTACAACCAAACATGAACCATTCAAAGGGAGCATGCATTCTTTAGGAGCTGATTTAGTAGAAGGGCCTGATGACATTTGCCAGCCGCGGAGCAGCTAGTAATTAAATATCAAGGAGTTAATGACCTGGCTGACTCAATGAGCTTTGATTTGGTGCAATTAGGACTCCTTCACGGAGGCTCACTCTCCTCTCGGGTTCCCGAGGTGCACAGCTCCAGGCCCCAAGCCCGGGCAGCATCCACTATTTCTACACGGTTCCTTCAGCACTGCCCGAGCCTTCGCTGTCTTCACATTTTCCAGGGTCTCTGCTGCACTACAGCATGTTTGCATGTCTGCCCCGGCAAAGTGTAACTGATGGATCACTCCTCTTTGGACGACACGAAACCAAATACGGGACAGAGGCATTGACAGACAAGTACAGATGTACGCAGCCAGTCACTCCCTCAGCCTCCGCCCCACCAGAAAGGTTATCCTGGCCGTTGCAAATGATACAGTTCTTTAAAGATGGAGCTGGAGCAGAGATCAGATGAATAGATTAGAATCTAAACTACATTCTGCAGGATGACAGAATTAAATGATTGCCAATATAAAGTTCACAGGAATCATTATTTAGAATGAAAAGGAGTTGAACAGTCCCTGCAGAGTACACGTTCTTGTGGCTTTAAGAAAAAAAAGTTGTATATAAATTATCTCGTTTGCTTCAAGCAATGATGGCTAAGAAACCCTCTCCCCGGGCTTTTCTCAGCCACCCAGGAAGTGAGGTAGCAGGCATGAGAACACAGGGACGGAACAGTCCAGACCCTCCTCAAAGCCCTCAGGGCCAACCCCGCAGTCAGCCTTCAGCCAGCAGCACGCAGGTCCTCACTAGTGCCGGAGTTGAATGGATTGCCATTTACCTTCGGGGTTCAAGGCCTGAAGGCTCTTGTCTTTAGATAAATACGCTCTGTCCCTATTTAGATACATTTAGATGATAGAACACCATAGAGCCATCAAACATGATGAGGGGAAAGAATTTTTAACAACGTGGAAGAGTTACAATATATTGCTAACTGAAAAGAAAGTTTTCCAGGGTGCCCTATGCGTGTGAACTCACATACCCCTAAAATAAGGACGTAGTCACCACCCTAAAATAAGGACATAGTCACCATGCAGAATCACTATCAACAGCGGTTCTCTCCGGGTGGAAGAATTACAAGCGATTTTTTTTTCTTCAAGTTTTTGTACTTTTTAAGATTTCTAAAATGAGTACATATTACTTTTGTAGTAAAATAATCTTGGGTAAAAAGAAGAGAAGAAGAAAAAGCAGTAAGATCGTTACCACCTCCTTCTCCCAAAGAAGAGGGAGCAAAGGAACGTTGACTGTGTAATCTCTTAAATGTACCCCTTAAATGTTAACCTTCCCTCATTTCTAGTCATTTGACTTTGGTCACAGCAGGAAACCTACCAAAAAAGTATTTAGGGTGGGGAAGAGCAGAGCTGGCCCAGAAGCAACCCACAGAAAATCAAAGTCTAAAAATAGAAGATGCAGCAAGAAGTTGTTTTACACTAATATGAGCACAGGAGAAGGGCGCTGTGAGCCAGTCTTTTTAATGGTTTCCACTTTTTAAAAAACTTATCTTGATTTCTTGTTTTTCATATCCTCAACTTGTCAACTTACATTTAAAATGAATAACGGCTGAAGTTGAAAACATTTGCTCGTTACCCTCTAGTCTTGAAAGAAAGAAAAAAAAAAGATAAATTCCCTGTGAGAATAGGATTAATGACATATGGTAATTACACCATTAGGTTTAAATATCCATAACAGCGTAAACCTCCATTAAACACATTCCTCAGGAGGCACTTTTATAAAAGAGAAATTCAGTCATTTTGAATTCATAAGCAGAAAGCTATGTATCAAATCCTTTTTTTCTGTAATCTGATTGTCTGAAGTCATTCGTTCCAGCATTCCCGGCCGGGAAACATTTCAGATCCAGAGAGAAAGTTAGGTTACATCCCAGGCAAGAGACGACACACATGCAGATGCAATATTTGAGGCTCTCAGTGCAAGAAAAATTGTCAAGGCAACAAAAAGAATGTACACTTCCTATTTGTGCGCTGCAAATTCTCGGTCAGCTCTGGCTCATTTCCCACCAGCCTGGGGAGCTCCCATGTCTTCCATTCCTGCAAATAATGTAAGAGGCCGGGCAGGGAGGGAGGTAGGGAGTGCTCTAAGAAGGACAACGAAAACTGCTGGTACACAGACAAGAAACGCAAAAAACAGGGAGAACTCTTGCTGTCCTCTTCCCAAGGAGAGACTTTTCCATGCTTATCATCAGGCCTCTGAAGATAGCTAGCTGCTTATCTTATTCTTGTTCCAATTACATTTTTAATTGCTTTGTTTTCTATCGGGCTTCATTTTGTAAATAATCTTAAACTTTTCTGAAAAAAGGTAAGATATAAATCCCATATAAAAAAATAATTTACTCAAGTGGTAACATTTCAAATTGTAATAAAATAAAAATAAATTGCTTCCTCTAATATTTCTATTAAAAAACTGCTGTCCTCAGTTCCATTACTAATAATAGGTGTACAATACTAAAATATTAGAAAACAAGTGCAGAGGTATTTAGTTTTCTCAGCTGCAGCAAAATGTGAAAAGAAGCTGAGTTTGTGTTCATTATAACCCCTTGTGGATCCTTTTATTTTAAAAAATCTGTTTTGGGGGTGCCTGGGTGGCTCAGTCGGTTAAGCATCCGACTCTTGATTTCGGCTCAGGTCGTGATCTCAGGGTGGTGAGACTGAGCCCTGCGTCGGGCTCCGCACTGGGCGTGGAGTCTGCTTAGGATTCTCTCTCTCCCTCTTCCTCTGCCCCTCTCCCACTCACTCTCTCTCTCTCTAAATAAAAAATAAATAAATAAAATTTTAAAAAATTAAAATTAAAAAATCTGTTTTGCAAATCCTGGGTTCCATACTGTTTGTTTTAAAGGGCAAGAGCACTAGAACTTATTAAAAGCCTAACACCAGGCAGTGTGGTAAGCCTTTTCATAATCTGTATCATTTAATCCTCAAAGCCATGTCACAGGATGAGGAAACTAAAGCACAGACAGAGGAAATCCCCCGGCCCCACCCCAGGGTATTTAACACTAAGTGACGGGGCTGAGATTCAAACCCAGTTCTCCTGTGCTTCAACAGACATACCTCTGGAATATACACCTGCACGAGGAACACCTGTATGAGCGCAGCCATGTCAGAACACTTTTACCCAACCAGGTACACAGATAAGAGGTCATAAATCTTGGCCTCAGCATAAATGAACGTGGGGAGAATGGTTTTACAGGCTGAGATCAGTCGCGAACAGAAAACTCAAAATCAGACAGATGGTAATGATAATGGCGTATCAGACGTGAAAGTTTTTATTATCCAAACGTCTTAAGGTTACTTCCCTTAACCTCACAGCAAACCTGAGAGGCAGTGTGGCCCGCACTACCACTCCCCTCATCTGGGACCTAGGGAAACTGAGACAGATTCCACCAACTGACTCACCAACGATGGCCACTAACTAGTCAGTGGCAAAAGAGAAGCCATAAACCAAGTTTCTTAACGCACTGCCCAGCGCTGCTTCTCCCACGTCAGGCAGCATTCGGGAATCAGCTTTTACCAGAATGAAGCTGAGAACTGATAGCTTGGGCAGGTGTGGGCCACTCTACAAGCAGACCTCTCATCCCAGTGGAAATACAGGCCTTCTCTGAATTCATCACATTTCAGTCTAGCCAAATTGCTCTGTGTTCACAAGAGGCTCCTAACCATATTCACTCTTTTGCTTTCTTGAAGAAAACGTTAAGTGATTTGTTTTGGAGAAAATATTCTTATTAGTCAACTATTCATAGCCAAAAAGGCTTTCCTCACTCAATCCTCCAACCCTCTCCTTCCCTGGGATCCCTGCTTTGAAATGGAATAAACAGGGATTAACCACGCAAATGAGAAAGCAGAAAACAAAAGAATAACTCCTCTGGGAGAGCTCTTTAGATTTCTGATAACAAGAAGCCCTGAGAGGGCAGACTTGAGCACTTAGAGAAAATATTATACACAAACTTCTATTCCAGTAAACAGCGATGTCTCCCAAAGTAGTCTTTTTAAACAAACTCTAAGCTCTACTTGGAAAAAGGGTAAAGCACCATCTGAAGAAAACAACATTTGGAAGAACAGGCCTGAGTAGTACCCTGAGAAAACACACGTCCTAATCAAATGTTGTATTTCATTTAGAATTACTGACTACTAGTAGTTAATTAGGAATACACAGGAACTGCAGGCTTGGACAACGAGTGGGCCCCACCCTTCACACTTCCTCTGCCAGGAATGCCTCTGGACCTGAACCCTAAACTAAGGTAGGAGATCCCTGCCCTCCCCTGTCCTGTCATTATTCTTCTTGACCCTTAGCACAATTTGCCACTGTACAGTTATGTGTTTATCTGTTTCCCCTATTAGATTGCAAACTCTGCCAGTTTGACCCACCACTACAGACCTAGTGGCTATCATAAGTGCCTAGGAAAAACTGGCATCCAGTAAATCACGAAATGGATGAACTAAATGGATGAACGAGGACTTGTGGATTCCAAGTGATTGGTGCAGTTTCCCACTGGCTCTCTACTTTTCTGACAATTTCTCCAACCCTTGAGTGAAGAAAGGGCTTCTTTGAGTGAAATAGAAGATGGTCAGTTTGTGGACCTTTGCAAAGTATCATAACCACCGAGTGTGTGGATGGACATGGTGTGTATTTGTACAAACTGTAGGTTGTGTAAACTGAAAGGGAGAGAAATGCTGGCTCCATGGGTGACTCATCTTTCATTTCAAATGTTTGTTCCCTACTGTCTTGATTACTGCCATTTAGACATTTAGTTAGAAGAGCAGCACTGTGTATTATTAACAATTCTACCTTAACTAAGTAATGAAGTATGTATTACCTAGACACAACACAAAATCATCCCAACTAACCTATATAAATCTCTTGGAGATGTTTGCTTCTTCAAGAAGTACAGCCACATTTTATTCTTCATTCTATCTCATCGAGTCTCCATACCTCTTAAAGGCAAAGGGAGTTAATTCCCTACATTTATGTAGCACTTCATAGTTTACAAAGAACTTTTTTTTTAAGGTCTGTTAAATTAGAAGTTTCAACTGAGATACCAAGACAGTGGTCAAGACATTCCAGCTCGAAGTCCAGGCCACACACACATTTGTCAGAGAAACGTTGAACAACCTGCTTTGTGATTCTAAAAAGCCCTAACCCACACTCAAACTGAGAGGGTCAAGAGAATGAAACTGAAGGGTTTCTGAGGGAGACTTCTTGGGAGAGTGCTGTGTTATATGTCCCTTCTCACACATAACACAGAAAGAAGGGTGCATCTCCCCTCACTTCATGTCAGGACAAGAGGGGCTTCAAAAGGGCCACTGAGAAAGCCTAGTGTGTACACCAGTTAGAAGTACACGGGGGATGTAGGTCTGACTCCTGCCTGGAAAAGGTAAAGGAAATGAGAGCTGAAGGAGAGGTGGGAGGGTGGTGTGACTACGCCAGACAGGCCTGTACTACCAGTGTCCAAGGACCATGAGGGGCAGATGACCTTCTGGGACAGATGTAGGCCACATGGGGGAGAGTGCTGGTCTGAAGCCACTCAGGTCCTGCTCAAGGGGGCTGCCTCAAAGAGTGAAAGGACTCAGCGGCGTCTGTGTGGACCAGACCACTAAAAACCAGGAGGTAAGGAAGATGCATTGCTTACATTACAAGAAAGTAAAATGCAGAGGGGCATTTATGTTGTCGGAAAAATTCCCAAAAGGGACCAGGAGAGAAAGTGTGCTAAGCTTTAAGCACTTACGAGACACTGAGAGCCTGAAGCCATTTTGTGTCACTTTCAGTCAAGAAGCACTTCCCTGCCCTTTTCGTTTCCTCTCTTTCTCCTTCCTTCCCCAGCTTAGACCCTAGTGAGATCAGAAACTTAAGGTTGGATTCCCAGTTGTCAAAGGCCTTAGCTAGGGGACAGAAGCAGAAAGATTTAATTTCAAATCAAGTTTGAAGTTTTGATTACCTCATCGAACTGGCCATTCTAGTCTCTGATCCAAGACTGTATTTACAACTCAAAGTGAATGTAATTAAGTGTTTTACTTACAAATTATCAGACAAGTCATAGGACTGCTCAAGTTTTCATTCTGGGGTGCTGGAAGAACTTCCTCTACTGAATATATTCGAATGGGCAGTGGGAAACAAAAACAAAGATGCTTTCTGACTAGATACCATGAATCTTGTTTATTCAATTCATGGTTACTAGATTAACTGAAACTCTTTAAGTAGGAAGTCGCAGACACCCAACAAAATACCTGTTATGAGCTGTACCCTCTAAAATTCATATGTTGAAGTTCTAACCCTCAGGATCCTAGAGTGTGACTATATTCGGAGACAGGGCCTTTGAAGAGGTAACTAAGTTAAAATGAGGTTATTAAGGTGGGTCCTAATCCAATATAATTGGTGCCCTTATAGGAAGAGATGATTAAGACATAGACATACATGGAGGGAAGATCATGTGAAGACACAGAGAAAAGTCAGCCATCTGCAAGCCCAAGAGAGAGGCCTCAGAAGAAACCAACCCTGCCAATACCTCGATTTTGGCCTCCAGCATCTAGAATTGTGAGAAATTACATCTCTGTTGCTTAGCCGCCAGTCTGTGGCACTTTATTCTGGCAACCCCAGCACACTCCCTTACACATAAGTAGGAATTTTGAGGTTAGAAAGGAGGAAAACTGTAGCAAAGACAAGAAGTTTACCTCACGGCCAAGGAGCTTAAGACTCCCTGGCCCTTTATCTCTACTACTCTGTGATCTGACTCTCCAACGGTGGGAGCAGGAAAGCAGGGACTGACTACTAGAAGCTCCAAGCTCAAGTCCTTACTGCAATACCCAATGAGAAAAAAGAGCCTCATCAGATTTGGTTTGAAGAATCCCACAGAAAGACTCTAACTGTTGTTAAAAAGAAAACCACAGGCCCAAAATGGTATCACTTAGGCAGAGTCCCCAAACTGGGGCTTAATATATAATCTAACTGCAGTTTCAACCTACCCCAGAAATTAGTCTTAACTGGTGAGTCAGGAATTTTTGGATCAGCACCAAAGAGTCGGCCTCCTAAGCCCTCTCGATCCCCCAAAGGATGATGAGGTAATCTGCATGCTAAGACCCTTTGCATTTTCCCCTAAGGGAAAGCTGGCCTTGCCTAGAACAATCCTTCTCTTTCGCTAATAAGTTTCTTGCTCCACCTTCCTTCTATGAAAACCTTCCCCTTTGTACAACTCCTCAGAGTTCCCAACCTACTCGCTGGATAAGATGCTGCCTGATTCATGAATAAAACCAACTAGATCTTCAAATTTACTTGGTTGATTTTGTTTTTTAACACTGGTCCTGCTTCAATCATGTTTCCACCTCCCAGACCAATCGCTGTGTTCAGCTGGGGTGAGGTACCAGGCCCTGTGTCCGGTATTCAGGATGGGGTTGTCATCTGTTGCTAAAAGTGCAAAAGGGTGCCAAGCAGACAAGATAAACAAACCCTACAATTTGGATCCATTGTCTCATTTTATCCTTCAGAGGGCAAAAAACTGAGTAACATATCCAAGGTCATACTAAAAAGCACACGGTTAGCCAGTATGGCACCCAGATCATCTAGCCACATGTAAATTTAATATCCTTTCCAATACTCTAAATCTCTTTTTAAGAAGATTTTCTAAAGCAAACAGATCTAGTTAATTTGATATCTCCTAACAGGGAACTAGACTGACCGCTAATGTCACTTCCAGCTATAGCATTATATGATTCTAACATAGGTCATTAACTGATTTATTCCGGGTTTTGTGGTATGCTCTGGAGTCATTCATTCTGCTGTTTAGTCCATTCAATGTACATTTACTGGGCACCTATTACTTACTACATGCCAGGCAACCTCTTCTTTTACATACTGTATGGCTCACGTACGAGCCCCAAAACAGAACTAAACCGCTGAACTTACACAGCAGCAGCCTGACAAAAGAATGGAAAAATTAGTATAATAAATTCATATAGTCACCAATTAAAATAAGCCATTAGTGGCAAGATTCATTTGCCCAACCACAGGAGAAGACAGAAGCAAACAGATTTTCTTGTAGACATGTTAATCACTAACACACACACACACATACACACACACACTCAGAGGAAATGACAAATGTCATAAAAATGAGAAGCTTCATGGTACAAAATCACATAATGTGTAACAGTTTTATCACCAGCATGTATCAGTCTCTAATTTAAAAAGAAAATTCCCCAGCATCAGAATCCAGACACAGCTACAAAGTAAAGGAGGAAAATAAAATTTTATGTAGGTTACTTTTTAGGGCTTAAATGTAGTTGTTCAGACAGTTCTTCTATTTATCACTTTATAATTTCTCCCTATTTTAAAAATATCCACAGTAGGTATTAAAAACCCATGATAACGCACCACACAACTTCAAAGATACAATTGGAAATTATTTTGCTTTTCCAACTACACTTTCCTGAGAGCGCTTCTGGTTAGAAGAGATAACACAGCCGGCTTTGATTCTGAGCCTTTGCTGATGTTGGTGTGTTAAAGTGACACAGGTTAGGGATTTCTACTTCTCTTGGGCATGGGATGTTCCTTGTACACACATCTGGCAAAGGCAAAGACGCAGAGAAAGGCCTCCTGCACCATCATCCTTCAGAGTATCTATTTGCACGGTATCAACCCATTTGCCTTAGGTAGAAAATTTAACAACTCTGGCTTTCTTGATTCATCTGCAAAACAGAAATACTTGCTGTGAGGCATCCTGGGAGGATCAATGATTATTTATAGGGCTATAACAAGCTCCTTGGAATATACTTGAAATAAAACAAGCGTGAGTGTCTTGCCTCTTAAAGAAGTTCCTCTATCAATTCAAGCTCTACACATCCAATATTCCAAACAAGTAAGGAGGCTCAGGAGAATATTTTCATGATGACCATTTATTTAGGGCAGAGTACAGTCCTGTGAAATTAGTACTTGACTTTGTATCCATCACCCACAGCCACCACCCCTATAGCACATTCACAGCAGAGCCAGAAAAGGACTTCTCAAATTGAGATAAATATCCCCCCTACTTGGTTGGAGGCAGCCAGAGCCAGCACAACCAGCAAAATTCTTTTGCTCCAAAATCAATTCAGTACATAATCCCATGACCTTAGGAATGTATTCAGCACTGTGGAATGGTCATGGAGAGATCTAAGAAGTCCTTGTCTTCCAAAAGCTTAAATTCTTGGTGTGGAGCCTGGCTTATCTAAATGAAACTACAGAAAGCAATCATGTGGTGTAAAGAGATATGAAACAGGAGTTCTGGTTCCAGGTCTACTATTTATTAGCCGCTTCATCTCAAACATGGCAGCCTCTTCACTCCATTCATTTGAACAAAGGGCTTGGCTAGATGATCTTTTGTTCGCAAATTCTGGATTTCTAATCAAGTATCAAAATGCATGGTGCAATCTATTAAGGTTCAGAAATCATAAAGGGAGGGTGCTGCTGGAGTCCTCCAGAAAGAAGAATTCACTAGAATTCACCATCAACTCTGTCAAGACCATCCTTTAAAGAATGCTAGCACCCTGTAAGAGTAGAATGAGCAGGGTTTCTGACTGGCTGGTTCTCACCTTAACTAATTCTTCAACCCTGGACCAGTCATTTACCTCTCTAGACTTCAATTTCCTCCTTCAAAATATCCGCTTTAGTTATATCACCAATTTTATTTGAAGAAACTACATGATATAATAAATATGACTAGTTTGAAGAAACTACATGATATAATAAATATGACGAGGGGCATCTGGCTGGCTCAGTTGGTAGAGCATGTGACTTGATCTTGGGGTCGTGAGTTCCAGCCCCACATTGGGCGTAAAAGCTTACTTAAAAAAATAATAATAAGCATGACTAAACCTTAAGCTCTCTAAAATTATAAGGTAGCTCTTTTTATCCTTCTTAATAATGATACAGATGTAGAAACTTAATGAGAAAAAGAACTAAAAGAGTTTGATATTCTACTTCCAGCAATGGTGGATTAGTCTATGCAAAACAGCCTCCTGAGAATCCAAGGACAACTGCTGTAAAAATTCAAAACCACAAATTTTGTGGTTAAAACAATATGCCAAACTCAACTCAACCATTGTTTTGGTCACCAACTGGCTAAAGTGAAACTATATTGTATTTCCATCTATTTGCTCTATAACATATGGATACTAAATAAAATAAAAAGCCTCTCAAAAATTTCATGTTTCCTACTTCCAAAACTCACTGGCAGCGTGGATTGGAATGAGAAGTTCAATTTTATGCATGTAAATGTGACACTTATAAATAGGGGTTTTAGTGAACTGGTAAATCAGATTTGCAGAACAGAGGCTGTTGCAAATGGTCACGATTGCTTCTCATTTGATAATAACACATAGTTTCCATATTTAAAATTCTAAGAGCTTGTTTCAATGATTAGGAACAGCTTCCTGATTTTCTGATTTTTACAAGTTGAATTTGTTTGGACAGATGCAGTTTATTCTTAAAGGGAATATAAAACAAACAGGAGAAAATAGTCATTTTACACATTTTTGCTGAGCTAGGTAAATATGAACCTTCTAGCACTTCTACAATGAGGTTTTATGTCAGTAAAGAGCTGACAGAAGAATAACATATCTGCAAGGAAATCTAAATGTGAATTATTTCCTATCATCAGACATAAGTCAGAATTTAGCTTGTAATTTTAGGTTCACTTTGCAAAAATATAACTGACCTATCTTAGTCCCATATGGAGAAGTCAGCCTCATTATTATATAACTGCTCCCTCTGCTCTAGAGATTTTTCTCTATGATATGCCATGAGGCATATATTACATTTAGACTGAGGAGGACATAATACCAGTATCTCTGTCAGGCCTTCAAACAGCAAATGTTTTCCCAGGCATCAATTATACTGAGGATGCTGCATTTTTCTAACACTTCAGCTCTATGACTTATTAAACTATTTTATATTGTCCTACAGAAAATGTATAGGTAGATGTGTGCTGAATTCCACATTTGGAAGTTGCCCCATTGATTATCAGGCTAGATTTGGCTGGCTAGATTTGATTCTCTCATTCTCTATGATGGAACATGCCAAAACTACAGATGATTCCCTCCCTGGGCTAGACCTTCCTTTGATTCTGGAAGTTTCAGAATAGAAAAAGACAGAAAAAACCCAAAAGTTTTAAATGTCCCTCTCAAATACAGTCTTTTGCTATTACTCACACTGCTTCTAACCTTCTGCAAAAGACTGGATTCTTCATTGTATCCAATCTTTCTAAGCTTCAAGCTCATGTGGCTCATAGCCCATAGCCAAGCACTGTGGGAGCAACCAACTGACTGTTCCAAAGAGGATCACTGTTTTCCCAGGGGGCAAAAGTTGTGGCTCATGGGCAACACCCAATCACATCCTCTTTCATCATTTGGGAGAGATGGCAAACCTTATACTCTTTCCTAAAAGAAACAGAAACAAGTGATTATAATTTCTAAAGAGGGACTTTTAACGGGACATTTGCAGAAAAATTTCTTTTTTTGGCTAAAGTAGCTCATCCTCTGGGAAAGGGGAGGACAGATCCTGGTTTAACTTGCCTAAGAATAGCAGATAATGAAGCCTGTTAATTCCATCTGCTTCCCCTGAGAAGGGAAAAAAAACAAAAAAATATCTTGTGAAGGTGTCAGGACTCCCAGAGTCCCAGGAAAAGATCATCCTGAGACTTTATTATTCTCAAAGGTTCAAATGCACCCCAGCATGCTTTGTTGACAAAGACTATTTTGCCTAGCAGAGAATCATTCTTGGGTCCTATCAAACACAGGTAGCATCTGAATTTCCTCAATATTCATTTAAAATGATGATGATTGAAGAGGAAACAGGTATTTCCTATGGCTACCTGTTTTTCTATTTAATCTTCTAGGACCCATTTCCATATCCTTTGATGCTATGTCATTTGAGAGCTGTGGTAAGAGAAGAATAAAGCTCTTTTCCAAGGGTTGCCATGAGTTGAACTCACTTAGGAATCCAGTTACATACACTATTTAATGACCTAAAACTTGTGAAAATAAGGTCACATTTTTTTAAGTCATCTTGAGTGATTAGAATAACTTCTAAAGCCTTTTCTTGAGAATCAGGAAGTAAAACGTAGTTTTCCCATGAAGGTCTTTCAGAATGATATTCATTCAAAAAATATCTTTAAGTGGAATAAGGCAGGAATCAGCCTAACTGGTTTCTGTAACATGTGACTCCTTCCAATTTCCAATGATCAAGCTTTATTGTGATATCTATAGTAAGATCTTAAAAGGCAGAGTAGCTTCATTTTAAAATAAAGCTCATCAGTGAATAGGGAAAAAACTGATTGATTGCTTTTAGAAGTGAACTTTTTCCTTTGTTCCATGAGGTTACTCTTGATATAACCAAACACAAATTCTAGTTACTTTGCTAGTAATTATCTCCAAGTTAATTTTATAACAAGTCCAACTAAACAGGCATTAGTTTCACTCCAGAGAAGAGGAAAATTAGTATCTTTTATTTTATTCATTGGCAGAAATCAGGCCCAATATATAAATACTTGCCCTTATAGTCCCCAAATTTCACTACTAAGATATGGTCAACCTCACTTTATCATATGCTTTAAGAAGAGAGAATCCAGGGGTGCCTGGGTGGCTCAGTCGTTAAGCGTCTGCCTTCGGCTCAGGTCATGATCCCAGGGTCCTGGGATCAAGCCCTGCATCGGGCTCACTGCTCAGCGGGAGGCCTGTTTCTCCCTCTCCCATTCCTCCTGCTTGTGTTCCCTCTCTCACTGTGTCTCTCTCTGCCGAATAAATAAATAAAAAATCTTAAAAAAAAAAAAAAAAGAAGAGAGAATCCATGTTTGTCTTAACAATGGTTGCATTCCTTTTGCCTAGCATAGTGCCTGATACAGAGATGGTTCTAAAAAAAATGAAAGTTGTTACATAAGTTTGCTTATCTGCAAATACCAAAAATGCATAAATCTTTTCACTTTTTACTGCTGTGGGAACCATGACTTCATGAGAGGTGACTTTAAGGTAGATACCAAAATATTCCAACTCAATCTACATCATTTTCAGTTAGAGTTAATGTGGTCCTAAGAATATGTAAGAAGATCTCACCTAGTTCAAAAGTCTTCAGATGTAAATGGGAAAGTCTTATATAACTTAGGAACCAAAAGGATGCAAACAGTGACCCTGGTATGTGATGGAGACTTGTGTCAGTAATCAGAACTTGGTAAGGTGTATATAATCTAAACCCAAGGGCATATGAACATGTAAGACTAACTGTTTTGAAGTTCCTGAGAGAGCAATTATAAAATAATTTCTCTGTGTCCCAGTTAACTGGAATCTAACCAATGTCCAGATGGAAATCCCTAGTCCTTAGTAACTCCAGTATACTGAGAAATAGCCCTGAATTACTTGACATTTGGTGGTTTCCCTAGTTGGCAATGAGAAGTGCTCTGGGTCTCTACAAGTCTAGGACTTGTATTGACTGAAATCTCTGGTCAAAAGTAACCTTAATGGAGCACCTGGGTGGCTCCATCAGCTAAGCATCGGTTTCTTGGTTTCGGCTGAGGTCCGTGATCTCATGGGTCGTGAGATCGAGCCCCGCATCAGGCTCTGCACTCAGCAGGGAGTCTGCTTGAAGATTCTCTCCTCTGTCCCTCGCCCCCCTACTCTCTCTCTCAAATAAACAAATCCTAAAAAAAAAAAAAAAAAATAGTAAAAAGTAACCTAAGCTGAAATGTCACCTGCCTTCCTTAAATACAGTTGTGTCTTTTATATCCCAGAAGTTTCAAAAGTTAAATAAATGTGAGTATATGAAAGATTTTTTTAAATCAAATAATTTCCTGCCTAAGAATCTATTCATTTTTTTGGAACTTTATATAATTAGAACATTTAAGAAAATTTAAGGATCACTGTACTTATAAGTTTGACTTATTAGATCTGAAAGTGTTATTTACCACCCACGAACATTTTGTTTAACTCAATTTAAGTACTTAAAAAGAAAACAGTAAATACCTGAAATTTATAAGCAGCTTAAATGCTTAATCAATTTTTTAAATGAGATCAAACATCATTCAAAGGCCCCTTAAGATTATTACTAAATGTAGTCTTATACCTAAAAAAGAAGAAATTGCGGTTACAAAATGAACTGAAAAGCCTACAGAATTCTCAAAACCAAAATTAAACCTTCTGAATAGTCTTTTGGTCACACACACAAAATCACTCTTAAGAACTTCAAAAAAACTCCTATCACCCACAACCTCTGTTTCCACCAGCCTAATATTCAGCCTATTGACTGGCCAGGTACCAGAGCTAGACTTGACAATGAAGTGACTTCAAAGGGTCACTGCAGGCTCTACAGTAATTATGGGGGGGGGGGGGAGCTTAAATACAGGCATTTCTCGAAGTATTGAGGGTTCAGTTCCAGACCACTGCAATAAAGCAAATATTGCAAGAGAGCAAGTCAAATGAATTTTTTTGGTTTCCCAGTGTATACAAAATTATGTGTATACTCTATTATAATCTATTAAATGTACAATAGCATTATGTCTAAAAAAATGTACATACCTTAATTTAAAAATACTTTATTGCTAAAAAAGTGCTAGCCATCCTCTGAGCTTTCAGCTAGTCCTAATCTTTTTGCTGGTGGAGGGTCTTGCCTGGACGTTGATGGCTGCTGACTGATCAGGGTGGTGGTTGCTGAAGGCTGGGGTGGCTGTGGCAATTTCTTAAAATGAGGTTTGCCTCATTGATTGACTCTTCCTTTCATAAATAATATCTCTGTAGAATGTGATACTGTTTGATAGCATTTTACCCAGAGTAGAACTTCTTTCAAAATTGGAGTCAATCCGAGAGACAGAGAGAGAGAGAGAGA
>NC_138369.1:99875409-99899744 GCF_054177405.1 Leptonychotes weddellii | reverse complement strand
GACGATGGACTCTGAAAAACAAACAGGGTTCTAGAGGGGAGGGGGGTGGGAGGATGGGTTGGCCTGGTGGTGGGTATTGAGGAGGGCACATTCTGCATGGAGCACTGGGTGTTGTGCACGAACAATGAATCATGGAACACTTCATCTAAAACTAATGATGTAATGTATGGGGATTAACAAAAGAATAAAAAAAAAAAAAGACAAAATTGGAGTCAATCCTTTCAAACCCTGCACTGCTTTATCAACCAAAGTTTATGTAAGATTCTACATCCTTTTTGTCATTTCAACAGTCTTCACAGCATCTTCACCAGAATATTCCAGCTCAAGAAACCACTTTCTTTGCTCCTCCGTTAGAAGCAAGTCCTCATCCATTAATGTTTTACCATGAGATTGCAGCAAGTCAGGCTCCACATCTAGTTCTCTAGCTATTTCCACTACATCTGCAGTTACTTCCTCCACTGAAGTTTTAAACCCCTCAAAGTCATCCATGAGGGTTGGAATCAACTTCTTCCAAACTCCTGTTCATGCTGATACTTTGACCTCTTCCCATGAACCATGAATGTTCTTAATGGCATCTAAAATAGTGAATCGTTTCCAGAAAGTTTTCAATTTCCTTTGCCCAGATCCATCAGAAGAATCACTATCCATGGCAGCTACAGTCTTATGAACTGTATTTCTCAAATAATAAGACTTAAAATTAAAATTACTTCTTAATTCATGGGCTACAGAATGGATGTTGTGTTAGCAGGCACAAAACAACATTAATCTCATTATACATGTCCATCAGAGCTCTTGGATTACCAGGTGCATTGTCAATGAGCAGCCATATTTTGAAAGAACTTTTATTCTTGGAGCAGTAGGTCTCACCAATGGGCGTAAAATATTCAGGAAACCATATTGTGAACAGATGTGTTGTCATCCAGGCTTTTTTGTTCCATTTACAGAGCACAGAAGAGTAGGTATAGCATAATTCTTAAAGGCCTTAGGATTTTCGAAATGATCAATGAACACTGGCATTAACTTAAAGTCTTTAGCTGCATTAGTCCCTAAAAAAGAGTCAGCCTGTCCTTTGAAGCTTTGAAGCCAGGCATTGACTTCTCCTCTCCAGCTATGAAAGGCCTAGATGGCATATTTTTTCCATGAAGGCTGTTTCCTCTACATTGAAAATCTGCTGTTTAGTGTAGCCACCTTCATTAATTATCTTAGCTAGATCTTCTGGATAAGCTGCTGCAACTTCTACACAAGCACCCGCTGCTTCACCTTGCACTTTTATGTTATACAGATGGTTTCTTTCCTGAAACTTCATGAACCAACCTCTGCTAATCCCTTCAGACTTTTCTTCTGCAGCTTCCTCACCTCTTTCAGCCTTTGCAGAACTTGAGAGTTAGGGCCTTGCTCTGGATCAGGCTCTGACTTAAGGGAATGTTGTGGCTGCTTTGATTTTCCACCCAGACCACCAAAACTTTCTCCATGTCAGCAATAAGACTGTTTCACTTTCTTATCATCCATGTGTTTGCTGGGGTAGCACTTTTCATTTCCTTTAAGAACTCTTCCTGTGCATTCACAACTTGTTTGACTATTTGGTGTAAGAGACCTAGCTTCCAGCCTGTCTTGGCTTTCAACATCTCTTCCTCACTAAGCTTAATCATTTCTAGCTTTTAATTTCAAGTGAGTGACATGGGACTTGTCCTTTCACTTGAATGCTTAGAGGCCATTATAGGCTTATTAATTGGCTTAATTTCAATATTGTGTCTCAGAGAATAGGGAGGCCCCAGGAGAGGGAGAGAGACAAGGAATGGCCAGTCAGTGGAGCAGTCAGAACCGACAACATTCATCGATAAAGTTCACCATCTTATATGGGCATGGTTCCTGGCACCCCAAAATAGTTACAATAGTAACATCAAAGATCATTGATCACAGATCACCATAACAAATATACTAATAATGAAAAAGTTCAAAATGTTGTGAAAATTACCAAAACATGACACAGAGACACAAAGTGAGCCAATGCTGTTGGAAAAATGGTGCCCAGAGACTTGCTTGATGCAAACTTTCAATATGTCATACTTTCAATATGTAAAAATGCAAAATCTGCAAAGCACAATAAAGTCAATTGCAATTGAATGAGGTATGCTTATATTAATTTTTTGTTGTCTTTGTTTTCCGGTATCCTTTATAGGAATATACTACAGTGAAGAACAGGGATTGTCTAAACTAAATTTTAGGAATTTCAATGACTTTTGACTGGAGAAGTCTGATCTGATTTGTATATCTTTAGCAAAAGCAGAGTTTAAAAAGGGATTTGTAAATTTCTGATTTAAGCTAAGCAAGATAGGGTTGGAAAGCTAAATAAAAATAGAAGGAAAGGCTGTCATAGTCACTACTGTGCACTGTCTCACAAGTGTGGCCACATTATAACGAGGACCTTCTAGTAACTATTCCTTCTTAGCTGCCAGGGGACCTGGGTATATGCTATATTCCACACTAAAACTGGATGGTTATGATCAGTCTCTAATACATGGAGAAAGTGTGGTGGATAAGAAAAAAATAACTGTAACATTAGCATTCTGAGACAAAGATTCCCTCACCACCATTCTTTGATTGGTAAGAGATTTTCCAAAACAAATATTCTCAGATCTTTAAAAGTGTGTGTCTATGTGTGTGTGAGAGAGAGAGAGAGAAACAGAAATGGGGAGACAGACAGAGAAAGATGAAAGATAGAAAGAGACAACTAGACCAGTCTTTAAGATTATGTGACAGCCACACACTTGCAAGGAATATAAGACCCTAAATCCTTAAGCTGTAGAACATGCCATGATTAAACTTGCAAAAACTTGGGTGGGGGAGGAAAGCAGGTGATTGAGAATTTCATGTGGCAGGATATGAAAACTAAATGCATAAATGCAACTGCTGGGTTTCAACGGCCTTACATAAAGGTGCAGTCTATCCTTGGGGGATGGGAGGCAGTAACATCTGCATTCCTAAAAATTAAAACCCTCTTATGTGCAGGAAAGGTAAACAGGCTTTTATGATCATAGAGTTTTAGCCATTTAGAGCTTCCAGATGGGTCATTAAACCTCACTGTGAAAGAGGAGGCCAAGAAAGGCCTTTCCAGAGTTGAGGTACTTGGAGGCTGGGATGGAGAGGGGCTCCAGTCTGGGGGCCCCAGCCCTTATTCCCATACAGCACCCAGAGGCGGCAAACCTCTGAGCAGGGTGCCCACAAATAGGTAGCTTTGGAGCATGCTGCCCCTAACCGGCACTTGTGGAGCTTGACTGCAAGGACAAGGACCACGGGCAGGCACTTCTGGGGGTTCCCCATGCCCAAGTAGGGGAGTGCCTGGGCATAGTGAACAGAAGAAGCCATGGTAACCATGACGATGTCTCAGAAGCAGGCCTCTCCCAGTGTTCCCAGGACCAAGTCTGCCCTGAGAGACCAAGGCCAGGACAATACAGTGCGCATGTGCGCGTGCGTGCGTGCGTGCGTGTGGTGGGGGGAGGCGGAGAACCCAAATAATGGCTGACATCAGATTCCTCACCAGCCCTGGCAAGAAAGGCTCAGAAATTGATTTAATTTGAGTGATAAAAATAGACAAGTAATGCTTTCTTGAGCCCACGTTTCATAGAGCAATTCACACCAGCTACTCTTATTAACTTATCTAAAGCAAAACAGGAAAAAGCAGGTATCTGACATTTTAATGCAGCTATTTCTGACAGGAGGAAATTTTTACTCAGTCTAAAAACAAACTATCAACTTTAACTTTTGTATAAGTAATAATATAATATGTTCAACAGACATCCTCTTCCTTCCCAAGAGCTTTACTCCCATCTCCGAACCTATGAGGGTACCCACCATAGGTGGCATGAGGATGAGGTCCATGCATACTTATTATATTAATTGGTTTGATTTTTCCTTTTAAGGGTGCCTTTTTATTTTTAAGACAACACTGTTAAATGGCCACAACCAAATACCCTATTTTGGAAGAAAGCCCAGCTCTTAAGTGGCCCAGTTATGATCTCAGATAATGAAAAAGCAGAACATAGTTGACACAGGCCAGATGAAGGAGGTAAAGGAAGAAAAGAAAGACCTCAGAAAAGGCTTCTCAGGCAGTCAGCCTGCTAAGTCAGAGGGTTCACAGAGCTGGCCCTAAAATATCCAGTCTAACCCGACTCTTCCTGTATTTTGTGGGTTTCACTAATTTTATTCTAACACTAAATAGTACTGATGGCTATGATTCTCACTCAGACAAATAAAAGGAATTTCAAAGCCATTATCCGACTCTGAGAAAATTTCACAATCTTTTTCACTAACCATCCAGGGTTTAATAACCCTTCTCTTTAATCTCTATTTTATTCCTGGTGCTATATTTAAAGCCTGGTGCCCTCTTCATTCATATGTACCATTGTGCTTCCGAGTCTAATGACTTGAATGTGGCATTTTGAAGTTTAATGCTATCACCTAATGTTTTTTACTGCCATCTAATTTTTGGTCATTAGCAAAGTTGTCAGCAATGTGCTTTTCTCTTTTCTGGATTCAAATTATTGCATATAACAGCATTTTATTAATTACTAGATCCATGAAGTAACATGCTTCTTATTGTTCTCTTTCAGCCAAGTCAATGGTGAACTATTAATCATTCTTAAAGTATCATTTTCCAAAATAATTTTTTAAATTATAGGAATATAGTCCATTCAATTGTGTAATTTGATGTAGATATTTTAATATCAAGAGCTCTTAAGGAACAATACGTTTAGGGATGCCTGGGTGGCTCAGTCCATTAAGTGTCTGCCTTTGGCTCAGGTCATAATCCCAGGGTCCTAGGATTGAGCCCCGCATCGGGTTCCTTGCTCAGTAGGGACCGTTTTTCCCTCTGCCTGCCACTTCCGCTGCTTGTGCTTGCTCTCTCTCTGACAAATAAATAAATAAAATAAAATAAAAAGGAACAATACATTTAATCCATAACTTCTGTATTATGTTAGAATATTTATACATAGTACCACCTTTTTTCTAAAGGTTTTACTTTTTAAGTAATCTCTACATTCAATGTGGAGTTCGAACTCACAACCCCAAGATCAAGAGTTGCATGTTCCACTGCCTGAGCAAGCCAGGCACCCCCATAGTAATACTATTTAGATTCAGTTTTGTTTTTCACATCTGAAAGACATTCCTGATCCTACTCTGAATTCTAATCCACTGTGATGCTTTGTAATAGAAATTTCCAAACAGATTAGAGGACAAATTTTCAAAACGTTTGGGCATGCTGCTTTTCCAAACTACTATATAGACAAACCTTGATACCCAGAAGTTATTTTGGATTCATACACATTTATTCAACCATTCTTTTATTCAAGAATTATCTATGAAGCATCTATTATGTGCCAGGTACTACTGTGCAAAATGGTAGGCATACACATTAGTGAATAGCTTTTGGTTTGGTGGGAAAGATGAGCAAGTAAACAGGCAATTGCCATACACAGTTGTGAAAGTCATGAGACTACAAGTAAAGGACACCCAAAGGAGGGGCAGCTAAACCAGTCTTTCCTTAGGGAAATGCCCTTAGCAGGTGAGTTCTGGGTAAGGAGTCAGTGTGTATGTGTACGTCTGCAGAGGAGTGGAGGGAGGGCAAAGAGGCATCAGGACAGGGAAAAAGAAAAAGTTTTCTTAATGGTCAAGACCTTAAATCTTGATGCAGAATAACTTATATTTAATCATTTTGGTTTGAAATCTGTCTAGAATTTTACACAAAGAACAAAAAACACTGATGATAATTTAGTATTTTCTTTACAATTCAGGGCCATCGCATCACATAACACAGGGATGCTCTCAGGCTTCATTGGGATCTGCTACACCTCTATTAAATAGTTCTAAATTGCTTTGGCTTCAAAGTCATGCCCTTTACTTTATTTTAATTCCAGCACAGTTAACATAGAGTGTTATATTATTTTTAGGTGTACAATACAGTGATTCAACAGTTCCATACATTACTCAGTGCTCATCACGACAGGGGCACTCCTTAATCCCCATCACCTATTTCACCCATCCCCCACCCACCTCCCCTCTGGTAACCATCAGTTTGTTCTCTATAGTTAAGAGTCTGTTTCTTGGTTTGCCTCTCTCTCTCTCTCTTTTTCCTTTACTCATTTGTTTTGTTTCTTACATTCCACATATGAATGAAATCATACTGTATTTGTCTGTCTCTGACTGACTTCACTTAGCATAATACTCTCTAGCTCTACCCATGTCATAGCAAATGGCAAGACTTCATTCTTTTCTATGGCTGAATAATTCCAACATAAAAATAATATATATAATATATAATAATATATAATCATAGTATTGTATAATACTATGTATATATATTAATTGTATACTATGTATAATATATTAATTATATTAATTATATTAATAATATAATTAATAGCATTGTATCTTGTATATGATTTGTATAATATATAATGGAATATTATATATTATATCTATCATATATGTCATATATGTGATGTGATATATATACATATACACATATATATCACATTTTCTTATATATATACACATATATATATATATATCACATCTTCTTTATCCATTCATCTATCAATGGACACTTGGGCTGCTTCCATAATTTGGCTATTGTAAATAATGCTGCAATAAACAAGGGGGCACATGTATCTCCTTGAATTCGCGTTTTTGTATTTTGGGGGTAAATACCCGGTAGTACAATTACTGAATCATAGGTAGTTCTATTTTTAACGTTTTGAGAAACCTCTATACTGTTTTCCACAGTAGCTGCACCAGTTTTCATTCCCATCAACAATGTGTGAGTGTTCCTTTTTCTCCACGTTCTCATAATACTTGTTGTTTCTCACATTTTTTTTATTTTAGACAGGTGTGAGGTGATATCTCATTGTAGTTTTGATATGCATTTCCCTGATGAGTGATGTTGAGCATCTTTCCATGTGTCTGTTATGTCCTGTTTTTTTATATGGTGGTCTCTTCTTCTGATCTGCTATCAGTGTTTGTGCATATAAGAGTCCTTCTCCATCCCACCTGCCTTTTTGCTTTTAATAACTGTGGACATGGAAACCAGATAACCAGGCTTATGAAAATCATGTCTAATAAAAGAATACATAAGCTATGCATAAGGCTGAAGGAATTCTGCTATGCCTAAAGTATATGAGATAGGAAGAAAGGACCTTAGATATCTATTTTAGTCATCCAAAGATCACTTTGTTTACTGTCCATTGATTAGTTATATTCAAAATGATCAAGGCCAAAAATGCAAGTCCTAGAAAGGTCAACAATTTCTTTTTTTTTTTTTTAAAGATTTATTTATTTATTTATTTGAAAGAGAGAGAATGAGAGAGAGCACATGAGAGGGGGGAGGGTCAGAGGGAGAAGCAGACCCCCCCGCTGAGCAGGGAGCCCGATGCGGGACTCGATCCCGGGACTCCATCCCGGGACTCCAGGATCATGACCTGAGCCGAAGGCAGTCGCTTAACCAACTGAGCCACCCAGGCGCCCCGAAAGATCAACAATTTCTAAAAGTAGAAGCACTTTCACTGGCCTGTCACTCTATAGTTTACATAACAACTTAAGCTTAGATGAACCTAGCTAGAACAGACTATTTATAATGCCAGTAGATTGGGAAACTTCTTAATACCTTTAAGCATTAGTGGGATTGTGGGACCAAATTTGTCCCACTAATGCATTTGCAGAATGCCTACTCAATGTCACTGAACCAAGTGTGGTCATATAAAGCCTCTAAGTCAATGAGAGCAGATGATGATATGCAGTTGCAGAGGAACAGAAATGAATGGCACTGGAAGCATTCAAAAATCCTAATTCCCTCTCTTGTCCTCAGCACCTGTTCTCTAGGCTCTTGAGAGCAGTGTCTGTGTTCTGCCCCCATGAAGTTAAGCTTAGAAGAATGCACAGAGATGGAACAAGAAATAGCTGATGAACAAGTGTTCCTGTAGGTTAAAAATTAAAGTTCCTGCCAGAAAAGTATTTGGCACTATATGTTTCCAAGTCACTTTAAAAAATTGGTGGTGGTCAAATTTTCTTTTCTCTCATATTTGGAAAGCCTGACTCCACCAATAAGCTCCATGATCTTAATCATGCACATATTCAGCCCAAATGCCTTTCTGATACCTAGAAATGGAACAAGAAGCATATGGAGCAAAAAGCAGTAGCTGAAGTTGGAAGCATATGTTTCTCAAAGGTGTTGCCAGAAAAAAAACTCAAATATAAAACTGGCACTCAACTGGCAGCTGTCTAAAAAAACATATTTTTTAAAAAGGTGGATTTCAGAGTGTACTGAAAAGAGATATGTAGGCAGGCATCTTGGTTAAAATCTGACATCATGAAAGTTGAAGATGACAGAGTATTTTTAATCTGGATTTTTCTATTAATTTGTATACTCAAATGAATGACATCAGAGCAGATGTGTTACATTTTAGCATCTAGACCATTATTTTTATTTCAATTACACACTGAGTCCCCACTATGACAAGATTTCCAGTAATTTCTAGTGGCCAAAAATTAGTTTCAATATTCACAGCACATATATCTGATAAAGAATTTCTACCCAGAATATATAAAGAAATCTTACAACTCAATAATAAGAAGGCAAACACAATTAGAAAAAAATTGACCAAAGACTTGAAAAGACGCTCCACAAAAGAAAATACGTATGACTTAGAAATTCCACTCCTAGTATTCACCCAATAAAAATGAAAAGATATTTCTATTCAGAGATTTGTACATGAACGTTCACAGCAGTTTTATTAATGGTAGTCAAAAATTGGAAATGACCCAAATATCCATCAATAGCTAAATAGATACATATTATTCAGAAATGAAAAGAAAATAACTACTGATATATACAACAACATAGATGAATCTCAGAGACATGCTGAGCAAAAACAAGCCAGACACAAAAGAGAAGGTATTGTATGAGTCCATTCAGATGAAACTCTAGAAAAGACAAATTTAATCTATAGTGACAGAAAGCATACCAGTGGTTGCCTGGGACCAAACGTCAAGGTAAAGGATAACTGAGAAGAGGCACAAGGGAACTTTCTGGAGTGAGGAAATGTTATGTATCTCAGCCGTGTGGTCATTACACAGCTATATAAATATATCAAAACTCACTGAAATGTACTTAAAATGGTTTATGTTATTACAGATAAATTAAACCTCAATAAAGTTGATTTAAGAATTAGTTTCATGTTAACAAAACTAAAGAATCAGATTTTCTTCAGCCTCTGACATGGTTCACTGTCTACTCCTTGAGAGCCTAGGTTCCCTACACTTGTTCAGAATATGGCATTTACCTATTTTGCAACTTCATAATTTAACTTTTTCTATATTAATCCTTCAAACTCATTAATCCAACTCTACCAGCTGTTGAGAGACCTAGAACTCTGTGCTATTAGGAACCTCTGCTCTTCCTTTTAAGCACAGCCCCAGGGACAGCTAATTTATTTAGAAAAATTCATATATCATCTGCATAGGACACCCATGTGTTATTCACAGAACATCTTGGTTATAGGACATCCCACTAAACATCTCATCTATCCTCTGGGAACTTGCTTCATATTCATATTCTCTTAAATTGGTTATCAAATCCAACTTTCACAAAAGAAAACTTAGGGTTATTTATATCACTATTCTTCACTTCCCACAGCTACTCTGTTTCCAAAATCTCCCCCTCTCCCGACTGGAGGATCTCCTACTACATTGTAAAATCTCTGGGAAAGAGATAACTTATTATTCCACATTTTATCCCTCACAGTACCTACAGCAATGCCCTGAACTTCACAATTTCTTAATAACTGTCACATAAATTTGTACATCAAACTACCAGCCAATCTGCTATAATTACTACTTATTCAACAATTTCTATATGACACACTTCAATTTAAGCAAATAACTCTCTTGCATGGACAGTCACATTCTTATAGAAGGTCATTGAAGACTTAGAAAAGTAAATTGCTAGAACTGATGGAATTTCAGATCTTAGGAGAGGAAAGGGAATGCCTTCAGAATCTCTCAGACAGCTAACTGCCTCTTATTATCCTTTTCCCTGTGTCTAAGGGTTTGCTCTCCCAATACAGAATCCCATGAAAAGAAGTAGCTCTGCAGTGTTTTAAAGAGCACCAACCCTAGACCGAGGCTTTACTCAAAGAGTGCCTCAATTTCTTCCTCTGTGATTAACGGGCTGGGTTAAATGTTAATATATGGGGGGGCGCCTGGGTGGCTCAGTCGTTGAGCGTCTGCCTTCGGCTCAGGTCATGATCCCAGGGTCCTGGGATCGAGCCCCGCATCGGGCTCTCTGCTCGGCGGGGAGCCTGCTTCTCCCTCTCCCGCTCCCCCTGCTTGTGTTCCCTCTCTCGCTGTGTTTCTCTCTGTCAGGTAAATAAATAAAAATCTTTAAAGAAAAAAAAAATGTTAATATATGGGGAAGTCCTTTGTAAATGCAACACTAACAAATATAAAGGATTATTTCCTAAGCTATAAAGAGGTGGGGAGGTATGGATTTGCAAAGGGATGGCAAGTAGACCCCGCCTTGCAGAATTGCCTGAAGCTCTACGTTAGGAAAAGCTGAAAGGTTTACCCTGGGCTCAGGAGGAGTTTTGAAGACTAAATATCCCGGGATTCTCTAAATTCTGTTAACGTTCAGGGTGTGTGATTCTAGCTTTGTCAAAACCATGCCTCTTTATGGCTTTACACACACAGGTCTTCCCAATCCTTTTAAATCCCCACTCTCCCATTTCATTACTGCCCCTGATTTAACACAGATTAATCTCATAAACTGAAAAGCCCTTTTCTACCAGCCTCTCTGCTTTCCTTCTTAAATGCAGAGATACAAACTACCCTCAAGATTTCAAGAATCCCCCTCTTTCACTGTAAGAAACAGAAGAGGAGTGCCTGTGTGGCTCAGTTGGGTAAGCGTCTGACTCTTGATTTCAGCTCAGGTCATGATCTCAGGGTCCTGGAATTGAGACCTGCATCAGGCTCTGCCCTGAGCGTGGAGCCCACTTAAGATTCTCTCCCTCCCTCTCCATAGCCCCCACCCTCTCCCAGTCTAAAAAACAAAAAGGGGAAAAAAAAAAAAAAAGAAACAGAAGAATTGGTATTGGTGTGGGATCGATGCCAAATGATCCACATGTTAGAAAGTGGGACAGTCTGAACTTCTTGGGCATGTTCCTTTTGGGTTAGAGTCAATAGAGTCAATAGAGGTTATATAAGAGTCAACAGAGGTTATTGCCTCTATTAGGTTATAGTCAATAGATGTTACTGTTCTTCCTTTGAAATGCCTCCTTCCGCGTGTAATAAGCGCCTCTTGCTTGGTAGGACCCTTGCCCCGTGAAGGCCTAGGCTAGGAAACAATGCTAGTACACTCTTCTTTCTGCTACTGGGGTTTATTTTTCCCATACTATTGAAATGACAGGAACCCAAGAGTAAAAATAAGAAGATTGGACCTTGTGAAAGGAGCTCAGGGAGCCTCCTTTTAGTCTAAGTCATAGATCAGAGGGATAAAATCAGTACCCACTCATAAGTGGTTGAGCTAGGGCTTCCACAGAGGCTTTGGCATCAAAGCACAGCAACAATGAGCAGTGTGCATTTGCTAGGAAGGGCTACACTACAGAGCTCTCTGCAGAACCTATGGCAGTGCTAGATGTCTATGGTTGAGGTTTGGGGTCCTGCCTGACCATCCCTCCAACTCTCTCCATCAGAGACACATACAGTACAACCTCACTCTAAATATCATGACTCTCCAGTGACTTACCTTCCCACCAAGAACACACTCAACAACATTAATCTTTATTGAGATCTCTTAAATTCTGCCAGAGCTAAAAGAGAGGTAAAGGATGAAGCTGTTATTATCAGAACAGTAAAACTGTGGTAGAAAAAATATCAATAAAAATCCTAATTGTCCATGAAGCTATAGATGCACATCCCTGATATGCAAACCATCATATATCAAACAGGTAATTTTGCTGGCCCTAATTGAATGCTAATCTGTCCTGTTTGTTCATGCTCTTTAATCTTCAAACTATGTATAAAAATGCCATATTGCTGAAGTTTATAGAGAAGGGTAAATTCAAATTTCAGTTCCTAAATCCCTGAGTTCAAGAAATGTCTTTGAGTCCCAAAAGAAATGGCTTACCATGGTGCATATCATCTTGGTTACCTAATGCAGCCTCCAACCAAGATAACATTAAAAAAACTTATTTCAATGTCTTTGAAGAAACAGAAACACAAAAACCAAAAGAAACAGTTCATAGGCAGTTGTTAAGAAAACTTTTAGGGGCGCCTGTGGGGCTCAGTTGGTTAATGTCCAACTCTTGATTTTGGCTCAGATCATGATCTCATGGTTGTGAGATCGAGCCCCACATCATGCTCCATGCTGGGTGTAGAGCCTGCTTAAGATTCTCTTTCTCCCTCTCCCTCTGCCCCTCCCCTCCAAAAATGAGAAAAGAAAACTTTTAAACACACGTTAAAAAAAGGTTTAGGAACAACTGACTTTAAAAAAAGAAAGAAAAGTCATGAAATTAACTGACAGAAAGGTGAAAAGTTTCAAGTTCTGATTATATTTGAAGACTGAAAATCCATGATAGAAAGCATTATTGTTCTTCCTACGTGTTGAAAGTTTTAACAGAACAGCCAGTTTTTTCTTTCACTTGTGGCTTCAAGGGGGAAATGGTTAATATTCATGACAAGATTTGACACGACATGACAGGACCTATCATGACAAGAAATGGATTCTGCCACCACACCCCCTTCCTTCTTCGGAGAACTAAGGGGTATGAACTAGGCCAGGGACCACTTTCAAGTTTTTTAGAGATCCAAAGTTACTCCTGCAAATGATGAAGATCCCCCTCAAACCCCCATATGATCTCCTGGGGGCAAGAGGCGCTAACCTACAAGTTACTATAAACACAGTTCTCTTAATGTCGCATTGTTAACTTCTAAAAATTCCTCCTTAGTTTCTATGATAACTGCAGTCCTCTGATTTTCCTCCTCTTTGATTTCTCCTTCTCGGCCTTCTTTATGGCCTTTTGTTCAACCTCTCCTTAAACAGTTCTCTCTTTGGCCCACTCTGAGTTCTGAATGAATTCTCTCTGTGGGAGAGGGTTCATTTATTCTCATGGCTTTAAAAATATCATCAGGCTGATGTTCCCAGATTTCTATTCTGAGCCCAGGCAACTCCTGAGCTTCTGACTAAAATTTCCAGTGGATCTAGTGGACATTTATATTAGACCAATACTCTAAAACCTCAAATGCAACCAGTCTAAAATTGAACTTGTTGACATGCTTCCTAGGGCCAACTCTTTCTTTTCTATTGCCTGTTAGTAACAGCATCACCTTTAACCAGTCATCCCAAATGAAAATCAAGAAACCCCCTCACACGTCAATTATCAACACCTAAGATGTCTCATATTCGCAGTCTCCAAATTTTATTCTCATGCCATGGCCTCCATGAAAATTCCTACTCATCCCTCTTATGCTATTACCACAAGTCTCTGTGTACCATTCTCTTACATCTCAAGATGACCCCTTACCTTCACCACTATTTATCTCCCCCTTTCAAAAAAAAATCGTTAGAGGCCATATACAAAATGTAAAGTTCTTAACAAAGCATTCAAGGACCTTGACAAGCCAGCCCTAGTCTCTCTTGCCGGCATGCTCTTCTATTAAATGCTTCTGAGCACCCTTCACTATTATCATTGCTTGTACATACAAGAGTTCACCTGCCTTCATATTTGTATTTTTATTCATCTGTGCCTTATTCATGCCGGTCCCCGAGCCCAAAATGAATTCCCCTCTCCTCTATTGTATTATTATACTCACTACTCAAGGCTCAGCTCAACTCTAGCTCCTTTGTGATCACTCTGTACTCTTCCAAAGGAGTGCAAGAGACTATATCTCCAACAGAGTATATGGGACTCTGCCCATCATTGCTGTCAGTTGTTTAAACATTTGACTGCCCTACTTGGTGGTGAAATGCTTGAGAGCAAAGACTATCTTGATGATCGTCATATTCCTACACTATTTATCTCCATGCATTCACGTTCAGTAGACAGCCCTCCATAAATATTTGGTGAATAAATTTCATCAACCCTCTTTGCTTCTGTATAATCATTACTGTTTCCAAATATAAGATATGCTTTTAAAAAAGGAGAGTAGTGATAAGTAGATTACATTTAGTCTCAAGTTATGTTAAGCAGACTTTCTCCTCCAAGTTTATGGGTATTTATAAAACAGGGCTCAAGAAACTGATAACAACTATTTAACAAAAATTATTTATTTGCAATAAACAGCATGGTATCCATTTCTTATTGTTCCAAATTTAACAAGGATCCATATTTCTTCCTTGTAAGTCATTTTAAGGACAAACATCCACAGTAAAAGCAACTCTTAGGTCATGACTTTGATCATAAATAGAATCTAATATAAACACGATCTAATACTTAAAAAAGAAAGCCTAAGGCCAAGTTTTTTGAGTTAGTTGTAACCATTATAGGGTCATCCTTTAAAGACTAGCAAAAATTCGGAACTTTTTAGAGTAGACAGAGAGTACATCCAAAGGGGTTCATATTTCAAACAAGGACAATACAAAGAAATAAAAAGACTTTTCCTTCTTTGCTGAATATTCTTCTTTTGCCCCTCCAGAATCATTCTCCACCCTCTCCCATGCTCTGCCCTGAGAGACTGATCTATATGGCCAGCATCAGTTGGACTCCCTTGCTTTCTGGCTTCTCACTGGGTCTGGCCAATGGGAAGCAGATCAGAAGGTGGGAAGGGAACGAAGTTGAGACATTCATCTCCTTGGATTCCTCCCGGCCAAACTACAGGCTGGCGGTGGCTGTATTCCTGTTCCTGTAGAGCAGTGCCTTTCTCCTATCTTCAGCTCTTGCTGGTTTCCACTAACATGATAGCCCTTGCTTTAAGGCTTAGGGGTAGTGACAGCTTCCCACTGGTGCTGACCCATCCCTTTTTGATTTTCCTTAACTCTGACTTTTGTAAATAGTCCTTTCATTAAACATAGTGACAATACTTGGAAGGGAATTTGGCAGGTTAGTTTTTAATGAAGAAAATATTGAATCTCAGCAATAGATAAAACAAAACAAATAAAATATAATATATACCTAAGAGGGAAAACACTAAATTGTCAATTAAGAAAAATGAAGACATGCAGAATAAAAAATATAAACTTGAGTGAAAAAGAAAGGCATGCATAAGTCTTTCTAAATTTTACGATAATTTCTTAAACATAGATTTCATAATTATTCTGTTTTTGATGTGATTTTTTTTCTAAGTAGACTGGAAATGACAAAAAATTTTTCTTTAATTTTTATCCCAAGCTGCTTCTTAGTATCTGTATTTTTACAAAGTCATGCTACTGTTCTAGTGTTGAAACTCAAGGAATTACCTCAAATTTGTACTTTTACTGCCTTCCATGTTCCATGGACACTATGCTTTTGTTGCATCCAAGTATGTATTTTTGGAGAGAGAGAGTGTGAGCACGGGGTGGGGGGCGGGGAGGCAAAGGGAAATGAAGAGAGAGAATCTCAAGCAGACTCCCCACTGAGCATGGAGCCAGATTCAGGGCTTGATCTCACAACCCCAAGATCATGACCTAAGCTGAAACCAAGAGTTGGATGCTTAACTGCCTAAGCCACCTAGGTACCCCTGCCTCCTGTTATGCCCTTATAATACCTCTCCCCTTGAATGTGTGCTGGACCAAGTGACTTGCTTTGAATGAACAGAATATGGCAAAAGTGATGATTCTGGAGTTAGAAAAAGATTATGGCTTCTATCTTGGGTGTTCTGTCCTGTGTTACATATTTGTGGTATTCTTAAAAGTCTTTAAAATATGTTTTCTCTAGGGGTGCCTGGGTGGCCCAGTTGGTTGGAGCATCTGATTCTTGACTTCGGCTCAGTCATGATCTCAGGGTTGTGCAACTGAGCCCTCCATCAGGCTCCTTGCTCATCATGGAGTCTGCTTAATACTCTCTCTCCCTCTCCTCCTGCCCCTCCCCCAACACTCCACTAGTGCATGCGCTTTCTTCTCAAATAAGTAAATCTTTTTAAAAAAAGGTTTTCTCTAGTTCTACTTTTCCCATCAAAAAGTACTTCTGAAACAAATAATACATTATATGCTAAAAAAAAAAAAAACGAAGAAGATAGCAGGAAGGGAAAAATGAAGGGGGGCGGAAATCAGAGGGGGAGATGAACCATGAGAGACTATGGACTCTGAGAAACAAACTGAAGGTTTTAGAGGGGAGGGGGGTGGGTGGGTGGGTTAGCCCAGTGATGGGTATTAAGGAGGGCACGTACTGAATGGAGCACTGGGTGTTATATGCAAACAATGAATCATGGAACACTACATCAAAAACTAATGATGTAATGTATGGTGACTAACATAACATAATAAAATTAAATTTAAAAAAAAAGTAAATGGGAAAAAGGTTAGCCAATACTAGAATCTTAACAACAGAAAACTGTTATTAAAGGGAACAAGGACTGGGCGCCTGGGTGGCTCAGTTGGTTGGGCGACTGCCTTCGGCTCAGGTCATGATCCTGGAGTCCTGGGATCGAGTCCCACGTCGGGCTCCCTGCTGAGCAGGGAGTCTGCTTCTCCCCCTGACCCTCCCCACTCTCATGCTCTCTCTATCTCATTCTCTCTCTCAAATAAATAAATAAAATCTTTAAAAAAAAAAAAAGGGAACAAGGACTAAGGATGGAAAAGAATCAGTGAAAGATAATATAAAAAGTTACATAGATTTGAATCTGTAGATGATGACTTTCTCTTAGGGTACTAAAAGAAATTGTTTAAATCTCTTGATGATCACTTGTCCTAATTATTTAAAACAGAGTATCTGTAATGTATAAAAGTTATAAATACACTATGATTTTGATTAGGACTATTAAAAAAAGATAGCCCTAGAAGTTACTGTTTTGTAAGCTTAACTTCAATGAGGGAGGAGAGTCACCAAAAAACTAGGAAAATAAAATACAGTTCTCAGAACTATTAGATGGACATTCAGGTGATTGAAACGTCAAATTCCATGCTTATCAATGAATCAGTTTCAACCTGTAAAAACAATGTTCCAATGTGAACAGGATTCAGTTGGGGTGTAATGAGATTGAGATTGACTGACTGGCAGAACATGCTTTTTATAATGGAGAGTTATATCAAAGTGGGCCACAATGGGAAAAGAACACTTATCCTGAAAGACAATGTTATATATTAGAGCTAGGAAAAAAATGCAAAAAGGAAATTCAGTAAAGTAACTTAACATGAAGTTAGGTTAGTAAATCACATGGTCAGAATTACCCTTAGGATCCCTTGGAAAGGGTCATGGGAATACAGATTGTAACATCTCTCAGCCAGTCCTTCCTCCAGCACTGAATCAGGCTTTTATCTTTCTGCTGTAAACCAGACGAAGAAGTCGGAGCGTGTTGTACAAAATCACATATCTTTCAACACCAAAATAACACCAAGAATGGCAAAAGGCTCACAACATGAGCACAAGGCACAAAGCAACCAAGATGACTGAGGAACAGCAGGTTCACATCTCACATTGCAAGCTTGGTCCAGGAATAGCACAGGGGAATCACTCATATCATGAAAGATGTTATAGTCTGTCTCTCTCCCTCTCTCTCACCCTCTCGCTTTCCCTCCCTCCCTCCTTTCCGTCACCTCCTTCTCTCCCTCTCCACTCCCTAAGGTAAAGTGCATATGACAATAAGCCATTACAGTCAAACAGGGTAGAAAACATCTAGTTATAATGGCAGCTGACAGCAATGCAGCACTGATACTTTTAAAAAACAAGGTCAGGAAGAATTTGACCCATTGACTTGAGCTCAACTTCTGAACACAATAGGCCATAGTCATACCCTTCATACCCTTACCATTTGTTCCTTTTCTACACTGGGATTACACTAAGTACTCCCCTACCAGGAGGATAGACACATGAAGGGAGAGGGAGTGGGAATAGCACCAATCTAAAAGTCAAGCGACCTGGGCTCTAGATTGGTTCTACCCTACACTAACTGTGTGAACATGACCAGGTCCCATGACTTCTCTAGACCTCAACTTTCTCTTTTTAGAAATATAAGCATTATCCTAGACAGTGCTCTCTCTAAGACAATTTTTGGCTTTAGATTATGCATCTATTTCCCACTATATCATGTTGTGAGATCTGTTTTTTCTGGTACTATAATGAATTTCTTGTGAAGTATTACAGCCTAATGCTTAAGAGCTGGGGCCTGGGAGTCCAGTAGATCTGGGTTCATATCCCAGGGCTGCCACTTTTTAACTGAGACAATGGGCAAGTTGCTAACCTCTGTGAACCTCTGTTTTCCCATCTAAAATGGGGACAGGTGCCTGGGTGGCTCAGATGGTTAAGTGTCTGCCTTCGGCTCAGGTCATGATCCCAGGGTCCTGGGATCGAGTCCCGCATCAGGCTCCCTGCTCCTTGGGAGCCTGCTTCTCCCTCTGCCTCTCTCTCTCTCTCTGTCTCTCATGAATAAATGAATAAAAATAAAAAATAAAATAAAATAAAATGGGGAAAATAATATCCCTTTTGCAATAGGACTGCTATGAAGAATAAGCAGGTAACATATATAAATACCTAGTACAGTGTCTAGCACATTGTAAGCCCTAAATATATGTTATCATTGATGATGATGATGGTGATGTTACTGGAATAAAATGCATTAAATATCTGTTTAGGGTAAAGCCCCAGGCCTTACTTACAGAAGAACAGGAAGCAAATGACATCCTAGGATATCCCTCATTAGCTCCTTGTGCCAATCTACAAAACTCTCCAAATCAAATCCTGTCCAAGGTATCATATCTATTCTGGCTTCACAGTCTAGGACAGGCTTCCAAACTATGGACAGTAGTCTGTGCCTACATAGAAATAGGAAACCTGTTTAAAACTGAGATTATTTGCTTATATGAGGAAGTCAAAGAAGTTTTAAAAATCACACACCCCCTTCTTATCAACTTTTTTAAGTTTAAAAGGTAGATTTAAAAAGGAAGAGGCAGGGCGCCTGGGTGGCTCAGTCGTTGGGCGTCTGCCTTCGGCTCAGGTCATGATCCCAGGGTCCTCGGATCGAGCCCCACATCAGGCTCCCTGCTCCGTGGGAAGCCTGCTTCTCCTTCTCCCACTCCCCTGCTTGTGTTCCCTCTCTCGCTGTGTCTCTCTCTGTCAAATAAATAAATACAATCTTTAAAAAAAAAAAAAAAGGAAGAGGCAGAAAAAGATGAAAATGCCTAGAATTAAAATTCTGCTAATAGAAAGGATGAAGACAAGAACTTATATGCCATACAAGAAAGTTAATTAAAAATAAATTATTTGAAAAGGCATTATGATAACAGAAAACATAATTAGCATGTTTATTTCAGCTAGCATTTATCCATCAAAGAGCAATTTAATCCCAAAACACAGAACCAATTCAAATCTAGAAAATACAACAGTGACAGTAAAATGAGTATTTCTTTTCTTAAAAAGCCTGTTCTTCTAATGGGTATTAACCTAAGAAAACCTTACTTTTAATGGTATATACTATATATCCATTTTGTGCAAGAAAATGGATTCATTTGGCCTTTAGATAAATTGCTTTAGCTGATGAGTTTTCCACTCATATCAGCTTCTGGAACACCTGAACTCCAACTGTTCTATTTTACCTGTTTGCTCTAGGTGGCATGTATTTCAGTGTATTTTATCCACACCTTGTACTGCCCTAAATCTCAACTGATTTTTATCCTCAAACACTTGTTCTTGATTTTTTTGTTGGTTTTCACTTCACCACAGCTACTGAAAAATAAATATAACGTCAAAAGAAAATAAAGATGAAATCAAATAAACATCTCAAAGCACTGGTCTTGATTTGTCTTACCTTTGAAGGTAAAACAGGACTTTGCTAAAAAGTAACCAAGAGAAAGCCTAGGTTCTCTAGATTAACCCTGAGGGCCCTAAATGGTTTCCTTTGCCAGTCAGTACGGGTACCTACAACTAACAATAAACAGCAATAGGATGTGACAATATGAGAGCAAAACAGCAACAAAACAATTTTTATCCAATAACGATTTTTAATTAAACATCAATTAATATTTGGATAATTAAATGCAAAAGAAAACAAAAACATGAACAAAAAGCTTCTATGATAAATTTTTACAATTTGTCAGTTTGGGTTTTTTTTATTATGTTATGTTAGTCACCATACACTACATCATTAGTTTTTGATGTAGTGTTCCATGATTCATTGTTTGCATATAACACCCAGTGCTCCATGCAGTACGTGCCCTCCTTGATAGGAAAACCTGAGCATATATGTTCTTGTGGACAGAGTTCTGAATCTGAAGACCTGACTCTTATTTCTGACATTGCCTCCATAGCCTATGAATATTTATTTAAGTTCTATGCCTCAGATTCCTTGCAACTTCATCCAGATGTTGCAAGGATCAATCTGACAGGGTAAAAAGATATGAAATATTCCCTTCCTATAATACAAAAATAGGGAAAACTTTCAAATAGAGCAAAGGACAGAGGGGAATGGTGTAGATATTAAACTTCAAGTTAAGGGTCCCTTCCTATAGAACAGTGGTTCTCAAATTTTAGCACACATCAGAATCATCTGGAGGACCTCTTAAATGAAGAAGACTATCTCCCTGAGTAGAATTTGCCCAACAGGTTGCTCAGTTATGCTGATATTGATGCTGATGTGGCTGGTCAGGACCACACTTTGAAAACATTGTTTTAGAATGCTGGATGGTATGCCACATCCACTATCCATACTATCTCCATACCCAGAAGTGTTGGGGTAGATAACCAGCAAACAAATTCTTGTCCATCCACACAATACCCAGTTTTCCCTCTCCCTGGCATTCATTCATTCACTAAAAAACAATTTTATAATACCCTTAAGACGATTTCATTATAAAGTGAAAGACAGATGTTTTCATTATCCAGAAAAGAGAGAGAGAAAGAGGCAGAGTCAAAATTTGAAAAAATAATGGCTGAAAACTTCCCAAATTTGATGAAAAACATGAATGTAAAATCCAAGAAACCCAACAAATTCCAAACAAAATGAACTCAAAGAGACTCACACTAAGACACAGTATAATCAAACTTGCAAAAGACAAAGACATAATTTTGAAAGCAGCAAGGGAAAAGTGAATCATGATGCGGATTTTACCACAATTTTTAAAAAAAAGGAAAAAAGTAATAGACATTCATATTAGAAAACTTAAGAAAAACTACATATAGAGCATATAATCAAAACCAGTTATAATCCCTTTACCCCAAAATAGCTACTGTGAACTTTCTGGCATATTCTCTTCCAGTCATCTTCAATGCATATAGACTATACTAAATAGCATTTTATATGAATTTTTCCCTACTTAACAAATTATAAGAATGTCAAGTATTCTTTTAGAATGATATAATAACCTCACACTATTTTATCATATGGATGAGTCATAATTTAACAGTACACATTATCTAGAGCAACATTATAAAACCTATAGGGGAGTAGAGCTTCAGCCTTGGTCCACACGGGAAAAGTATTTTATTCATGCACTTTGCAACACATTTTTAAACAATAGAGCTGCCTGACCCACTATAATCATGGTAAATTGACATCAACCAATGCTTATCCAGAGTAGGTTCATCCAAGACCATTTTTTCTTCTCTTCAACTCAGGGCAAAAAGGAAACAAGGCTCCACTGATTAGATGGCTGGCTGGCTGGCTGGCTGGCTGGCTGGCTGGCTGGCTGGGTGGATGGATGGATGGATGGATGATGGATGGATACAAAAATAATTTGAGTAAAGATAAATATAACTAGATATAAATATATACCAATAACATAAACATATATTTTACAGTGTTACTTATCCACAATTCCTAGTATATTATAATTTCCCCCCAATGAGAGTATAAACTCCTAGAGAATAAGTGACTTATCTTATCCATCTTTATCCTTCTCACACACATACCTAGCACATGCCCAATACATGGTAGACCCTTAATAAATGTTTACTGGAGTAAAAAAAAAAAAGATAATCAAAGTAACAGAAAATGTCATCCTTAAAAATAATAGCTACCATTTATTAAATATCTTTCCCCAAAAAGATTCTTAAAAATTGGTCTGATCATAATTCTAAGAACAAAGGATTAGGACATAAAATTTTACACCCATTGTTTTTTTTTAAAGATTTTATTTATTTGTCAGAGAGAGAAAGGGGGAGAGGGAGAGAGAGAGAGAGAGTGATCAAGCACAAGCAGGGGGAACAGCAGGCAGAGGGAGAAGCAGGCTCCCCACTGAACAGGGAGCCAGATGTGGGACTCGATCCCAGGACCCGGGATCATGACCTGAACTGAAGGCAGACTTAACACTGAGCCACCTAGGTATCCCTACCCATTCTTGATAAAAACATTTTTCAACTATGCACCGACATCAACAAATGTTTATGGAGGAATTACAACACGTGAGGCACATTCCAAGCACTGTAGATAAGGCGACCTATGAGCAGAAACCTGAAGGAAGTGAAGGAGGGAGCCATGTTGAAATCTGGGAGAAAGCATTCAGGCAGAAAGAACAGCAAATGCAAAGGCCTTGAAATAAACACCTGCTATGAAGGAGGAACAACAAGGAGATCAATGAGGCTAGAGAAGAGAGGATGAGGAGGAGATTGTTAGGGGAAGATGAGTTCAGAGTGGGGGGTAGGTACAGATCTTGTAGACCATCATATGGATATGGACTTTTACTCTTAGTGAAATGGATGCTGGCTGGCTGCTAGAATGGGCTGTGGAGGGCCAAAGGTAAAAATGGAGAAACCAGCTAGGAGACTATGCAGCAACAGAAATAGATGCTAGTAGCTTAGACAAGGGTAGTAACCAGGATGATGGTAAGAAATGGTCCAATTCTGGATATATTTTGGATGATAGAGCTTACAAGATCTTCCAGTGAATTCGACAACCAAAAGGTTTTATATTGCTTGATGAACTGGATGACTCCAATGTTTTTGGCTTAAGCAACTGGAAATGCTAAATTTGACACTTAATAAGACGAGTAATACTTAAGAAAGTTCAGGTTTGGCTTTTCTGCAACGGGTTTGCCGCCAGAACACAGGTGTCGTGAAAACCACCGCTCAACCTAAACCAAAATGGGAAAGGAAAAGACTCACATCAACATCGTCATCACTGGACACGTAGATTCGGGCAAGTCTACCACTACTGGTCATCTGATCTACAAATGTGGTGGGATCGACAAAAGAACTATCGAAAAATTTGAGAAGGAGGCTGCTGAGGTGGGAAAGGGCTCCTTCAAGTATGCCTGGGTCTTGGATAAACGGAAAGCTGAACGTGAACATGGTATCACCATTGATATCTCCCTGTGGAAATTCGAGACCAGCAAGTATTATGTGACCATCATTGATGCCCCAGGACACAGAGACTATCAAAAACATGATTACAGGCACATCTCAGGCTGACTGTGCTGTCCTGATTGTTGCTGCCGGTGTTGGTGAATTTGAAGCCGGTATCTCCAAGAATGGGCAGACCTGTGAGCATGCCCTTCTGGCTTACACACTGGGTGTAAAACAACTAATTGTTGGTGTTAACAAGATGGATTCCACTGAGCCACCCTACAGCCAGAAGAGATACAAGGAAATCATTACGGAAGTCAGCACCTACATTAAGAAAATTGGCTACAACCCTGCCACAGTAGCATTTGTTCCAATTTCTGGTTGGAATGGTGACAACATGCTGGAGCCAAGTGCTAACATGCCTTGGTTCAAGGGATGGAAAGTCACCCGTAAAGATGGGAATGCCAGTGGAACCACACTGTTTGAAGCTCTGGATTGCATTCTGCCACCAACTCGTCCAACTGACAAGCCCCTGCGTCTGCCTCTCCAGGATGTCTACAAAATTGGTGGTATTGGTACTGTCCCTGTGGGCCGAGTGGAGACTGGTGTTCTTAAACCTGGCATGGTGGTCACCTTTGCTCCAGTCAATGTTACAAGTGAAGTAAAGTCTGTTGAAATGCATCGTGAAGCTTTGAGTGAGGCTCTTCCTGGGGACCATGTGGGCTTCAATGTCAAGAACGTATCTGTCAAAGATGTTCGTCGTGGCAATGTGGCTGGTGACAGCAAAAATGACCCACCAGTGGAAGCAGCTGGCTTCACGGCTCAGGTGATTATCCTGAACCATCCAGGCCAAATCAGTGCTGGATTGTCACACAGCTCACGTTGCTTGCAAGTTTGCTGAGCTGAAGGAGAAGATAGATTGTCGTTCTGGAAAAAAGCTGG
>NC_138369.1:99865001-99875309 GCF_054177405.1 Leptonychotes weddellii | reverse complement strand
GCTGGAAGCTGGTCCCAAGTTCTTGAAATCTGGTGACGCTGCCATTGTTGATATGGTTCCTGGCGAGCCTATGTGTGTTGAGAGCTTCTCTGACTCTCCTCCTCTGGGCCGTTTTGCTGTTCGTGACATGAGACAGACGGTTGCTGCGGGTGTCATCAAAGCAGTGGACAAGAAAGCAGCTGGAGCTGGCAAGGTCACCAAGTCTGCCCAGAAAGCTCAGAAGGCTAAATGAATAGTATCCCCAATACCTGCCACCCCAGTCTTAATCAGTGGTGGAAGAACGGTCTCAGAACTGTTTGTGTCAATTGGCCATTTAAGTTTAATAGTGAGGTTAATGATAGCAATGCATCATAAAACCTTCAGAAGGAAAGGAGAATGTTTTGTGGACCATTTGTTTTGTGTGTGTGTGTGTGGCAGTTTTAAGTTATTAGTTTTTAAAATCAGTACTTTTTAATGGAAACAACTTGACCAAAAATCTGTCACAGAATTTTGAGACCCATTAAAACAAAAGTTTAATGGGAAAAAAAAAAAAAGAAAGTTCAGGTTTGGGTAGGGAAAATGAGAGTTCAGTTTGGGGCATGTTAATTTTCAGATATCAAGTATACAGTAGGAGGTATTCATTCACATTCATAAGAGCTAAAGATGTAAACTTTGGATTTATATAGATGGCATTTAAAGCTATGAACCTAAATGAGATCACCTAGGGAATAAGAGTAAACAGAAGAAAGCAGAGTTGAAAAATAAGCCCTGAGACATCTCAACATAAAGAGACTAGGGAGATAAAGAAGACCTGGCAAAGAAATACAGTCTAGTGAGCTAAAAGGAGAATTTTTTAAATTTTTAATTCCATTATAGTTAACAGTGTTACATTAATTTCAGGTGTACAATATAGTGATTCAACAGTTGCATATATTACACAGCGCTCATCAAAATAAGAGTACTCTTAACCCTCTTCATTTACTTCACCCATCCCCCCACACACCTCCCCTCTGGTAACCATCTGATTGTTCTCTATAGTTAAGATAAAAGGAGAACTGTTTTAAAGTGGCATCTTAGAAGCCAAATGAATATAAGAGAAAGTGATTGTCAGTTGCTACAGAAAGCTTAAGATGAAGACAAAGAACTGATTGTTAGGTATAATAATATGAAAGTCACTGGTGGTACCAATAATACTGTCCACTCATTTACCCTTTCAGGAAAAATTACTTGAGGAAGAAAAATTACTCCAGCCAAATGACAAATTAATCCAAATAAAAAACTCAAGAAATGGGTGTGATCGCAGACACAAAATGGTTAGGAGCAATGAACCCAGTAAAACAAAGTTAAATTACTTCACTGTGGCTGTAAATGTTCATGTAATTAATTACCGAGAAAATGTTTTTAAAAGAGACATAATAGGGCGCCTGGGTGGCTCAGTCGTTAAGCGTCTGCCTTCAGCTCAGGTCATGATCCCAGGGTCCTGGGATGGAGCCCAGCATATGGCTCCCTGAATCTGGCTCCCTACTTGGCGGGAAGCCTATTTCTCCCTCTCCCACTCCCCCTGCTTGTGTTCCTGCTCTCACTCTCTCTCTCTGTCAAATAAATAAAATCTTTAAAAAAAAGAGAGAGAGAGAGAGACATAATATATAGGTAAAATATACCTACATGGATGATGATGTGAAAATAAATTTTCAGATTATTTCTATAAAATATTTGAAGTATTGAAGGAAGAGGGAGGAGGAAGAAAGGATCAATTAAAGCATGCTAAATATGTTTTCTTATTTATTTGGAGGTTACAGATATTTTTATTTTGAATATTGATAAACTATATATGTATTGATTAAAAAGGCACCACTAGTAGAAAAGAAAATGAACAATTTCAAGCATTTTTAAAAGAAGTCAATAAGTGAAAGAAAGAATTAAAGGCTAAAATAAAACACACCAACAAAGTATCAGAAAACACAAAATAAAATGGTGGCAGGCATATGATCTATCATATGAGCAATCAAAGTAAGTATTAATTGGCTACATTCTTAACAAGAGTAAAAAAACTATTAATATAAAAGATAATCCTAAAACAAAATGAAAAAAGGGTGGTGGATACAATGTATCTCATATATAAACAGATTAGCTATGACGATATTTGTTTTACAGTAAATTTTTTAATCTTTGAATATAGTTGACACACTATGTTACATTAGCTTCAGGTGTACCATTTAGTGATTCAACAAGTTATACATTGTGCTATGTTTACCCAAGTGTAGCTAACACCTGTCCCCTTACATCACTGTTACAGTATCACTGACTGTATTCCCTAGCTGTGTCTTTTATTCCTGTGACTTTTCATTCCATAACTGGAAGCCTGTATCTCCCTGTCTCCTCTTTTACAGTAAATTTAATTCACAAAAATTAAATGGATCAAAATAGGTATTTTATATTGATTAGCAAGTATAACTGAAGTAGACATAACAATCTCACACTTTTATACACCAAAACACACAGCATCTAGTTATATGAAGTAAAAACTGAGAAATATTAAGAATTTCATGAATCCAAAATACCAGTGGAAGACTCTTGTCTCAGAATTTGTTAGCCCCTCAAAGAAAAAATAAGGATTAGAATAATACAATTAATAAACTTGATGAATGAACAGTTTCATACCTTTGACTCCTTAGAAAATTTATCCACATTTCAATATTAATTTCAAATATCCATGGACTATTTCTTTTTGTTAAAAAAAAGATTTATCTATTTTAGAGAGGGGGAGGAGCAAAAGGAGAGGGAGAGAGAGACAGAATCTCAAGCAGACTCCCTGCTAATTGGGGAGTGGGACGTGGGGCTTGATCTCATGACCCCGAGATCATGACCTGAGCCGAAATCAAGAGTCAGATGCTTAACCAACTGAACCCTCCAGATGCCCCTCCACAGAACATTTATAAAAATTGATCATTTAATAGGTAACACAGAAAGCCTTAATGATTTCCTAAACCAAGAATAGTTCAGTAATTTTCTTTGACTCAAAAACAATGCAAACAAAAACAACTTCATAGATAACAAAAAAAAATCTAACCAGTTATAGATTCTGATAACTAGAAATTAAGTCATGAACCAATGAGAAAATTAAGACTAAAGTTACAAACTATTTGAAATTAATAACAAAACACTATACATTCAAATATAAGAAATATGGCCAGAGCTGTACTCAAGGGGAAACTAGTTCCTTGGCCTGAAATATGTTTCCTTTTGTTCTCTGTATTTTGAAATCCAGTTCATTAAATGCCTCCATCTTGGCAAAACCATTCTGTACCTTTTATTTGGCATTAATTTTCCTACTTCTGTGCTTGCCCAGCACCTTTTAAAAATCACTTCATTTCACATTTACATCATTCTGCTTGGTTTTATAGACACCTGAATTTGTGCCCATCTCAACCCAGTGGACTTCCTGCTACTAGAGTGTAGGGAGCAGGCTTTGTCACCTTTCTACCAACCCAGGACACACTGTTAAAGTCCCAGCTCTCTAACAGTAAGAACATAGGTTGGGAAGATCAGACAGACTCAGGTTAGCATCCTAGCCCCATTATTTTGGAGCTGACTCCAAGCTTGTCTGACATGGGACAAGCTGCTTAACCCTCTAGCCCTCCTTCTTCACTCAGAAGTCTATTTCAGAGGTTTACATAATACAACACTAAGCACAATATCTGAAACATACCTTTGCTAGATAAATGGAAGCTGTTGTGAACATTAAGAAGTTACACAAGTAAAGGAAAAATCTAAGAAATAGGTGAGTAGTGGGAAACCATGGACTTTGGAGCCAAACAGACTTATGAAATCCTGGTTCTGCCAATCACTTAACAGTATGACCTTGAGCAAGTGACTTAACATCTCTGAGTCTCCATCTCCTCTTCTGTAATTCTGTAAAACCATTGTTGAGCTTAGAAACTGGCAATAAAAAATGCTTAGTAGGGTGCCTGGCACATAGTAAGTGTTTATAAATAGTAGCCCTTGTCATCACACCCACATTGCCTCAGTGAGAGGTCTGCATGAAGGTCTGCTGAACTGAATTAGAACTTTACTGTCAGAATCTGACTTGGGTTGGCTTGGTCCCCTGATAACCCAACAAGGGCCAGAAATGATAGTAAGTTATCAATTTAGTGAGGCAAGTCCTCAAGAAGCCCCAACATGTGACGGTGGTTCAGCCAGGGTCAGAGCAACTGAGGCTTCACGATTAAAAAGTAATCTCATATGAGGTTGTCTAGCTGAATAATTTGTTAAAAATCCTTTTCATGAAGTTAGATCATTAAAATTGACACCAGAGCAATCTCTGAGAGAGCCCTAGGCAGGTCTCACTCCTCATTAATATAAATTAAATTTCTCAGGAGATGTTGTGAGTCTCCCCACCTGACAAACAGTATTGACATTTACTGGATTTCCCTCTGACCTTTCTGTACTTAAGCAATTCCTCCCAAATATTAGCTATGAATAAGCTATTATTTTGGTTTTTACTTCACAACTATTCTTGAGAGTAAAGTGATTTTGTCTACTTTATTTTTCAGAAAGACCCTTCATTTAATGTGTCACCTTCCATTTTATGCTTAAGAACACATGAGGTTCTGCATGCCTAAAGAGGAGCAAGTGTGAAGTGAATGACAATTCTGGGGCATTATTCTTTATTGGAGGTCTTTTTTCTTCCACTAAAGACAGGCAATTTTTTTCTTCCTTAGAAGTCAAAGCTAAGTCTTTCAATTGGTTTCTCAAATACAAGCAATGATATTAAAGGTATATTAAAATATCACTGTTACTCCTTTTGTTGGTACTAATGAATTCCAGTAAAGTACACAGTTGTAAAATGTTAAGAGGGAGAAAGCTTCTTGCTAAGTGAGTGACTGGGTGGAGGTGGAATGCTGAGAATATTGTTATTAAAATATGCAAACATGAATGTTCACCAGGGATAGTGTAGACTGAAGCTTTTAGCTCTGCCATTTCCCTGCATCCAGCTGTCAGTCTATCTAATTATTACAGTGCCATTCTGGCAGATGAATTTTGATCAATTATAGAATCTTAGAGCCACAGGCATCTTTGAAATTACCTAATACAACCTACATATTACTGATCAGAAAAATGAAGTCTGGAGTCATTTGCTCAAAGCTCTAAAGCTCATTAGTGGTCAGAGCCAATGCTACCATTGAGCTCTCTTGGTCTCTTTGCCCCATTCCACATTCCTTTACATTAGGATTAAAGGTTAAGGGCCACCTCCACTATAGAGGTTCATGGCGGGGGGCGGGGGGCGGTGACAGCAAAAGACTAAGAAAAGCAAAGAGTGACTACCTAGTCAGAAACTTTACGAGTACTGTCATCATCTGATAATGAATCTTTAGGAAAGTCAGTAATAACAGAAGTGTCAGCTGGTCACTGTGGCTAGCCTAGTAATCGTCGTAAGAGATGTTAACAGTCAAAGGAAGGGTGCACACTGAAGCTACACTTAGTGGGACCACCCAAAGATTAAAACACAAAAGATAAGGCACTATTTCTACTTGGTCATAGAACCATCTGATTAACGTTTCCAAATGACCATCTAATAAGGCAAGACAAGATCATAATGAAGCGATTCCCATTAATGTCAACTTGAGTTACAACTCTATAAAAATTTCCATCATAACTGCAGACAAAGATTTAGAAACACAAGGCCCTCAGCCAATAAATATCTTTTCTTTTTGACCATAATATTGTAAAGAATGATTTTTATCACTTTAGAACACTCTAGTAGTGGAAAACAAAATGTGAAGCATCACTGTTCACAATGGCTCCTACATGTACTTTTGAACTAGGGTAGGAATGCTCTGGTCTCCATCTTGAACATGTCATCAATCTTTGAGACAACACACTTTTCTCCTAAAAATTGATTTTCTATGAGTAAATGGATATAAACTTCCTTTTTAAAAATGAATATAATTTTTTGAGGAATCATTTGCCCAAGACTCAGTTCTTAGCTTTGAATGCTTGACTATGATCACTAGAAAAAAAATATGAATGGAAAATAAGATTTAAAAATCAAGATGTGCAGCTCAATTGATTTATAAAATAAATTATGATCCTCTAAAATACCACTTTTTTTCAACCTCTCAAATTCCAGTTAATAAAAAAATATATACTGAAAGACATTTGAAGGTAGATTTTTTCCCCCACCTATTATTTCAACTCTAGATAAATAACACAAAGTAAAATTATAAGGAAGGAATTGAGAAACAATACTAAAAAAAATGCATTTTCCCCCAAAATCAACTTAATAAATATTACTGAGTTACTACAATGTGCAAGACCTTCTCCTAAATGCTTCATGAGAGCAATCCCTGAAGCTTCTATTCCAGTTATAGAGTAACTACAAAAAAACCACTATGATACCCAACCTAATTGGCAGGGGAGGGGGGGAGAGAGGGGAATCAGAGAAGCTTCAAGAAGAGCAGCATTTGAGAGCGGACATGAGGGAAGGGTAAGATTTTGAAAAATAGGACAGGATAGCAAATAGCAGAGTAGAGCAATTTCCTGGTCCCAAGGTATCAATTAAAAAACCTTTGAAGGAGGGGGGTTTCCTGCTAACAATATTAGACCACTCTATACTGTCTTTAGATTACATTTTTCAATTTATAAAACATTTTCTCCTCCTCCTCCCCCTCTTCTTACTCCTCCTCCTCCTTCTTCTTCTTCAGGAACAGATACTGGGGGTTTGATGTGACCCCTTGATGTCCCTATTGAGAGAAAAATACCCAAAAGGTTCAAGGGCTTCCAAACAAAATAAAGCACTCTTTTATAAATTTCTCAGAAATGCTATGAGTGTCACATTCTAAGACACAGACTGGACAAGTATTATTCCCATTGTATCTATTACAAAACAGGTTCAGAGGGCATAGTGATGACCCAAATGAAAACAGTAGGTGAAAGGTAGCAATTGCAGGAACTCAACCAGGTCTTCTAATGTTAAGAGATTTTCACACCACCTCACCAATGTGAGGATGAAATTCAGAGTCAGGCTATACCATAGTAAAGTCCCAAGTGACATCTAACCCCTGTTCTTAAGCAATAATGTGAATGTAACATCAGATACAAGCTATGAAAACTTCCTTTTCTTCCCCAAGACATAGTGTAATAAAAGTCACAGGAGAAAAAAGAGTGTGTTTTTTAAAACCTGTATTTTAAAAAGTAATAAAAACATAACAATAAGTTAACAAGTTTCTATGAAGTGAATTAAAATATCATAAAATCTAGAATTTCAAAGTCATTAGATCCACACTTCTAAATTGATCATGATGCCTGATTATGGGAAAATCAAATCTGCTGAAGGCAGATTTATTATTGAGTATATTTTTTATGCAGAAAAAAATATGCTAAAAATATGAGCAAAGCCAACATGTTTTGTGGTTGTTGGTGTTGCTGTCTGACAAGACTCCGTATCTACTGAGTGATAACCTGGGGATCTGGCTAGACAGCTAGACAGCTCCTAACTCAGCACTCTTACTAACTGGCTTGGTCAAGGTAACTTACCCTCTAAAACTTAGTTTCTGATCTGAAAAATGAAGCAACTCAACTAGGTATTATTTATGGGTCCTTCTTTTCTAAAACTGAGCCTATTAATACCCAAGCTTCTGGACATATGAGAGGCAATTCAAAAGACTACATGAGCCTTTTTCCCCTAATGGAATATAATAAAACTTGCACACCTGAAAACCTAAAGTGCACACAGAACAGATAAGTCAAGCTTCATGAAACCAATATAATACCCCAATACTTACATAGCACTTTAGTGTTTCACAGTGCACTTTCACTTCATGTTTCCTCCACACCTTGAAGCCACACTTATAAGTACTTGCAACAGAAACAGAAACCAATGATCTAGATCTTTCTTGCAACACTGGAGATGTTAAAATAGCAAAAGAGTTTCAGTTTCAGTGTAGTATTTATAAAGGTTCTAGAAGCATTTGTTACAATGATTATCCAAGGCCCATGATAATTTTACTCTGGCAGAATTTGTAACAGCAGATTATATAACTCAGCTAAAATGGCCTCCAAGTACAGTATATTGTTTTAAACTACAATGAAGGTTAAATATGGTTTAGAGACACAAAGGGTCATGGGTGGCAGGGGATAATCTTGGTTTGATTTAGGGAGAGCTGTAAATAAAAACAATTGCATTCACCTTTATATTTTGACATCTGGAGACTGGTTTGTGGAATCGGGAAAATGACAGATGAGACTGAACAGGAAATGCTATTCGGTTCATGTCCCAGGGATATTATTTAACAAAAGTGCTGAGTGAGCTATTTCAAAGGCTCAGCTGGAGGGAAGGCATTCACTATATGCTATTTATGATGCTCGTAGAAACGTCTCAGGAGGTATAAATTTTGGCAACTTATACACATTCCTTTAGGCATTTTCCTATATTGGTTCCCTGCCTTCTATATACAAAAAATTCTTATCCATCACAAAAAGGAGAGATATTATCATTTCCAATAGGAAGCATATGCATTTTGATGATGAAAGGAAAGCAAATTCAGTATATTTTGAGGTCAGAAAGTAAACGTATCTTGCTTCTGAGAATCACTGAAGACAGTCTTCTATGGTTCTACTACATGATACTACATTAGGCATGCAATTCTGCACGCTCACACGCACGCGCGTGCACACACACTCTTCTACCTGAAAACTATTAAGAAAAAATTATCATGGAGATCTTTGTCAAAATACTGAACATGTAGATTTAAAAAAGAAATACAGTTATGCAGCCAAAAGAATGATGATTTCTACTGAAATGACTGATCCCTATCAGTGAATTCCAGGAATCTAATAAGCAATTATAATCTCCCCCAACTTCCACAAATGATACCATGTAGCAAAAATTTGAATTTTAATTTTTTTCTGGACTCTTAAAAAAGTGCTAAGAATCGGGCGTCTGGGTGGCTCAGTTGGTTAAGCGACTGCCTTCGGCTCAGGTCATGATCCTGGAGTCCCGGGATCGAGTCCCGCATCGGGCTCCCTGCTCGGCAGGGAGTCTGCTTCTCCCTCTGACCCTCCTTCCTCTCATGCTCTCTGTCTCTCATTCTCTCTCTCTCAAATAAATAAATAAATAAAATCTTTTAAAAAAAGTGCTAAGAATCTAAGAATCAAAAGAAATGTACAAAGAGTAGTAATACCAGTTGTAGAGCATATCCTTGATAATTCTGAGCCAAATTACATGTTTTATTTAAATCTAAAAATATCAAACCTCAGTCTTGAGCAGACAGTTTTCTACACATGTATTGTTTGGTCGGAGGATACATTAACGTGGGTTTAAAATATTCATATCAAAGTAAATTAGACTTAGAAATAAACTTGTAAATTTTCGGGCACCTGGGTGGTGCAGTCAGTTAAGTGTCCAACTCTTGGTTTCCGCTCAGGTCATGATCGCAGGGTCATGATCTCAGGGTCATGAGATGGAGCCCCCCCTCCCCTTGCATTAGCCCCGAGATTAGTCCCCTGACAAGCCCCGCATTTAGCACGGAGTCTGCTTGGGTTTCTTTCTTCCTCTCCCTCTGCCCCTCCACCCCCCACCCAGTCTCTCAAATAAATAAATAAATTTTTTAAAAAAAGAAATAAACTTGCAAATTCTCAAATGTATTCCCTTTGCATGATAATAGTCCAGGTATGATATCTGCCGCAATTTTAGAGGTGATCTATAACCTACTTTACCTTTACTTAGGTTTACATTTATATTTTTCTTCACAACTTTTCTTTTTTGTTTTTTTATTATGTTCAGTTAGCCAACATATAGTACATCATTAGTTTTTTTTTTTTTTTTTAAGATTTTATTTATTTGACAGCGAGAGATACAGCGAGAGAGGGAACACAAGCAGGGGGAGTGTGAGAGGGAGAAGCAGGCTCCCCGCTGAGCGGGGAGCCCGATGCGGGGCTCGATCCCAGGACCCTGGGATCATAACCTGAGCCGAAGGCAGACGCTTAACGACTGAGCCACCCAGGCGCCCCCATCATTAGTTTTTGATGTAGTGTTCAACGATTCATTAGTTGCATATAACACCCAGTGCTCATCACGTGCCCTCCTTAATACCCATCACCCGGTTACCCCATTCCCCCCCATCCCTCCCTTCTGTAAGCCTCAGTTTATTTCCCAGAGTCCGACAGACCATGAGAGACTCTTCACAACTTTTCAATAAGATTTTTCTTACAAAAGTTGAGCAATTACGGCTTGAGCCTTAACTATTCACACAACTGACGGCGTAATTTATACCTTAGGTCAAGTCAAAGATGGGATGGAGGTAGGGAGTGGGAGGTTGGAGGAATGGA
>NC_138369.1:99840066-99864501 GCF_054177405.1 Leptonychotes weddellii | reverse complement strand
ATCTCACTGATATGAGGAATTCTTAATTGCAGGAAACAAACAGGGTTGCTGGAGTGGGGGGTGGGGTGGGAGGGATGGGGTGACTGGGTGATAGACACTGGGGAGGGTATGTGCTCTGGTAAGCGCTGTGAATTGTGCAAGACTGTTGAATCTCAGATCTGTACCTCTGAAACAAATAATGCAATATATGTTAAGAAAAAAAAAGAAGAAGAAGAAGAATGTAGCGGGAGGGGAAGAATGAAGCGGGGGAAATCGGAGGGGTAGACGAACCAGGAGAGACGATGGACTCTGAAAAACAAACTGAGGGTTCTAGAGGGGATGAGGGTGGGAGGATGGGTTAACCTGGTGGTGGGTATTGAGGAGGGCACCTTCTGCATGGAGCACTGGGTGTTATGCACAAACAATGAATCATGGAACACTTCATCTAAAACTAATGATATAATGTATGGGGATTAACATAAGAATAAAAAAAAAATAAAAAAAAAACCAAGCTGCATAATGCTATTTCCTCAGTAATACGAAGTAATAGGAACACATATTTGAGAGTAGAATCGTTTGGATTGCTACTAACTTAATAGCAATGAAATCTTCCACTTTGCTGCAGTAAAGCATTATGACAAACCCCCATCTAGAGGATGGGAAAATGTTATTGCATTTCTTCTCCAGAAATGTATATAATCAATCAGCAAGTGTTCTTCTCCAAGCACCAAATAACCCCTTCCAAGGAAGCTTGTTTTCTGAACTCTTCACCCTACATTATTCCTAGATTTTACTCCTCTCCGTTTTCCTAATTTTATCTTAACTGGTCCTGAATCCAAAGACACATGTTTCTGATTTGCATTAGGCTGCAGAAAAAAATTCTTAATGTACATTAGGGAATGCAGGGGTGAATGTGGGAGGTAGGAGCATGGTGAAAGATAAAATAATAATGGTCAGAATAAAAAAAAAAACAAGAATAGAGTTTCCTTCCTATTGTTGCCAAGAAAACGATATAAATTTCCTCTTCTTGCAAAGAATTACCTAATTATAGGAAAGAGCTTGCTCTCGGCTTATGATATCACAAGTGGGTATTTTAAAGAGTGCTACAAGCTGTCCTCTTAAAATGGGGCCAGAAAAAGTGAAGCGTGGGTAACTGCATCACATGGGTGACAACAAGAAGCACCACCTCAATATCTGTCAATCATACCTTTTGCCATCATCTCTCTATTCCCTGATCTCATAGAGCAGCAGTTAGCAAGTTGCTGTGTCCAGCTCAGCAGCAGCGGCACCAGTTGGGAAATTAAAAATCCAAATTCTTGGGCCCCACTCTAGACCTACAGAATCAGAAACTCTAGGGGCAGGACACAGGAATCTGTTTCAACAAGCATTCGATGGCATTATGACTTGATTAACCATGTCCTACGGCAACTTACTACCTGCCAATTCATTCTGGCTTTTAATCATATGCCACTGGCATTGTTACTACACATGTTTATGTGTATAGATTCTCCACCTAATTTATAAGATCCTTGGGGTAAAAATTCTCTCTTCCCTTGTCCCCTTTGCTTTCTCTTCCCCACTAGTACCTTTCCTAGAGCTAATAAGCAAAAGCAAACATAATGAACATTGCTAATGAGAGAAACTGGGGAGGGAGACCTTGGATAGAGTTCCCCCTTTTTTAATATGATACTCCCATCCACTGGAGATATCTATTTCCCTTAATTATAAAGGAAATAAAGGACCCGAGTTCTCCAATTTATACAGTCTAGAAAGGATTCGCTCATTCTTAAGATAGAACTGCTCAGCTTCAGAATTTGGATAATCCAACTAAAAACAAATTAATAGTTGTATAAAATATTTCCTTCAAAGGCTTGGCAACCTTCAGCAGAGAGGAGAGGAAGAAGAGGTAGCATTTCTTTCTCAGAAGCACACAGTAGGAATCATATACATGGGAATGTTCATTAGTTACCCCTGTGGCAAGATCTAACCTTCCAAACTCTTTTAATATGAAAGTGCTCTTTTGTTTGCCTTCTCTTTCTTTGCTACATTCACAACATGAAAGGCAAATATCTCCCCTCACACACAGGGTGTCCTTTCTATCCTTGAGCAAAGTGGAACTGGTTGCTCAGTTGTTAATGATTCAGGTTCTGAGTTTTAAAAATGTTGGGAATTTAGTGGTGGTTCCTGGGGAGGATCTAACCACAGGGGAATTCCTCCATCTGGCATAAATAAATGAAATTTGTTCAGATGGGTTGTTAGCATTGAGCGTGTATCCTGTTAAACTGAAAGTGCAGAGATGTTCCACATTATGATGGAAAGGATCACCTGTACCTCCCCTGTCCAAAACCCCGTATTTTTTAAGTGTCTGAGCACTTAAAAGTAAGGCTTCTCCTAGGTTCTTCCACTCCTCCAGTGAATACATCTGGTAGGTTCTTCAAGCCGATCTGAAAAGGGGCCTTCTTTTGGACTGAATGTTTATATGCCCCCCAAATTTATATGTTGAAAGTTTAATCCCCATGGTATTTGGAGATAGGGCCTTTGGGAGGTAATTAGGTTTAGGTGAGGTCATGAGCTTGGGTCCTCATGATGGGTTTAGTGCCCTCCCAAGACATCCGAGAGCTCATGCATGAGCTTGCTCTCTCTCTACCATGTGAGGACAAAGCAAGAAAGCAGCTGTCCATAAACCAGGAAGAGAGCTCGCACCAGGAACCAAATCTGCTGGTACCTTGATCTTGGACTTTCCAGAACTGTGAGAAATAAATGTTTATTGTTTAAGCCACCCAGTCTATTGTATTTTGGTACAGCAGCCTGAGTAGACTAATGTAGGCCCCAGCCCTGAGCTTCTCGTCCATGGCTTCTCACTAGACCTCTAACCCCAAATCCTTAGTAAAGATAAGAAAACCTTTTGTCTGTCTATGCCAATTCAGGTGTGAGCTGAATTACCTGCATGTAGTCCAACTGAGCCGATGTAAGTGGTGCCCTATGGAGATGAGATGGCAGGCACTGGGTACCCAGCCTCCAAAAAAAAACAAAACAGTTTCTATGAACCAGGCATAATCAGAAAGCAACAGAGTTGCCAGGCCTGAAGAGGAGGTGAATACTGAGGCAAGGGGCATCTCAGCAGAAACGACTACACTCCCCAGCTTGCCATGAACTCAGACTTGGGAAGAACTTTAAGATGGCAAAGATCAAATTTCTCTCCAGCCTGGTGGGAATGGGCAAAGTCCTCTGCTGAAAATTCAGCTAACCAAAAAGCATTTTAAAATTGTGAATATTTCTTACAGACCCGAGTTTGAAGTCAGATTTATACCTGTGACACACGCGGCTCATAATAAATAGCCCTTACAGGAGAATTCAAGTTAAATCCAGGTCTCTACAGTGAAACACCAGAGTAAATATTAGACTTTAAAAAAAAAAAAAAAATGCAAACCTTTGTCCTAGGCTGGATTCTTGCAAACCTAGATGCTCTAGAATGTGGCCATGTCCCTTTCTCTGTGGCTAATTAGTAAAACTGCTCTTTTCCTCTGTGGTTGGGGGTCCACAGGCTATAACTGGTTACGTAGGTGCAGAAGTCATTCTCAAAGGATATAAAAACAGCAAAGGCTTTTTGTCATATGCTAGGCTCAGGTTGCTGTGTGCAAGACTCAACAAGAACATGAAGTCTTTTTTCACTCCCTCTGTGTCATTAGGGAAAATGGGACATGCCCATCTCCCAATCAGGCACTTCAACCATTTGAGTTGTGCCTTCATGGAGCCTGTGCATGGAAAGAACTTCTGGTAACTCGATGCAGGGTATATGGGAGTTCTGAATTTCCAGGGCCCTGTTGTTTGCTAGGAAATCAATTTCTCTAAATAGAAAATGCAGCGGTGCTAACATATGGCAGAGCATTGTTTATCTGCAGTAACATACAGGAGCCCTTTCAGACAAGAGATCTGGGCTTTGGTGAGGAACACAGAGATGAATTTTTTCTACGATCTTGTTGGCAAATTTTCTCCTATAAATCATCTATGCTGATGAAGCTAAGTATGACGTATACATTAAAAAAAAAAGAGCTAAAGTAATCAGGATCTCATTCAACACCAATATCATTTTCCTGTTCTCCTTCAACTCGAGGTCCACAGTTTGCTGTCATCCCATGCTAACGATGTGCAGGGAGAGTGTGCACACACAAACACACAAAAGCAGCAGAGTCTTCAAGTTCTTCCTTCAGAAGCCCTCAATCCCTTGCATTACTGGAAAAGTCTCTCGAATTTTAAGTATTAGAGGTAGGAATCTTCTACTTTCAACACTTACCAATCAGTGTCATCCTGAAGGATAAATTACCTTACATCATTTGTATACAATTTGTACACTTCTTACAAAAAATAGATTTGCTTCAAAGAATTGGTGGAAACAGGTGCCAGAGAGGCCATCAAGGTCTGCATAAAGCTTCTGTTCTCATGCTTTTCCTAAAGGAGTAAGTGGAGCCTCTTCGAACACTTCAAGACTAGGGAAAAGGTGTGAACAGTGTCTCTGTCTGACTCTGAGAGGGAAATCTGTGGGAAAAGCTAGAGTCTGTGTGTGTTGTCACTGAATATCAGTAACAGGGTTACCTAAAGGTAACCCAGGATAAGGAAGAGGAAGGCAGCAGCCAAATGCTCAAGTATCACTCATATCCACCCTGGCTGTGCAGCATGGTGGTTACAAATACACGTATGGTCTGAGAGACACATATAGCTGTGGGTTCAAATCCCAGCTGCTAGCTATGTGATCTGGGCAAGTCTTATTTACCCTAAATGTGTTTCCTCACCTATAAAATAGGGAGAGTAATAAAATTTAGCTCATAAAATTATTGTAATGATTAAATGAGAAGACCTGGAGGCACGTAGCATAGTGCCTGACACGTAGTTAAATTCTCAATAACTTCTGGCTATTTTTCCTTAATTTCTAAAACTCCCTCTAAATCCTCTATTAAGTGGGACGTCCAACCCAAAAGAAAATTAGGATTTTCATTTTGTTTCTGAAAGATGTGTCTTAACAGAGGGAATGAATTTACATTTAGAGACTTATTTACACGATGTCCAAGCAACGTTTTATCATGGCCACAATGGAAGCAGACGTAAAGCTGCTATAAATATCCAGAAAACTAGTATTTTTAATATCTCAATATTGAATATAGCCTTGATATTTTATATTTCCAATAATAATAAAGCTCTGTAATATTATTCCAGGTAAGTAATTCTATAAAACAGACCAAATAAATACCACTCTCTTAATCTATACAATGCAAAAAAGGAGGAAACTAGGTCAGTAATTCCATTTCATATCAATATTCCTGTCTTTTAAGGATCTGAACACATGATTCTATACTAGTAGTTACAACTAGGTGTTCTGGTTTGAATATTTATTATAGTCATAGTTCTGAATATATAATGCTGTGTGATAAACCCCAAAGTGTCATAAAACAATAGCAATGCCTATTTTGTTCACAAGTCTGCAATGCAGCCTCAACAGAGATCAGTCAGCATCTGGTGGGCCAGCTCGAAGACTGAGGGCTGTAACCATCTGAAAGCTTACTCACTGTAAGTCATCCAAACTGGGAAAACTCAATCAGCTGGGAGCGGAGCACCTGGGACTCCTCTGGCATCCCCTCTGACTTGATGTAATTGTCTTTCCATGTGATCACTCCAACATGGCAGATTCAGGATACCTGGACTCAGGTTCATAAGGAATGGGTCACAAAAGAAAGAGAACCAGGAGGAAACTGTTGCCTTTAATGGCTTCACCTTCGAAGTCACCCACCATCAGTTCCACCACATTCTATTGATCTGCCCAGGTTTAAGGAGTATGAACACACACCTCCTGGAGGTCTGTGAAACCACACTGTAAAAAGGGCATCGAAGGGGAGCCTGGGTGGCTCAGTTGTCAAGTGTCTGCCTTTGGCTCAGGTCATGATCCCAGGGTCCTGGGATCGAGTCCCAAGTCGGGCTCCCTGCTCAGCGGGGGAGTCTGCTTCTCCCTCTCCCTCTGCCTGCCCCTCCCCCAGCTTGTGCGCTCGCTCTCTCTCTCTCATTCTCTGTCAAAATATATAAAACCTTTTTAAAAAAAGACATCTAAGATAGGATATACATTGGTGGGACCATTTTTTGGAAGATATAATCAGCTGCAGTGAGCTTTAACACAACAAATCAGTCAGGGTTCTTGGTTATAAACAACAGAAACCAACTTTGGCAGACTTAAAGAAGAAAAAAAAAAGGAGTTTATTTGAAGGATACTGAGGATTCTGAGACTCTAAGAAAAGGCTAGATGCCTGGCCTGGAAATGAGCCAGAATTAGGGGAGGCTGGGAAATAGAAGTCTCAGCCACAGAAGAATCCCATTAAACACACCTTTCTCACCACCAACTGCCATGGCCAGATAGTGATGCTGTGGGACTCAACAGCACCACTGCTCACAAGAGTAAACTGCTCATGCTTCTTCGAGTCACGCTTTCAAGATTCAAAGATCTGAGTGATTCCAATTGGCTTAGCCTACCACATGTCTGAGACCTAGTAAACAGGGACAAGAAGAGGGAAGATCTCATTCCCTGCCTCCCACAAAGGCCCATACAGCAAGGAACTCACCCAAGTAAGAAAAGAAGTTCAGGTGCTGGGTAGCCAAAATCCCAGCAAATGTCTGATACACAAAGAAAACTAACAGTCCTCTACAACTCTGAAATGAAAGATCATACCATTTTCTGGCAGCAAAGAGCAAGAACAGAGGCTGATTAATAACCAGATTTTAACATGGAATAAAGGCCAAATCCTCAATCCATGATGCAATCCAGGAGGATGAAAAGATTCTTCACAGTGAAGTATATTAAGTTAACTAAGATGATAATTCTGCACTATGGACATCCCACAAATAGAAATGTGCGTGTTCTCTTCACAGAGGATGGCGCTATATATATATATACACCCAGTGCAAGGGTAGGTAATTAATATTTCAACATCCACCTATAGGTCAGCTGTTCTGAATTTAAAACAAAATTTTCCAAGCAATGACTAGATTGCCAGGTTGACACATAACCATCTAAGTAATCTGAAAAAATGTATGCAGGGGCTACAGACAATAATATTGCCTACAGAACATAAGCAGTATTTAGAACATGGCTTTTATAGGGGAGGAATCGCCCAGATGCTCATCAAAACCTTGAACACCCTTGCCTTAGCCTTGGCAGCAGAAAAATTCTCCTTGCCTCATCTTTGGTGGCACCGAAGGAGGTACGCCGACATGGTGGGAAGAAAAAGCTTCCCATGGCAAGGTGACTGTCTGTATGGAAGGAAATTTTGCACATTGACTTTTTAAAAGTCATCTTAGACATCACCTAAATATCAGGACAAAGGATCTACCTAAATCTTAAACAAACTTTTGAATGCAAATGTTGACAGACAAGTAACTCTCCCAAAATCCTAAACAGTATAGTTAATATCTTTTTTTTTTTTTTTTGACAGAGAGAGACACAGTGAGAGAGGGAACACAAGCAGGGGGAGAGGGAGAAGCAGGCTTCCCGCCGAGCAGGGAGCCCGACGCGGGGCTCGATCCCAGGACCCCGGGACCATGACCCGAGCCGAAGGCAGACGCTCAACGACTGAGCCACCCAGGCGCCCCAGTATAGTTAATATCTTTATGTAAGTTTTGAATACATAAAACTAGTAGTACATTCAGTCTTTTTCTTATATTACTTTAACAATAAATTAAAATGTAATTGGAATATTTACTATGAGCTACATCTCAAACACTAATTCTAGTTTGTTCCTTGTCATGTAAATGAGCACAGAATAATGGAAAAAAATGTAACCTCCATGAGGGCACTGTCTTGTTCAGTGTTATGTCCCCAGTTCCTAGCACAGGGTATATGGCAGGTGCTTGACAAAAACTAATTGTTGTTGTTGAAGCTTTAAATGGATGGGAAAGAGAGAGGATTAAAAAAAAAACAAAACAGTGAAAATAGTGTGTTTTTTTTTAAGAAAAAATATTTGGGCCAATGATATCTTCTGTAAGAATTGTTCATTCGTTTCTTCTGGATAGCTGGATGCTGTAAATAACTCCTAAACCTTTCTCCTCCAAAATTCAGATGCCTCATCTCTCACCCCCACCCCACTACCACCCCACCAAGAATGACAGAAAATGGCCAACACACATTTCTTGAACTGCTGAGTGATTGTCAGCTATTAGCTTCAATGCACACTAAAAGCCTATATCACCTTTCAACACTACAGGGGTGTCTCACTTGGGGCAAAGATTTATTTCTCTGGAAATTATTCTTCTCAGTAAGATGGAGACAAGATCTGTGCTGCATATAACATAGCTTCGGTGTTCAGGAACTGCTTTAAGAAATAAATAATGGATTAAAGGAATGCTTTAATTGGAACACTAAAGTGTACATTTCCTGTTCAATAAAAACGTTCCAATTGTGCTATCTGAACATACACATGAACCACAGTAAAAAGGGGCACTTTAATATAAAATCTTTAAATGACACCTATGGGGGCTCCTGGGTGGCTTAGTCGTTAAGTGTCTGCCTTCGGCTCAGGTCATGATCCCAGGGTCCTGGATCGAGCCCTGCATTGGGCTTCCTGCTCCACAGGAAGCCTACTTCTCCCTCTCCCACACCCCCTGCTTGTGTTCCCTCTCTCGCTGTGTCTCTCTCTGTCAAATAAATAAATAAAGTCTTTTAAAAAAATAAATAAATAAATGACACCTATGTAAAATAGTTTTCAATATTACACAAAATAAGAAAAAAAAAAGAGGGAGGAAAGAAGGGAAGGAGGGAGAGAAACATACACATAATTTAGCTACAGAGCCTGCTGAAATATATCACTAAATCTTAGGACTGGAAATAACCTTGAGACATACCTAACCATCTCATGTCAGTTTAAAAGCTATCTAGGGAAGACTCAAGATTCTACAACCTAATCACACTAATAGTGTAGAATTATTGGTATACTTTGTCTTGTCTAGATGGTTGAGGTACTTGGTTTAACAAACAAATATTTCTAAATGCTTCCTTGTCTCACCTTAGGCTCTTCATGTTTCAGTCTTAAAACCATTTCCTTTTATTTTGCCCTTAGCAGAGATGAAGAACAGCTAAGCCCCAAAGTCTAAAATCAAACAGTTCATGTGCATAAAGACCTTTATGATAATACATCAGCTTTCTACACTTGCTCCTCTGGAATAAATCAGATCTGTCCCTTCAACCTCTTTTTGTTTTGGTTTTTAGGTCCCACTGTTATATACTTCTTGATTCTTCCAAACCATCTTCTCTTCCCACTCAAGTTCAAATCCTATTCAAAAAAGTGCCAATTATAAGAAAATAGCTTAGAGAAAGTATAACAGCAGACTATGAAACTGAAGTCTAGATATATATATTATATATATATATATATTAAGGCTGGGGTGAAAGGGGAATAAAAATTTCTAAAGTATCCCAGAATAGATCCTTGGATTTCAAGCCAATTACTTTGAAGTTACCTATTTAAATTTCCAGCTTTGGATTCAATCAAAGGGTCATGCTATTTAATTTCTGAGAAATCACAAAGGTGTGCTCAATAGATGAGTGGCAGGTCCCACTTGTCTACTGAATTTAAAAATAACTATTCTTTTCCACAGCTGCTTTCACTCGATGATGATGATGATGATGTTAGGATTTGCCAAGAGCTAAAACCATACCACAACATTTGTTTAAATGAAATATTATGAAGACAAATTTAAGTAATTCTCTATTAATTATTCCATTTTCATAAATTACGTGTAAAGACCCATCTCATGTGGAAGGACCTCAGCAAGTCTAGTATCAGCTACAGAACAACAAATCACAATTTTAGGGTTTTAGATTCAATGACTTTAAAGCCACTGGTACTTGCCAAAACACAGAAATGACAAAGAACTGTCGCAGTTCATGAATTACCACAGAGACAAGGCAATGTTCTGCCAAGTGCTCACCACCCTGGGTCTTAGGCCGCCGTGACATCATCAACTAATGATTTGCTGGTTATTACCATGCCCTGCACCAGAGCAAGTGGCTCTTAATTATTACAGTGGCATGATTTTTTAAATGGGTAATAAATGTAAAATCCCTTTTGAACTATTTAGCTATCCCTGGGGTCTTGACTCCCAAACAAGCAATCTTCCATTATATTCTTTTATTCTTGGGTTACTTTAGGAGGATAGTTGCTTCATGGCCTTAGACCAACCTTGACTCCTTGCTGGAGAAGAGGACGGGATGACTTTCTTACAGCAGTGAAGAGGTAGTTAATGGCACTCTGCCTTGAGAGCTTTTACCTGGTATTTTAGCTTTCTACTTTGTGGCCTGCTTTACAGGGTCTGTCATCCTCCTCCTCACCCCTCCACCCTTTCTCTTATAGTTAGGGTCTGGCAGGTGCAGGCAACAAATACTAACCCAGGGCCAATTCTGAATTGTGGCCACCACAGATAGATGTTAGGAGGGATCAAGTTTCAGTGACAGCTGGGCAAGAGCATCAGCCAGGGCAGCACATGATTCTGGTAATGGACAAGCCAGGACTAAAGCATCCTATAGCAATACCTGAAGTACATGCTGGGGCTTCAGAGCTCTGTTCAACTACATTCTTTCTAGAATTTACTTAGCTGGAGAGACCCAGCCATACCCAGTCATATTTGCGTTACGTTTCAGTACTGAAAATAAGTGCAATTTACATAGGAACCTTCCTCCACTTAATAATGAGGTCCTGTCCTGATAAGCCCGTTGTAAGTTGAAAATACCATAAATCAAAAATGCATTTAATACACCTAACTCACTGAACATCACAGCTTAGCCTAGCTTACCTTAAACATGCTCAAAACACTTACATTAGCCCACAGCTGGGTAAAATCATTTAACACAAAGCCTGTGTTATAGTAAAGTGTTAAATATCTCACATAATTCACTGCACACTGTGCTGAAAGTGAATAGCAGAATGGCTGTATGGGTTCAGAATGGTTGTCAGTATATCGGTGTTTACCCTCCTGCCTGAGGGGCTGACTCGGAGCTGCGGGTGGCTGCCGCTGCCCAGCATCACAAGAGAGGATCATACAGCATATCACTAGCCCAGGAAAAGTTCAAAATTCAAAGTTCAAAATACGGTTTCTATGGAGTGCGTATCACTTTCACACCATCCTAAAGTCAAAAAAGTCATAAGTCAAACCATTGTAATTTAGGGATTCTCTGTACATAAATTAACATTCTATTTCATTGAAATTAAGACTTCGTTTTTTCACATTTTGACATCTCTAAAAATCAATATATGTCATACAACCAATGGTTCATATATTCAAAGAAAAACAATGTATCTCATGACATGAAAACAAAACTTTAAATTTCCACACGACAGAAAACACCACATACACAGTTAAAAGGCAAAACAGAAAAAAACATTCACAACATGCCTAACATAAGGTTTATATCCATAATAGATAGGAGCTTTTACAAATCAAACCAAAGCTGAGCAAACAGTAGGGAAATGGGCAAAGGATGTGAACAGGAAATTCACAGAAGAGGCAGAAAATTTTTATATGTAAATAGTTATACTGTTACTATTAAGATAATGGTAATTTTATAGCTCTACCTCTACCCTAATGCTCCTAAATGTCCAGATATTAACAGGCTGGAGCAAAGGGAACGAAGAAAGAATCCTTTTTGTCCCTGGCACTGTACTACTAGATTTCACAAACATGAGCTCATTAAAACCTAACAACAACCTGGGGAGCTAGATATCATTGGAACAGTTGGGGGAATTAAGGTTTAGAGAAGCTGAGTGATTTAAGCAAATTCTTTGAGCAAGTATGACAACGACCAGATTCCCAGTTCAGAGCTCTGATATAGCTTCTGAGCACAGCACAATCCTAGAAATTCTATTCAGATAAAAGATGCCCCCTGAGAACAACGGCAAGACCTCGGAGTTTTAAACCCAAAGCAGCAACTTAAGGCCAGAAGCATCACATTTCATGAATCTGAAATGTTTGTATCTAGCTGCATAGGAAATTTCTTAAAGTTCTTTTTGGGAGGGGGTGGAGGTGCAAAGGGAGAGGGAGAAAGAATTTTAAGCAGGCTCCATGCCCAGTGGGGAGCCCGAAGTGGGGCTCAATCCCACAAATCTGAGATCATGACCCAAGCCAAAATCAGGAGTCAGACCGACTGAGCCACTCAGGCACCCCAAAATTTCTTAAAGTTCTGATTGCAATTTTCTCACTTTGAAAAAGGCAAAGTTAAGAGTCATATTAAATACGTTTAGATTCAAAAATTAAGTGTGTTTGATTTAAAATCTAGATAACTTTGTACTAATAGTGAAACTATGGCTTAAAAATAATTTAATTCTTAAGTTACCAAACCACCTCCGTAAAATAAGGCAGCAGCATCAAGGATTAATTAGATCTCTATTCCTCAGTCTTAGGTGGGAAAAAAAAATAATAAACCTCACACTTTTATTGAAACCCATCCAAGGAAGAGGGACCAGTTACAAGCAGGCCCCGCTCTGGTGGCCAGGAGGTAAGGAGCACTATATAAATGGTCTGACACATCAGGGCTACTGGAGTTAATGTTATGGCCATGCTGTACATGTGAGGCCCTGAAACCTGACTCTAATCCTCCGGCTCCCCCTACGCTGAAGTCTTGGCAGGGTGCCCTGAAGACAAGTCACAGTCTGGGGAGTCACTGACGACATTGCATATGCTGTCAGCCCCCTGCCCTTCCAGGTGAAAAATGGCAGGGCCCTCCTTCTCTCAGACGAGGGCTGTGGGAATAGGGAGAACAGTCAATAGACGTCACTTTCATATTTGTCACTGTCCACAGAAAAACAGGTCTCTTAGCCTTTTTAAAAATATCAGGTATTAACAGAGCTCAGTCTGACTGGGTTACAGAGGATTAAAACTGGATGACTGTAATTCCATAGTCTTAGAAACCTAAGGCTTCTATGATACTTCTCAACTTCATCAAAGACTGATGTTTCTTCATAGACTCTTTGCAGACCAGTCTGCTCTTCTAAAAACCAACTTCATTTTTTTGTGACAACCAAAATGTAGTCCAGTAGAAAGTCAAGTGGTTGAAGTTACTTAGCCTAAATTCTGATCATTTCTGAGAATATGTTAAATATGTTAAGAGTGTCACAGACATTCTGTCCTGGAACTCAGCCTCCAAAAAAGGTCCCAATTAAAAGCACTAAACCAAAATGACTCTTTTCAGCACAGCCGTTTAACCTTTAGGAAGACAGTGTGTTGCCAACTGCACTCGACCAGCCGCAATGCGCCAGCCGCTCATCCAAACCTTGCCGCGCGCGGTGTTTTACCCGAAACAACAAAGAAGAAAGTGAACCCCATTGTCTATATACTTCATCAACAAAGATGAGGTTTACAACTGTCTGCTTGCAATAGTGACTAAAAAATACTTTATTCAGGGTAAAAATTTCTTCTAGACTTAAACATCTAAGGGAAAGGGAGAAGACTAGGAAATGTGAACTATCAAGGAAAGTTACCTATAACTAATATAATTTTAGTTGACATATTAATAGTATAGAGTATGTGTCAGAGGAGGGAGAGAGGAAGAAGGAGACAGAACCCAGAGTAATACTTGGGTATATATACTTAAAACTGGAAATAAAAGGAGAGAAATACGAACAACAAGCCTGTTTGCCCTACTTCAAGAAACAGAATATGGAACTGACTCTAGGCCAGAATAATAAATACGAGTCTGATTTTCAGATTCCTCTAAATCAAGGAAGGCTTCAGGTACTTTTAAGAGTTCGTTAAAAATTCAAAAACAGTCAAGTAATTTCTAGTAACTACATATTATTTGCTGATCATTATTTTCTCTCAGTTCTTTTAAAAGTTATAAAATCAATTGATTCTAAGATTATGTATAAAAAGGCATTTTTAAAAAGAGTATAAAAAGGCAATGAAAAAAAGCTTTTGTTGGGGTGCCCGGGTGGCTCAGTCAGCTAAGCGTCTGCCTCGGGCTCAGGTTACAATCTTGGGTCCGGGGATCAAGCTCCACGTGGGGCTCCCTGCTGAGCAGGGAGCCTGCTTCGCCCCCTCGTCTCCCTCTGCCGCTCCCCCTGCTTGTCCTCTCTTGCTCTATCTCTCAAATAAATAAATAAATAAATAAATAAATAAATAAATAAACAAATAAATAAATAAAATCTTTAAAAAAGAACTTTTGTTTGAGTCTAAAAATTAGCCTGAGAGATTATGAATTAGAAAAAGAGAGGGAATCAGATGTCATAAGAGTTGCCCAAAATACCTCAAGAATAAAGACAAAGCACCTAAAATATAAAAGAGAATAGGTTCTTTATTTTGGGATAGACAGTGTATCATGATCACACCTTTGTGCAGTACCATGGATATCACAATCAACTTTTAAGAGAGATCTATTAAAGTGGTTGTGAGCTGAAAATCTTCAAATTCAAAGTAAGTCAATGCTTATATTATGTGGTGATACATATCACTATTTCAGTATCATTATTCTCATCATGAACATGTCATCATCTAAAATAGTAAGCATTTAGCACTCAATGATTAATATTTTTATTCAATTTAATTAACATATACTATATTATTAGTTTCAGAGGTAGGATTCAGTGATTCATCAGTTGCATACAACACCCAGTGCTCACTACTTCAAGTGCTCTCCTTAATGCCCATCACCCAGTTACCCTATACCCGCAACTGACCTCCCCTCCAGCAACCCTCAGTTTGTTTCCTATAGTTAAGAATCTCTTATGGTTTGTCTCCCTCTCTGTTTTTGTCTTATTTTATTTTTCCTTCCTTTCCCTTATGTTCATCTGTTTTGTTTCTTAAATTCCACATATGAGTGAAATCATATGGTATTTGTCTTTCTCTGACTTATTTTGCTCAGCATAATACCCTCTAGTTCCATCCACATCGTTGCAAATGGCAAGATTTCATTCTTTTTGATGACTGAGTGATATTCCATTGTATATAGATACCACCTCTTCTTTATCCATTCATCAGTAGATGGACATCTGGGCTCTTTCCATAGTTTGGCTATTGTGGAGACATTGCTGCTATAAACATTTGAGGTGCAGGTGTCCCTTCAAATCACTATGCTTGTATCCTTTGGATAAATACCTAGTAGTGCAATTGCTGGGTCGTAGGGTAGCTCTATTTTTAACTTTTTGAGAAACCTCTATATTGTTTTCCAGAATGGCTGCACCAGTTTGCATTCCCACCAACAGTGTAGGAGGGTTCCTCTTTCTCTGCATCCTTGCCAACATCTGTTGTTTCCTGACTTCTTGTTTAGCCACTCTGACCGGTGTGAGGTGGTATCGCATTATGGTTTTGATGTGGATTTCCCTGAAACCAGTATTTCTAAAGGAAATGTGAATAAGTCATAAAGTATACATGGGACATGGATCTTTCCAACAAAGCAGAATGAAATTGTAAAGGTGTATCACGTTTCCATGGATTAAGGCCCCTCTTGCTTGAGCCTATGGTAAAATGCAGCGAACAGCTCTACTGGCCTTTATAATTTATAAACTAATGAAGTAAAACCATCCCATTAATATTAAAATCCCAAAGAGTGTCTGTATGAGTGATCATTCTGCTTAGTACTAAATACAAAGCAGATATTTTGTAAGTAGGAGGCTCTTGATATTCAAAAGCACTTTAGCCAATAGTACCTTTCTAGACATAGGGAGGAAACACTTCCCTGACTATGTCTAATGGGACGTGGGGTACCAGGGGTGCCATAGCAGCTATAATAGTTCAGGATAATATAAGAGATGCCTTTTGAATATGATTAATTGTTGACTTGGTATTTGGTCTCCAACAGAAATATCAAAACACATTTTAAGAAAAAATACATTTGCTCTCCATGACAACTTCTGATGCTAAGAGATTCACATTTAACATTGTCTATTTCTTTAATAATCCACTGTGAATCAACCATCCACTAATTAACAGGTATTAATTTACTAAGTCTTTACCACTCACTGAAATAATTTCTACTTTTATCTGAAAATCTGTTAAAAAACCCATTTGCCTTATAACTATAAATTCAGAAGAAAACAAAAAGACTAATACAAGGGGGGATAATTACTACAATAGCAAAAGATAGTCTTCTTAAAGTAGTTTCATATTAGGCAATCTTACAGCTTAGACCTTAAGGTCAACAATAAAATACAATCCCTGTGGCCTTCCATCTATCCTAAAGTTACTTTTTCAAAGTTTTAAAATGTTTCTAGAATTTGATGAACGCATTCATATTTGCCCTATTCACATACTTCATGATTTCAGAAAACCTAGATCATGTCTCCTCTGAGACTTTGTCTTTCTGGAAAGTCAGTCTTCCTGGTTAGTCATAATACTGAAGCCACTTTAGAGCCTCGATTACCGACTTTCCCAGAACACCGCAGCTCTCTGCTTTCTGATATTTGACATCAGAACTGGATATATTAAAAACAAACTATGTCTAGGACATAAATACTAGAATTTTTTAAAATTTGTTTTGTTTTTCAAAAAATCCTTTCTTGTTTGGTTGGTTTTTACTGAACTAATAAACTGCTATAGTGGGCTGTCTTCATCTGCAGACAACACCTGGCAGATTAAAGTGCTAGATTTTTACCTGAAGCTTGGATACCTGATAGATTCAAGTCCATCTTTTAAGAAATAGCATTGGATTTTTTGGTAAATGCATTTCTTTAAACTTGCAACTCTGAATTCACTGCCAATTTTTCTACTCACTCATAAGATATAAACTCCTAGACAGTCTTGGTTAATACTTTATCCAGAAATTTCCACAACCTTCTACTCTACACTTCCCACTGAGAATAAAGCACTATAATTCCACAAGGAACAGGGAGCATTAGGCCTTTTCCTGGGGATAGGAAGGATCTCTTGTGGAAATAGCACCATGTTGGTGGTGGTGGTTATCCAAGAGGAAAGACTCATTATTTATCCATTTATGCCTAGCACCTGGCAAATAGTAGCTGCTCAAAAAACAAACAAACAACAAAAAAAAAACAACTTGCTGAAACAATTGATCGAGATTCGAAAGCAACTACGTGGAGATAAATGGATTACTCTGGAATTCTAACTTTCTAATTTCTAATTTTCATTTACATATCCTTTCACACCTTCCGTCTGGGGCAGTGGTAGGTGGTATTAAAGAAAGACAGAGAGAATGAGGTTTGAAAATCTCCCTGGGCCATGATTTTTCAAAAAGAGTCAGAGGGACCTACAATTTGATATAGGGTGGTAGCAAATCTAATAGAATTCTGAGTGATCAAGATAGAGATTCTGAGATGGTCTGTCAGAAGACTTTGAGGCAGTGCTGAAATCAGTCTCTTTATCTACCCAGGATTCCTTCATATAGCTACTTCCAAGCAGCTGGGTTTTCCAGCTCAAATATTCCAATGAGATTAGTTTAACTTCCTCACAGAATGAACTTTCTCACCCTGAGTTCTCTATGAGAGCTTTCCGGGAACTATCAAGTCCCTAGGACAGCACATTGGACATCTGGAAGAAAAGAGTGTTCATGGAGAAAAGTGGGACATGAGGGTTTCAGATAGAAGGAACAGTCTACCTGAAGAGTTAGGCTTATTTGACCAAGGGGCCAACTACTAATTACAAATTGTGAAGGTTCAAACTGTAGCAACACACTTGATAACTGCACAGTCTAGAAAGGGGTCCTCACAGTCTCATAACTTCAGAGTCAGACTTTATGCAGATACTGGACACTTTTCACAATAGCACATGACTTAACGCAGGGCCAGAACCAGGGCCCGGAGCTTTAATGAGAAATGACAACCTGTTTCATCACTGGGTGATAGAACCGAGCTGTCTCCAGGTAGCAATAACGATGGACACAGTTAAATTTCTGTAGGAAATAATAATATAATCCCAAAAGGCAGTTAGTGGGGTGAAGGGAAACACAAATGCCAAGCAGGAAAGAGTGAGGTTAGCTGGCTGGTAGACAGCACTGGGTACCCCAGGAGCTGGGAAAAAAGGCTAGAAAGCTACAATCAGACCAGATAATGGAGGCCTCTGGTTCACTATAAATTGTTTTGAATGTGGTCTCCAGGTCTGCATTTTTAAAATTCTAGACTCTAGTTTTAAAATCACTATTTTAATCTGTGCTGTTTTATTTGCAGAAAAAAATATTCTAATTTATGCTATAAATTGATAAAAGCACCCAATATGTGAAAATGTTTGGTGGAAAAGTCTGGAAAAATAAAAACTATGCTGATATTGTGTCTGAGAAAGGCTAGTAAACGAATACATTAGGTGGCTGTCAAAATTAATGGAATATCCTCATGCTGTGTAACAATTTGTCTGATTTCTGTTTTTAAAGGACATGACAGCCTGCTCTTTATTTTTTTTCTCTTCAGCAGATAATTTATAATAAATTAGGAAAATTAAAGCAAGAGGTATTCTCTATAATAATGTTTGTAAAAAGCTGATCATTTATTCTACTGCCACTTTACTCAAGCATTTTTTTTTTACTACTTTCCTGAATATGGTCTCTTCATTTTTATTTATTTTTATTTTTTTTCTTCCAAATTTTTATTTAAATTCTAGTTAACATATAGTGTAACATTTGTTTCAGGAGTAGAATTTAGTGATTCATCACTTACATATAACACCCAGTGCACCTCATAACAAGTGCCCTCCTGGCCTCTTCATTTTTATCTACAGTTTTCCCTGAAAACTAACACTCATTTGGAAATTTGGCAGTATTATGGTTTTAGAACTCTGTGTGTGTGTGTGTGTGTGTGTGTGTGTGTGTGTGTGTGTAGGATCAGAGAGGAGACAGAAACTTTCTGTGCATCTTCTGTGTAAGATTGTCTCCTCACCAGGGCGCCTGGGTGGCTCAGTCAGTTAAGTGTCTGCCTTCAGCTCAGGTCATGATCCCAAGGCCCTGGGACAGAGCACTGTGTCTTCGGGTTCTCTGCTCTGTAGGGAGTCTGCTTCTCTCCCTCTGCCCCCACTCATGTGTGAGTGCACATGCTGTCTCTCTCTCAAATAAATAAAGTTTTTAAAAAATTAAAATAAATTCTAAAAAAGACTGTCCCCTCACCAAACTTTAGCCAAATTGTTCAATATTTCAAATACAAAAACTGACCTCCTGCTATGAACAATTCCTTTACCTCATTCTAAATCAAAACCCACCTGTCTTGTTTCACATCATTTCAGTGCCTCACTTGATTTTCCTAACAGTCACTTGAGCTAGGCTGATGGTTGGTTTCTCTCCAGAAAACATAACTGCATTTTGCTAGCCTTTCAATGCTTAAATCAAAAGGATGACTAATGTAAACATTCCAGGGGGTTCCAGGCAGCCCTGTGAAAGAAGCCATGTTCATCTGCAGGGTGAAGAAACTTTTATCAAATCAGCTCAATCCCCTTATTAGGCCAGCCTTGCTCTTCATACATGTTTTGGGACAGAAGAATTTACTTTCTTTGACAAAATACTAGAAGTAACTTGGGGAGCAAGTGAAATATTAATAGTAGCTACTATTTCTCATTATCTTCATTAGTATAATCAATATCATCAGTATGGCAGGCAATGTCTCTTTTACTGTGGCTAATTAGGAAAACTGCTCATCAGCAGCAACATGGTAGGCAAAACAATGATCCCCAAAGATGGCCACATCCTAATCCCTGACACAATAGGGATTATCTTACATGGCAGATGAGACTTGGCAGATATGATGATGTTAAGAATCTTGAGATGAGGGGCGCCTGGGGGACTCAGTCGGTTAAGCGTTGGACTCTTGATTTCAGCTCAGGTCATGATCTCAGGGTTGTCAGTTCAAGCCCCGCATCTGGCTCCCCACTGAGCATGGAACCTGCTTAAGATTCTCTCCCTCCCTTCTCCCTTAGACCCTCCCACACCTCTCTCCCTCTCTTAAAAAAAAAAAAAAGAGGATCTTGCGATGAGAAGATTATCCTGGATTATCTGTATAAGAAGGAAGTAGGACCATCACAGTCAGAGGAAACGGGACAATGGAAGCTGAGTCGGATGATGCCACTGCTGAAAGGGGCCGTGAACCAAGGAATGTGCCAGACTCTAAAAGCTGGAAAAGGCAAGGGGCAGATTCTCCCCAGAGCCTCTAAAAGGAACACATCCTTGCTGTCACCTAGCCCCTAAGACCCATTTTCAGAAGTCTGACCTCCACACTGTAATAATAAACTTGTGTTGTTTTAAGTCACTAAATAACGAAGATCAGCTATCCATACATTATCTGATCCTCCTTATATTCCTAACTCTTATCATTACAGGGTCCACTGTAATCTCTGAGTTGATGTCACAGACAGGCTATATGGTGGAGAAGAAAGAACTGGCCTTGGAGTCAGCAAATAAAAATTTATTTCTGCGTTACTAACAATGTTCTTACTATGTGAATTTCCACTTTGATTCAACTTCTTATCTGAAAAAAATCAAACCCAAATGACATTGTAAGAGCCTGCTATGGACTGAACTCCTTCCACCCCACCCCCCAATTCATATGTTGAAGCCATAATCCACAATGTGATTGTATCTGGAGGTGGGGCCTTGAAATAATTAGGTCATGAGGGTGAAGCCCTCATGAATGGGCTGAGGGGCCTCATACGAGTCAAAGAGAGCTTGCTTCCTTTTCTTCTCTTCCTACCATGTGAAGATACGGCAAGAAGGCAGCTATCTGCAACCAGGAAGAGGGCCCTGACCAGACACTGAACCTGCCAGCACCTTAATCTTAGACTTCACAGCCTTCAGAACTGTGAGAAATAAATGTTCACTGCTTAAGCCACCTATTCTGTGGTATTTTGTTATAGCAGCCCAACCTAAGACAGGACCCTTTAAGCTATAAAGTTCAATAACTTTATAACTTCCAAATATACAGGGACTCTACTCCCAAGTGCTTGTCCTAAATCTACAACTTCCTACACAATGATTCCAGTTGGGTGTCTTATCACCTCATCATGGGCTCTTTACCAACCTGCCTCCTTCTATTAATAATACCACCACTGTCCCAGTCTCTCAGATATACTTTTACTGAATCTTCAATCCTATCTTTCACTCTCTATATTCTATCAGTCACCACATCCAGCTGCCTACTTCATGTAATTAGAGTATACTACTTTTGAGGAAGAGAAATACGGCAACAGGATGTTGAATATGGAATAGACTGGAATCCACCAGGTGAGTTAGGAGTTTTTACTGGTTGTGGGAATGAAGAGAAAAGAGCAAAGGTTAGGATATGCTCTGAGGAAGGCACCTAGAAGTGGTAGCTAACACTCACTTCTTGATACAAGTTTAAACTTCTCAGGCTGGATTTCAAAATCTAAAACTGTCTCCATATCTAATCTTATCTCCCAATATATCCCTATCTGTTGCTTCTGTCACAAATTCATCAATGAAACTCACTGAATAAACTAGGCTCATTCATTCCCAAATGATTTCAGCCATTATCAAACTGTGTATGAAAACTACTTTTACACACTTTAAGCCACATTATCCTCACAATAACCCAAACATGAGGGCAGATGAAGATAGCTTACAGGCTTATCAAGGTTACAGGTAAAGAAAGGGCAGAGTCAGGACTCACCTGGGACAGAATTCTGCATCCACATTACTTCATTACTGCGTACCAGTACCATGTTACTGCGTCTCATCCATTCTACTTCACTACCTCATGAACACTCCCACAAATACATAGTTTTTCAGGAATTCCCCAGTTGCTTTCCTTTGTATCTTTATGTAGTATTCCTAAAAAGTCATCATCACAAAATGCACATATTAACCCAGGGGTGGAGTGGCTTAGAAAGGGATCACTTGTGCATGTGATTCAGAAAGGAATAATTTTTCTTATCATTTCTAGTATCAGAGTTTTTCTTTCTTTCTTTCTCTTTCTTTCTTTCTTTCTTTCTTTCTTTCTTTCTTTCTTTTGTTGTTGTTGTCATTTTATTTTGTAGGCTCTGGTGAATACAATTGGATCAAGGGTGTGTAAAAGTTACAGAAGGTGAAGTATGCTATAAAATAAAGACAAATGAGATCAAAATGTAGAACAACTACTCTTGACCCTTCCACTGATATTTCTCAGGTGGAGAAGTAACTCCTCCAGAAAATAGCCTATTATTATTTGTCTAACCTTGTTCGACCAAAGTAATCTAACTTGCATGTGATACAGGAAGGCAGAGAATCAGAGAATGTGGGAAATGGAAAGGCTTTGGAGGTTAACTAACCCAAATGAATTAGCCTGTACTTTGCCATTTGCATGAGACAGAAGAAAGGACAACTCAAACTGACATAAGAAAAACAACAAATATTACTGGGCAAATATCCAAAAAGGCAGTAGTCTATCTAGGTATCTACTGGATCTGCTTTCCTCTGTATAGGCTCCATCTCCATCTCCCCATGTAGATTTTCCCTACAATTCCAGCTTTCCATCCTACTTAACTTAGGAACCTTCTGATAAGTAATTTCTCAATAGTTCCAGACAAAGCCCAGCAGTCAACTTCTGATTTGTCCAGCCTGCAGTTGCCCACTGACCCTCACCAACTACAGTGACCAGAGGAGGCAGCAATTAATTGACCTGGTCTGGGTCACCCACACACCTCTGGAAAAAAGGGATTGGACTGGGTTGGACCCACCTGAACAATGAAGACCAAATATGGGAAAGCAACTCCCCCAAGAATAACAAGGAATGGAAGCTAAGAGGAAAATAAATGCCTACCATGCCAACCACTTATAATTACAGCTGGAAAAACTGAAGTGCCAAAGCTCAAGAGTTAAGACTATATCTCAAGCTTTCAGTGACTCCTTCAGAATTTAAACAGATAAATTAACACCACCTACACTTGGATTTTATTTACCCGTGCTTCATTGTTTAGCAAACACTCTTAAGCCCTGTATTTTTACTCAAAATATATTATGAAATAAAGGGAGAAATTTCCCTTTAAGGGTAATATATTCTTTTTTTTTTTTTTAAGATTTTATTTATTTATTTGACACAAAGAGAGACAGCGAGAGAGGGAACACAAACCGGAGGTGGGGGGGTGGGAGGGAAGAAGCAGGCTCTGCTGAGCAGGGAGCCCTATGCGGGCTCTATCCCAGAACCCTGGGATCATGACCGCAGATGCTTAATGACTAAGCCACTCAGGCGCCTCTCTCTTTCATTATAAAAACAAATAAGGAGATAAGTCTCTACTGTGATTCATCACACTTTAAGCTGCTTTTAAAGCTGTTTGTCCTAAAATGCCTTACCTCCTGCATATATATATTTTATATATATATTATATATATATATAATATATATATACCTGGTTCCATATTCTACAAATAGCTCACATTATAGAATATGAATACTTTTTCTTTTAGGACAATAGGCTCTGCCACTTTTCATATCAACTGCGACACCTTAAATGCTTCACAAATAATAAGATACATTATTTTTTTCTCTGTTAACATTTAAAGGCAACAATGGAATATTAAAGGGGGCTACCAGAACAATCAGGAAAGAAAGCAATCGCAGGAAAAAGTTTTTACACCTAAAATGGGGAAAAGTAAAAGCAGAAAAGAGTAAGTAAGCAATATGTACATGTGTGTATCTGAGAAAGAAGTTGAGGAACAAGGAGAAAAGACCCATGGAAGGAAATAATCAGTTGGGAAAAGTGGGTAGAAAGTTTAAGCCACAAGGGTGATTTTGTCTTACCACTGTAATAGCATTTATTATTTTAGGCCATAATTATTTGTTTATATGCCTGCCTCTCCCACAGCCTGTAACCTCTTCAGGGTAGGGACCATGCCTTGCATTTCTGTATTCACAGGACTGGTAGAGAATAGATACTCACTATGAAAGAATGAATGAATAAACAGCAGAATATAAATGAAAAGGAGTCCATAGAAAAAAGAAGTATTATACATATGAAGTTCAGAAAATGATATGGTCCCAAAAGACAAGAGATGATTGGTTTTTGCATTATACTTTTAAGGCAGCCATATTAATCTACCACTTAGTCACAGAGTCTAACCTTGATGATCCAACCAGAAATACAACCAAAACAATTTTAGTTGTATATCAAAATAGGAGTTCTGTTTTGGTTTTTAATTCTAAACTTGTAGTTTTTATGAATAATGGTTTAAGTCCTATGAACTATTAGGAATAAAGATGAAATGTGTTGAATTTTATGAAAAGTACATTTAAAAGTTATGGTAGTATAATTTGCAGGGCCCGCACTGTCAGAATTTTAAAGAGCATAATTAGAAAGAAGAAACCATGACCTTCTGAAAGCAAATTTCCATATTTTTGTATGGAAACCAAAGATATTTTTTTAAATTTTATTTTATTATGTTATGTTAGTCACCATACATTACATCATTAGTTTTTGATGTAGTGTTCTATGATTCATTATTTGCATATAACACCCAGTGCTCCATTCAATACGTGCCCTCCTTAATACCCATCACTGGGCTAACCCATTCCCCCA
>NC_138369.1:99833090-99839966 GCF_054177405.1 Leptonychotes weddellii | reverse complement strand
CCTCCCACCCCCCACCACTCCAGCAACCCTCAGTTTGAAGAAACCAAAGACATTTTTTAAAGAGAAGTGTAACATCAAGAATATTAACCTCTTTCTTTTTCTTTAAAAAGGTAGAAACTTTAAAAATCCAAAATCAGGTTTTTTTTGTTTGTTGCTTTTGGCCAAGTGAAGGATAGGAAATTTAGAATCAAACCTCAAAACACATTTTTGGAAAGGAGTTTCAGAAATTTGTTTAAAATTATTAGAAGGGAAAATATTACTGATCAACACAAAAAAAAGATTTAAGCAAATCCACTGCCATCTAGGATGAAATAAGTAGGAAGAAGGAGATTAAATCAGAGGATCAGAAAAAGTATAAAATCCAAATTTATAAGCCTAGTTTTAAAGGCCTTCCATGATTAGGATTCAATGAATGGTTCCCACTCTTATCTTTCACTGTTCCCTATTCACTCTCTGTGACACCCAGACAGGTATATTCTAAAAAGACCTCACTTGTACATTCCACCACTTCTATCACTCTACGGAAAGAGTAGGAAACCACCACCCAGACAAGACTCTAAGAGTCCCCAGAGATATACCAACTGTCTCTGGCTCCTTCAAAATGAGTTCCCTGAATTTCAGGTAAACATGAGCAAACAAGAGTAACTCCTTCCCAGGCCCTAGTCTTCATTTTTAAATTAGCTCAACCACATAATGGGGTCAAGATATCTATCTGGTTTACACATAAAAGACATTTTTAAGGTCCCAAATAGAGATCTCTAAATAACTTGGCATTGCTTGTTTAGCATGCCAAGACCCCCTAAAACTTCAGTAAACCTTACTAGTTGGGTAACACCAACTTGACACTGCTATCAATAACTGATGTATGTGGATTCATAATTATAAACACCTGTTTATGTAAGGAAAGTCCAGGTATAGGCAGAGAAAGTTTAATTAAAGTTTGACATTACATGCTCTTTATTCTGAATGCTATAAAAAGATGAAACATTTTGTTAGCATCAGTCAAAATGAATTAAATTGGAAACAAATCCAGTGCAAATTATCTTTAGTTTCACAAACACTTTGTATCAAAATACTCTTGCTAAATTGTTTGTAATGTATGCATTTTATGGCTTATTTAATTGACAAAATTTCAACCCCAAATAAGTTATTTTCAATATCCATTCAGCATAACCCAAATGCACCCTTCATCATTCAGTACTTTCCAGCTGTATAAATGATGGTAAAAATGACTTTTAATATTTTAATGATTTTAATATTTTTATACTTTACAGTTGGCCAAGGTCAAATATAAGCAATACTGGGATTATCTTCCCTTTCATATTTTCTATTTTCTATCCCACTAGTGCAGCCTATAGCATGAATAATTAAATTGAAGTTGATTACTGGGAAAGGCAAAAAGTTCATATTTTCACCTCTATCTAGATCTATTCAGAATTGTAGAAAGATTATGATGATGCAGGTAGAATAGGTGTATTGAACATTCTAAATCTTACAGATAAGAAGAGGACATAGTGGGCTGAATGATGGCCTCCAAAAAGATAGGTCCACACCCTAATCATTGGAATCTGTGAATATTACCTTATATGGCAAAAGATATGATTAAATCAAGGATCTAAAGGAGTTTAGTGTGTCCTAAATGCAAGCGGAGGGAGTTTTCAGAGAAGGAGGCAATATGAGCACAGAGGCAGAAAATGGAGTGATGTAGGGGCGCCTGGGTGGCTCAGCCATTAAGCGTCTGCCTTCGGCTCAGGTCATGATCCCAGGGTCCTGGGATCGAGCCCCGCATCGGGCTCCCTGCTCCGCGAGAAGCCTGCTTCTCCCTCTCCCACTCCCCCTGCTTGTGTTCCTGTTCTCACTAACTCTCTCTCTGTCAAATAAATAAATAAAATCTTTTAAAAAAAAAAAGAAAATGATCGGGCTCTCTGCTCGGCGGGGAGTCTGCTTCTCCCTCTGACCCTCCCCCCTCTCATGTGTTCTCTCTCATTCTCTCTCAAATAAATAAATAAAATCTTTAAAAAAAAAAAAGAAAATGGAGTGATGGAGCCACAAGCCAAAAAATGCCAGGAGCCACCAGAAGCTGGAAGAGGCAAGGAACGGACGTTTCCCTTGAGCCTCCATAAGGAGCACAGCCTTGCCATCACCTTGATTTCAGACATCCAGCCTCCAGAACTGTGAGAGAATAAATTTCTACTGTTTTAAGCCACCAACTTTATATGTAGTAATTTGTAACAGCAGCAACAAGAAACTAACACAGTATCATAAAGAATATCTGTTTTCAGTTAAGTGCAGGAAATGATACTGCTTTGGGTGAACCCCAAAGAAAATAAAATATAGATACCATTGTAACGTAAATTTAAATTCTACAATAAACCACCTCAAGTACCTTTAGAGGTGACTGTGCACAGAATACAGTTGGAAAAATACAATGTTAAAAGCATAGTTGCTGACTGACAGTGAAAAGTTGGGACCCTTCCCACCAGTTTGTTTAAAGGGGATGAAACGGTTTTTGTAGTATAAGGGTCTGACTTTTTGCATTTGGGTCATAGGCTCCTTTGGATGATCAAGATAAAATTACCGATTCACTGTATCCTAAATCAATAGATTATCCAACTATAACAATTTTATTTTCAGGGAAAAATAACAAGATGAGAATGGGGGAAGCTCTTTCTGGTTCTCTGAACTCTGTCAGGAATTAACATGCTTTATTAAAATAGAGTTCTATTTTTAAAGAGTAAATATTTTCCTTAACTGCTCTGGAGGGAGGAGACTACATAAATATGCAATTTTTTTTTTTTTTTTTTTGGTGAGCCATAAGACTGAACAAGAAATCTCTGTTGTCCCAGGCGCCATGATTGTCCTGGATACTTAGCCGCCCCAGCCTTGCTAGCTTCTGATGTTGACATAAATCTTACTTCTCAAAATGGTTTCTTATCAACAATTTCATTCTGAGAAGGGATAATAGCAAGCATCTTCCTTTAGGAAACACTTGTCATGAACATTAAACTCACAGAGTTTAATACATCCTAACTAATCTTCATTTGCTCTGAAGATTAAAGCTGAATTTCACTTGATGGTTCAGAAAATGATTATCTATAAAACAGACCATGGGACTTTTTCTTCATCAGACAGTTCTAATTATGTATCCCATGGGGGAGAAATAGACATGATGTCAAAAACAACAATGAACTCATTTTCTATGAAGAGCAAAACGAGGACTGACGCTTGAAAGAATGTAGGATCTTGGCTCAGAGAAAACAGGCTCAAGCCAGGGTCGCTCTAAGGAAGAATGGCAGTGTGTGTCTAGGTGCCTTCCCACATTCCTCCTTCCCTCCCGCTTCCTTCCCACATTCCTCCTTCCCTCCCGCTTCCTTCCCACATTCCTCCTTCCCTCCCGTTTCCTTCCCACATTCCTCCTTCCCTCCTGCTTCCTGGCTTGCCTCTCTCCATTCCCCGAATAGCTGATCTTTCCCTCTAGTTAACCAATGTTCCTACAAGGCACTTTACCCAAGACAGCCTCCTTATAAAAAGTTTTATTCTCAAAAATTTATCTCTTTTCTTCCCCCATCAAAGCGTCATGTTAGATGTTCAACGAAGGCTTTCAATATTTTGATAAGTTATTCTTCTCAAAGATGAAGTGTTTACTTCTTCCAGGAAGATCGAACTTCCTACAAGGAATAATTTACCTCAACTTAGAAAGCCCTGTACCAAGCCAAATTACCCTTGTTAAGCAGCCATGGAACCTTCTGGCATAGGTAATTTACTTCTAAGAAAAAAGTCATTTGGATTGCCTTTTTTCACATAGGTTGGCCTCAAGTTTGGACACAGCCCTCAGTTTTCCAAAGAAAAAAATACAGTCACTGCTCTGATGCCTTTTTTTAACCTTAGGTGATAGACAATCAAAAATACATCTACTTAAGTAAATACAGATTAATAAGAGGCAGATACTGTCTTTAATTTGTAATCATCTCTGATGGCAGGGGCTATCCCTCTGGTTTGAGAAACAAGATCCCATCACACCACTCCCATGTTTAAAATAAATCCTGCCTATAAGATAAGTGAAATTTAACATCTATCAGGTTCCATAGCTGTGTAATACTTCAAATCCTTTGTGAAAGAAGGAGGGGAATAAAAATAAATATGTAGATTGGCAATATTTGCAAGGATGGCTTTAGAGAGGGATGGGCACTGGGAACGGGAAGGACAAAGAAACCCTTAAAGGAACGACCGTGGAAAGAAATTACTCTCTGACAAGTATGGGAAAGGACAGAGAGAGAATAATGACAATAATGACAAAAAAGCAGCCTTCCTTACGGTAAAGTAAGCTCCCTTCTCCCATGGAGTCAGCAGTGGGGCCAAGACATGGAGCCAGCTAAGCAGCCCTATTCCCTGCCCAGCCCAGAAAAAATTAAAACTGCCCCTGATTCCAGCCCAAGCTCTGTGACAACCAGGAGAATACAGGTCTCCTGGACATAGCGGAATCCTCTGTCTGCCACTCAAATACAACGGTATGCTGAATGTGCGAGAGAAGGTCTGGAGAACATTCCTGAATGGACAATGCCATGTGGCCCCATTAAAGACCCAAGTCTTTCTAGGTCTAAGGCAGTCCAAAGCATTCTAAGGCAATCAGAGAAATCAAGAAATAGTGCATGTGTAGGTGAGGAGGAAAAAGAGATTTATGGTCCAGAAATGTCAGGACCAGAAAACAACACAAATATTGAATGTTTGATGTATGTCCATATAACCGACAAGTCCTGAGTTACTAGCCTGAGGTTCAAAATGAAATCACTGGGCTGGATGGTGTCACTTTTTCCACTACCCACATGAACTCTCCAACCTGCAGCATTACTGGAGAGGGAAGGCAACAGCTTTGGAATATCGAAATTAATTCACAAAATATCTGGGAATAAAACTGAGAGGTCTTCTTGGCTAATTTGAAAGGGATATGTGAGGAAGAAGGATCATACAGAACTGCTAGGTTGCTAGCTTCAGTAATTGAGTAGATGGTGGTTTCACCAAATGAGAGAGAGAAAATGGGAATATAGGAGAAGAATTAATTCAGCAGAAAAGAAGGGCAATTTCACTTTAGACATATAGAGTTTGTGAGGCTTTGGACTATCCTGGTAACAATGCCAAGGAGGCAGCCATGGAGATGAGAAGAATGCTCACTCAAAAGGACTGCACTAAGGACCCCAATCTGGGGATTATGGTCAGAGAACAGAAACAGGGAGAGCGGCTGAGATGCTCCAGTGCAGTGTAGAGAAGGTGGGAGCAGAAGACGTAATCTGTGGACACCAACTTGAGAGGCAGTCGGAGGAAGAGGAGCCTATGGAAGTGTGATGGCTGACGTGAGGGGATATGCGAGAGGGCTGTTCCAGAAATAAGAGAATAAAGAGCTTCAGTAGTGGAGAAGTTATATCAGTGTCAAATCAGCAGAGAGCTCCAGAAAGATAGCATTGAGGGGAAAAAGGGTACATTGGATTTGGAAACTAGGTCATTGTTGACTTACCAAGAGCAATTTCAGTACTCTGATGGGTGCTAGAAGCCTAACTGCAATGCACTGAAGAGGGAATAAGAAGTACCAAAAGTTCAATTTATCCTGAAATTAAAAAAAAAAAAAATCTACGAAGCTTCAAAAAACAAAATTATCTGCGCTATTATACTCCATAAATTTTTGTCTCCAGAATTCACTCATTAATTCAAGAAAACATTTATTAAACCTCCACTATGTGTCAGAACCCATATGACGCACCAGAATACAAAGATGAATAAAAGACGAGCCCCGTCTTTGGGGAGTCTACAGTTACAAAGAGATATACATCCATTACCACCTCTCTCTACCTAACCAGACTGCCCGCAATGCCATAATAATATATGTAATTACAGCAACAGAGATAGGAAGAATGTACCTGAGCAACATAATAATAGAGAACACATGGACAGAAATTATGTGAGCTGGACATGGAGGAAGGGGTGGGGAATCAAACAGGTTGGGGCAGAACAGGTTGACAGTGGGGGCATCCCAGGCAGAAAGAATCTGAAAAGGGTTGGATATTGATCCAGATCTGTGAGAAGTTTAACATATTGTGAAGGGCTTTCATACCAGGCTAAGGATTGTGCGTAGGGTTTTAGAGTTTGTTGGGGTGTTTTAGTTGTGTATTTGTTTTGGTATGCCAGAACTTTACAGTTATTTCCAAGGCAGAATTACCAGTAGCAAAGAGAGAATGTGTATTTAGGAAGGGTTCTTGGGATCATACCTCTTACCAACTGATTTGAAGTCTAATGTATTTCATACAAATTTTGCATTCTACCCTTTATGTATTTTTTATATTAAGCAATGTCTTCAAGTTAATATAAAATATTGGTTTTTCTCTAAAATGTTTAGGTAGAGTTGATACTATAAAAAGATGTGCAAAGGTTACCCACACACACAAATCCTTACCCACCCACCAAGGTTATATGCATAACCTTGAATGAGTCTCATTCATTAACCTGAAACATGACCTTTGGTTGTAGGAATCAAGAGGGAATTTTAAAGAGGGAAGCAGAGTGATGTGACCTGTTTTTAGGAATATAAGTTTGGATCCATGATAGAAGTGAAGCACTATCAGACTCAAAATTGTAAAATTACACACTTTGCTTAAAAGAATATTACATTAGCTTCAGTTTAAAGTTTTGGTATATTTATTCCTCCCTTCCAACTAATGATTTTGAACTCTTAAATCATACTGTTACAATGAGTATCCTATTGTAAACTACCTCTGATCTGTTTTTGACATATAAAATTGGCAAAAATAGGGGCGCCTGGGTGGCTCAGTTGGTTAAGCGACTGCCTTCGGCTCAGGTCATGATCCTGGAGTCCCTGGATCGAGTCCC
>NC_138369.1:99788219-99832590 GCF_054177405.1 Leptonychotes weddellii | reverse complement strand
GGTATATTTATTCCTCCCTTCCAACTAATGATTTTGAACTCTTAAATCATACTGTTACAATGAGTATCCTATTGTAAACTACCTCTGATCTGTTTTTGACATATAAAATTGGCAAAAATAGGGGCGCCTGGGTGGCTCAGTTGGTTAAGCGACTGCCTTCGGCTCAGGTCATGATCCTGGAGTCCCTGGATCGAGTCCCACATCGGGCTCCCTGCTCAGCAAGGAGCCTGCTTCTCCCTCTAACCCTACCCCCTCTCATGTACTCTCTCTCTCTCTCATTCTCGCTCTCTCAAATAAATAAATAAATCTTTAAAAAAAAAATAAAAAAAATAAAAAAATAAAAAAAAATAAAATTGGCAAAAATAAATCAAAAGGGATTGACAAAAAATCAAAATAACATTCTAGAATTAGTGGTGATGATTGCACAACTTTGTGAACATACTAAAAACCACTATCTGTATACTTTAAAAAGGTAAATTTTATGATATGTGAATTATAAAATTATATGCCAATAAGAAATGTTTGAAAAAGAACATAGCAAAAGCACTATACACATTGTCAAAATATACTTTATAACTAACCAATTGATTTCACTGATAACCCACCTATAGTGTATATGATAATTCTCAGTTATTCAGCTATTATAGATAAAAGGAGGTTGTTGCTAAAAAAAAAAAAAAAAAGGTGGAGGGGAGATTGTTATATTTTGTTTTAACTAGGCTTGAACTCAAGACCCTAACATCAAGACGTGAGACATGAGCTGAGATCAAGAGTCAATCGCTCAACCGACTGAGTCACCCAGGTGCCCCAAGATTGTTGTACTTTTAAAGGCTTACCTTATATGCCATAATCTTTTTTGAAATACATCTTTCAAATTGAGCAACTTAATGATACAAATTTTTGAAGGAACACATGAGGTATATGGCATCGCATGCATGGCTGCAAAACTTAAGAGAAGATGGGTAATTTAAAACAAATATAAAGTATCTGCAGAGATTTCCCAAGACAGAAAGGCCAAACTTTCAGAAAACAGAAGTTTGTCTTAAAGCAAAATAACTGCAAAGAAAAAGGCAACAAAACCACATGGAAAATTTATTTTCTATTAATGAGGTATAACTGCACCGTAAGTGCACCAACTGTTCACAAACAACCTAATAAAAAGTCATGGATGAACAAAGTTCCAGACAAAAAGACTTGAAGTATGAAAAGCCAATTCTTTTTTTTTTTTTTTTTTATCGTAGTTCATTATTTTAGCTTGAAGTCTTTGGAACTTTAAAAATAATACTGTGTTTTCATCTTTAAGGAGAAACTTCCTTTCCATTTTCTTTATTGGGAGGTAATCTTATCAAGTGTTATTCCATTTGTAAGTTTTTTAAGTGACATTACCAAGTACCTTTATAACAAGAAATTGGTATTTCTGATTTTAATCCTCATATTTTTATTTTGGCAAGAAGTAAGCATTATCTTCCTTTTGCAGGTAGAAAACTGAGGTGGTACAGCCACTTCTTAGATTCTCCATACCTCTACTTTCTATTTATTTTTCCCCTTTAAATGCTAATAAGTGGGGGCGTGTGGGTGGCTCAGTCGGTTAAGTGTCTGACTTCACCTCAGGTCATGATCCCAGGGTCCTGGGATGGAGGCCGGCTTTGAGCCCTGCCAAGCTCTGACTCAGGCTCCTCACTAAGTGGGGAGTCTGCTTCTCCTTCTCCCTCTCAATATGCCCTCTCCACCCCGCCCCCTGCTGGAGCTTTCTCTCTCAAATAGATAAATAAAATCCTAAAAAAAAAAAATAAAGGCTAATAAGTGGAAGATTCCATCTCAGATGTACTTCCTTCTCAGAAGAAAAACCAGCTTGAAGTCTGACTGCGTATGGGACAGTTAGATTTTAACCTAAAAATTTTGAGTTCACCAAATGGTAGTGGCACAACTGGACATAACTTTCACAAAAATAACTGAAATGGGTCACAGACTTAAATGTAAAACTTAAAGTTATAAAACTTTAAAGCATAAGATATATGATGAGTAAGTTCTGGGATGTAATGTACAGCATGGAGACTGTACTTAATACTGTATAACTTGAAATTTGCTAAGAGAGCAGATCTTAAATGTTTTATCATACAAAAAAAAGGTAATTATGTCAGCTAAGAGAGGCGTTAACCAACCTTATCATGGTAATCATTTCACAATATATGTGTGTGTCAAATCTCTATGTTGTATACCTTAAACTTACACAATGTCATATGTCAATTATATCTCAACAAAGCTGAAAAACATTTTAAAGCATAAGAAATATTTATGACATACACAAAGAATTATTTCAAAATGGACCATAAACCTAAACATAAAAGTTAAAACTATAAAACTCTTAAAAGAAAACATTGGGGTAAATTTGTGACCTTGGGTCAGGCAATTGATTCTTAGATATAACACCAAAAGCACACAAAAGACCAAAAAGATAAATTGTATTTCAGTGAAATTAAAAATCTTTGTATTGCAAATGATGTCATCAAGAAAGTGAAAAGACAATCCAAAGAATGGCAGAAAATATTGGTAAATCATCTGTCTGATAAGATATTTATTTCCAGAATATATAAAGAACTCTTACTGGTCAACAATAAAAAGATAACTCAATTTAAAAACGGACAAAGGTGGGGCGCCTGGGTGGCTCAGTTGGTTAAGCATCCAACTCTTGATTTCTGCTCAGGTCATGATGTCTGGGTCATGAGATCCTGCTTAAGATTCTCTCCCTCTCCTTTTGCCTCTCCCCTCCCCCACACTCTTTCCCTCCCTTTAAAAAGAAGGGGGAGGTGGTGCAAAGGATCCAAATAGATATTTCTCTAAAAAAGATATACCATATTCTCTTCATTGCACATGACGCGTGCAGACGCAAGCATGTATTCCCACTAGGGAAATGCTAATTAAAATCACAATGAGATATCACTACACACTTACCAGATTAGCTAAAGTAAAAACAAAAAAACAGAGATAATACCAATTCTGGTGGGGACTCAGAGAATGCAGAGAAACTGGATCTCTCATACTTTGCTTATAGAAATGTAAAATGCTACAGCCACTCTGGAAAAGAGTATGGCAGTTTCTTATAAAACTAAACATGTGTCTCTCATAAGACTTAACAATTGCACTGTTGGGCATTTAACCCACAGAAAAGAAAACTTATATCCACAAAAACCTGTACGCAAATGTTCATAGCAACTTTAAAAGTATTAGCCAAAAACTGACAACAATCCAAATGTCCTTCCAGTGGGTGAATGGTTAAACCAACTGTAGTACATCCACACTGTGGACTACTACTCAACATTTAGGAATGAGCTACTGATAGACACAACAACTTGGATGGATCTCAAAGGAATGAGGCTGAGTGAAAAAAGCCAATCTGAAAACACTTACATATGCAATTACCTTAATAAAAAATTCAATTAATAAAAAAAATCAGGGTGCCTGGGTGGCTCAGTCGTTAAGCGTCTGCCTTCGGCTCAGGTCATGATCCCAGGGTCCTGGGATTGAGCCCCACATCGGGCTCCCTGCTCAGCAGGAAGCCTACTTCTCCCTTTCCCACTCCCCCTGCTTGTGTTCCCTCTCTCACTGTGTCTCTCTCTGTCAAATAAAGAAATAAAATCTTTAAAAAATTTTTTAAATAAATAAATAAATAATCACGCACATCGGATTTATGTATTTTCATAAATGTCTCTGCAAAATAGGGAAGGTATCTTAGACCCTAGAGGATTAGCTGTTGTTTGTCCTTCTGTGGTAAATGACTTAAAGAGTGGTTCCTAGGCCCAGAATGTTTGCTTAAAAAAAGGAAACATGCTGCATGATTCCATTTATATAATATTCTGAAATGGCAAAGATGGAGAACAGATTAGTGGTTGCTAGGAGTTAGGGAAGCAGGGAAGGGGAGAGGTGGGCTAAAAACGGTAACACAAAGGAGTCTTAATATTGAGTGAACTGCTCTATATCTTGACTTTGATGTGGTCACATAAATCTATACATGTGATAAAACTGCACAGAATCACACACACATACACACACACATACTCACTCACATTGGGTGCATGTGAAACCAGTGAAATCTAAATAAGCACTGTGAATTGTGTTTGTGATATCGCACTATAGTTATGCAAGACGCTATTATTGGGGAAAAATGGGTGAAGGGTGTGTGGGATATCTCTGTTATTTCTTACAACTGCATGTGAATCTATAATTATCTCAATATAAAAAAAAATTTAATCCAGTTTAGAGACCCAAATAGACAGATAATGAGCAGCAGATAAGAGTTTCTACAATAGCAGGTTTGAGTACACAAAAGGATATCTTCAAATATGTGACAAATGTTTTTACATATTTTTGTTACATGATTATGGTATATGTTTTACTGAGTCTGAGCCTCAGAATTTGAGAGGCGAGGACCAGTACAGGCATCTGCAACTGCAAAGCAGAAAGTGGCACAAAGCATATATCAGTGGAGGCTGTGAGGTAAGACTCTGTTGAGATCAGATCCCAAATCCTAAGACCTCATAACCAAAAAAAGGAATAATGGTAATGCTAGCTTAGTAATTACAAACAAAATTTTAAACTTTTTAATTGGAAAGTCCAAATGCTTCATAGATTAAAAACCGAGGATGAAATATTCTACATTAAGAGCACTGGTCAAATGGAAACACATTTATGGAATACTTAAGATGATTACATATCCATAAGAAAAACATCATAATTGGTTTTGTTTCTATGGGGACACTGGCCTAAGTCACAGCAGCATACTGAATACCTTGGCAGAGACTGTTGGTTAGCCATCAAAATCTGATCTTCCCCTCTTCCATGTAGGGACCACCCAGGGTGGAGACCTCATCTTCCAGCCCCCACTCCAGCCAGGTATGGCCATGTGACTAAGTTTTGGAATGAAAGTATAAGTATCACATGATAGTGTCTTGGCACCCTCCTTAAAAGACTACTCTGATCTCTTGGCACCCCCCTTAAAAGACTACTCTGATCTCTAAGGATTTTTTGTTTTTTCTTTCTCCTACCTCAAGTTCCTAGGTTCTGAACATATCCACATCCCCTAGGGTGGTAGGAAAGGAAATAAAATACAGGAAAAAAAATGGCACAGCTGGAAAAACATTAAATTAAACCCACCCAAATCTCACTACCAACAACAATAACAGCTACTATTTTACTAAATGCCTAATATGGGTCTCATATTGTGCTAAATTATCTATTTTTATCTTCGTAACCACCCTGTAAAGTAAGTATTATTCTCCATTTTAAAGATGAAGCATCTGAGGCTCGGAGAGAATAAAGGCCTAGAATCTGAGGTGACATAACTCTTAATTTCCCTTTTTGCCCACAGATTCTCTCCACATCCTCTACTCTGTATCTCAGTAGATCTCAGAAGGCCTCTAAGCTGAGATATCCTTAAAAGTCTATTTGTGTTTTTATCCATTCTCTGTCACTGTGAGTCTCCAAATAAATTCCACTTATATAGAAAGAAAACCTGCTTTAAATTCTACCCACAGAACTTGGAAAATGACATGTAATCAAGTAGTACACTCAGGTCACCCAGGTGGAGTGGCAAAGGGAGGATCTGAAACCAGGTTTTTCTGGCTCCAAAGCCTGTACTATGATCTATTCTCTTATACCACAACTGCTGCCAATTTAGAATTTAATTTTAGACATTTAAAAGTCTAACTTCTATCAATGGCTCAAACTTCAAAAAAAAATTTTTAATTCCATTTCAATAATTTGTGAGGTATAGAATAGGAGGACTAAGATTAAAAAAAATTTTTTGAGAATTATTACCCAATATTTAGAGAGATTCCTTTATAAGTATCACTTTTTATAGTGGAAGCCAAAAACTACTCCAGAAAAAATAGAATGAAGAGGAATCTAAATATTCTTAGCTCTGAGTTATATGCCTTTCGAGTCTGAAAGAGCCAGACAAATATTTAAGCAGAGAAGAAAAAAAAACCACATATACTTTCAGTTAAATGGTGAGTTAGAAATAGGCCACATCTCATTTTTCTGTCCCAAAGTGCTTAATTTAGAATCAGATTTTAAAAACAATCCTCCACAGGCCAGGTTTGGCCCTTCCAGTTGGCACCTGGACATCAAACTCTTGCGACAATCTGGAACAACTGAAAATAGCTTTGGGCATTCAAACTATCATGCAGTAAGGAAGGTCAAATTTGAATTAATGTATTTTAAGACTTAAAAATAAAAGGTTTTTATACAAGCCTTAGAAGAGGAAAAATAAAGGGAAGAATGCAAATTAAGAAGCTAACCCAACCTATATCCCCATCACAAATGAAGACAGAGCTGTTCACACTTTTTACTATTGTCTTCCATCGTAAGGCAGCTCAGTTCAGAGATGTGCACTGCTTCTACTCTAACTACAAAGCCATTTCTTGCATTTTCTACTTATTTTTGTTCAAAAACCTTCACTATTTATCCACTTTCTACAGAGTAAAGTCTCAATTCCTTTGCCTGATGTTCAAAGCCCTTTCCAATTTGAATTCAACCTACCTCTCCAGCTTTATTTTCCATTATCCTCCTTTGTGAGTCCTCTGTAGAGCCAGACAGATCCCCTCACTGGTGAAAAGACTAGCACATCCTGGCCTAGCTGCCTTTGGTAATGCCACCTACGTCCCGCCTAACCTCCTCCCCTTAGCTAAATCCTCTCTGTCCTCAGGGACCAGCTCAAGGCCCAGCTCCTGCATGAGGACTCCCTAACTACCTCAGGAGGCATAAAAAGTCTCTCTCCTCTGAAATCCTTATACCAGTTATGTAATATTCCAAACCACTCATTTGGGACTCATCACAACCTCTCTCACACTATTTATTTATCTTAATTCTATGTCTTACCTCCTCAAATAGACCTGAAGTTCCCTGAGGGAAAGAGCTTCAGTCTTCCTTATCCCTATATTTTACATAACATCTAACCAGGAACAAATTAATGTTACATGACCTTCAGCTAACAGGATTTTAAAGCACTCGTGCAAGGATGCTAGGCAAATTGGCTATTTATAAGCCAAAGGGAGGAATATATATCACCAGAAAACTTAAATATTTCATTGTTTCCATATTTTGAAGACAATAGTTCCTTTAATTTCTTTAATCAAAATAAAACTACAGATGTCCTGATGTGTTATCAAGCCAGGAAAGTGTAACTACTGAAGACAAAGTTATTTGCACCTGCTGAAAAAAAGCTGCAATAAGTTTAATCGCAACAAGTAGGTTTCTCTGCTTGACTCCACATAAAATACAACCGTGCTGCTCCCTGCAGTCAATCAAAGAAAAGGATTATAAGAAAGCCTATTCAAAGACTAATCAATGTATGAGCAAGAAATAATTTTCCTGCTGTTTTAAAAATACTAATCAATTTTCCTCTCAGTGTTGTCATTATACACTAAGAATACACAATTGAGTTGTACCTGCAATCACCATTTCATATTTGGAAATAGAGTTCTGCATTTGTTTTCCTTATTCTAGAATTAAAGAAAATGATGTGTCTCTAAAACTATATTACTCTATAATCTGATCTCTGATTCTCTGAAAATAATCCCTATATAGATAACAATCACGTTCATTGAGTCCTAGCTGTGAGGATACGGCTGAGTTCCAGGATAGATCTTAAGAAGCAACCTCCCAAGTTCCCTTTTAAGCGGTGAACTACCAGAAGAAGAAACATACTAATAAAAGAAGTCATGGACTCTGGGAATTCCAGGCTGACTCACAATATGTAGATCCAAATTCCCAAATCCAGATTGCCAAGTTCCATTTCTGCCCAGGTCAATGCTGGGACAATTCCAGGTTCACATAGGTGGTAGGCAAACACTCCAAAACACTCAGGTAGATCTTAAGGAACCCAGTGCAAACTGGGATTCAACATAAATTCTGCAAGCTGACTAGATACACATCTCTCCCCCCAGGAGAATTCCAGAAATACTTCAATTTCACTATGTTCTTAAGACCATGCTTTGCAAATATTTCATGATGTTTTCCAAAAGCACTGATTGCCAAAGGAAACATTTTAAAGGTGCCATTAGCAAATGAAGTTGGGAAAAACTACTTACAATGTATTTGTACTGGAGATCACTAGTTAGATGAAATGTTTTGGAAAAGTACTCTTAAAAAGAAATCAATTTTTAAAAAAGGAAATCAATTTACCATCACTTAAGCCAGCATTTCCCAAACTCATCTGAAATCCTAGTAATACTTCCATGGGGTTGCCCCATTTCACCCCATGATTTTTATGCACTATATGTCTCATCTCTATTACTAAAGAAATTCAAATAGGAAAGATCTTTGCCTATACTCAAGGTATATTTTTGGTGTCACTTAGGGAGAGGCCCCCCCCAGAGGGCCTCTCAAAGTGGCATTCACTACTTTGGCAAATTTACCATAGTATAAGGTCTGGTCCTGAGCTGTGCAAGTTCAAAATTGAGTTTCAGATTCTACATTTCACTGGCAGCTCCACAGTAACCACAGTCATAAGCACAACACCAGAATATCAATTTTTTAAATTACAATTAACAATAAGTAGCCATAGAAACACCTATAACATTCGAACCTGCAGAACCCACTCATTCCCTCCCTCTGGTAGATCCACTTGGGAGGTCAAATCGTATTCAGGTGAGCACACAGTTGCAAGGGAAATGGTTAAATCACTTGGTATTTTTAATGGCATCAGACTAAGAAAGCCTGATGTGCCCATCTCATAATATCTTCTTTAACAATAAACCATAACAGCACTGGGCAAAAGATTGGTCTGGGGCTGTGAGAAGCTTGTATTCCTCCTTAAATCTCTAGCAGCCCTAAAACTGCTCTGTCCATTCCTGAAGATGAGCAGTTGCTGTCTTTTCAATCTTATCTAAAGTGTGGGGGGAAATGTATTAGAGATAGCAGGCTTTTTATGATCTATGTCATAGAACCTAAGTAAAAACAGTGAGTTTGCTATGCAAACTCAGCTCAAAATAGTTCCCCAACACCAATGTCCCTTCTAACCTCTAAGCCCCTCCAATATAGAAAATCTGGAGTTTCTTTTGTATCATAACCCTCAACATCCAAGGAGCAGCTCTTGCCCTAAACTCCATCTCTGTACTAAGGATGCCTTCATCAAAGATATTAAAATTAGGTCCATTGTCCATTAGGTCATTTGTCCCTCCCCCAAAATAGTAATTTAGTCACTTCCCATGTATACCTATAGAAAACCAGTTGTTTAAAAATGTCTGCTTAAGACTGAAATGAATTCAATTAGACATGTTTAATCTAGTTCACAGAGCACTTTTTTTTTTTAATTGGAAACTGTCACAGACAAAAAAATCCAGATTTCCAGCTCCTAAAAAACCTAGAGGGTTTAGCCGCCCTGGACAATGACATGGCTGAACATAACGTGGCAATCACAGGCTGAAGGAGAACACAGGCCATACTTTCCCTGGTGCCCACCCTCCTGCCTACCACTCCCTCTTGTCTTATAGTCATTCTTGGTGGGTATTCCCATTTGCCCACCCCTGCTTGATCCATCATGGGTTGACTACAATGTAATTCACAGGGAACAATCTTACTGCATAATGTTTTCAAATTCTTAAGGATGAGTTCATTGTATCACCCAGGTTTTCTCTGTATAATTTGCTACTACCTATAACTATAAAAGGAAGGTAGGAAGGCAGCCTGCCACCCTAGGAGTTTAAGGCAAAAGAAATCCTTGTTAGATACCTTAACCTATGAACCAGGGTCAATCAGAAGGGACCCACCAGGTAAGACCTCAAATCAACTTTTCACAACTCATTTCTAGTCTTCATTCTTCCATTTCTACCCTTTCTACCTAAACCATGAAACCTTCAACAAACATCTCCCTACCCTACCCCAAGAACTGGCTATATTTGCAGGGCCCAGTACAAAATAAAAATGTAGGGCCCCTTTTCCAAAAATTATTAAGAATTTCAAGATGATGATAGCAGAGCATTAAACCAAGTACAGAGCCCCTCTAAACATGGGAACCTGAGCAACCACACAGGTCACATGCCTGTGAAGCTAGCCCTACCCACCCCCTTTCTTTTAACCTTGCTCTCCAATCCTCCAATGTGTTTTTCTTGATGCTAAGGGTCCTGCCCTAGGTTTGGCAGTCTGAATCTGATCTCATTTGCTTCTGACTCTGTTTTACCTTCCTGCAATAAGGACAGGTATTCCTTCCTCTGGCACAGACCCTAACCTTCTTGACAAGATGAACAGCAAAGCATTTACGTCTACATGGTCTTGACCCTGGTGTTACTGAATGAAGCAAAAGTCATAAATAAGAGTGTGCAAATATTTAAGGCCCAAATGAAATGTCATCTTGTTAGACTTCCTTCTTTATATGCACTATTTACCTTGACAATAACAGGGGCTTTAAGCCAAGGAAACTTACTTGTTTGTCTTTTGTAAACTCATGTTTCCATTCTCATTTTTCACCCATATGACTTATATACTTAAAAGAGCATCATTTTTATTTACCTTTTTTTTTTTGCCTTTTTATTCCTCCCTTCTTTCACCATTCAACCGATAGACCCAGATAGTCTTAAGGTTTTCCAAAGCATAGTACTTACACACAAGAAGGCTTCAGATGGCACAAGGATACTTTTTTATATTAGTTAATTACTTTAAAGTAAATTGGAAACAATATAATGAAACAAATATATAATAAACAATATATAATATATAATAAAAATATATTGAACCAATATAATGAAGAATATAATAATATCAACCTTTGAGTTTGTGGTTATCACATTTTTAAAATGTAATTAATTAATATAAAGTACATCATTTTAATGAAAAATATTAAGGAAATAACAGTAGGGGTGGCACTCAGAAAGGAAAAAATGTCAAGGTGGAACTCAAATAATTTAATGCAGAAAAGATGCTTTAGATTACACGCAAGAGAACTCTTATTCTTTTGTTTTGTTTTTGTTTTGTTTTGTTTTAAGATTTTATTTATTTATTTGACAGAGAGAGACACAGCGAGAGAGGGAACACAGCAGAGGGAGTGGGAGAGGGAGAAGCAGGCTTCCTGCAGAGCAGGGAGCCCAATGCAGGGCTTGATCCCAGGACCCTGGGACCATGACCTGAGCTGAAGGCAGACGCTTAACGACTGAGCCACCCAGGTGCCCCGAGAACTCTTATTCTTAAGATGAAATATGCTTTTGTGTCTTTTTTCTCCACTGGAGTTAATGTCTCTTTAAGAAGAGAAGTGGAATATCAATTTGCATTTAGAGAACATTATTTAGGGCTTCCAAAATCTTTATCAAATGAGACTGATAAAGATCCACTGAGGTCAAAAGGATACCAACCAATCTAAGGAACCTAAAAACACTTGGAATGTACATGGTAATAACCAAGACTGCTCAGTTGACTAAAGGAGTCCATTCAGAAAGCATAGAAGGTGTCCAACCTCCACTCAGCTAATTCACCATCCATGTACAAAGCAGTTGCTATATAGATGGAGATGAGGGAAAAGAATGGAATGTAACAATGACAGAGTTCAAGGCGCCTGGGCGGCTCAGTCGGTGAAGCATCTGCCTTCGCCTCTGGTCATGATCCCAGGGTCCTGGGATCGAATCCCGCATCGGGCTCCTGGCTCAGCGGAGAGTCTGCTTCTCCCTCTCCCTCTGCCCCTCCCCCTGATTGTGCTCTCTTTCTATCTGTCAAATAAATAAAATCTTTTAAAAAAACAAACAAACAAATAAAGAAAACAATGACAGAGTTCCAAAGTTGGGCCTGCCATGGGTGAATCATGTGACCTTAAGTGCTATGGATGGATAGTTTGTCTGCCCCAAAATTTGTATGTTAAAGCCCAAATCTCCAATGTGATGGTATTTGGAGCTGAAGCCTTGGGGAGATAATTAGTTTTAGATGAAATCATGAGGGTAGAGCCCCTATGATGAGATTAGTGCTCTTATAAGACAAGGAGGAGACAGAGCTTTCTCTCTCCCTCTCTCTCTCTCTCCCTCTCTCTCTCTCCACCATATGAGGATACAGCAAGAAGGCAGTCATTTGCAAACCAGGAAGAAAGCCCTCCCTCTCCAGACACCAAATCTGTTGGCACCTTGATCTTGGGCCCTAGCTTCTAGAACTGTGAAAAATATTTGTTGTTTAAGCCACCCAGTCTATGGTATCTTACTGTAGCAGCCCAAACTGACTAAAACATTAAACAATTTATTTAGCTTCTCTGCATCGGTGGATCACAAATATCAAAATTTGAGAGTTGAAAAAAACTCACTTGAGCCCCCATATTTTATAAATTATGAAAATTAGGGTAAATGACTTGCTCAAAGGCACACATCTTCTTGCCAGAGAGCTACAAGAACAGAACTACAGCAGAAGGCTCCTGAGTCCCCTGGCCAGCATTCCATGCCTCTCTCCGGCTATCCCCTCTTGCTGGAATGCCCTTCCACACCACTTCTGTGTCTCTCAGAACTCCATTATATCTCAAGACCCACTTCAATGATATCTCTGGAAAGCATTGCCTGGCCTGAGTTCCACCATCCTACCAGGCAGAGTTCAGATTATTCTCCTTCATCCCCATAATCCACAGCCGTATACCCATTCAGAGTAAAACATTTCTCCACCTTGTACTCTGGTTAGTTAACTTTGCATCCCTTTTCTTCATACACTGTGAATTCTTTGAATAAAATGTAGTCTTATTCATCTTTATACTTCTAATATTCCAAAAAGCTTGCTGTATAAAAAGGTGTACAATAGGTAAATATAGATGTAAATCTGATTTATAATGAAAACACTATCTTCCAAACTGCAATCAGTGTAAGAACTAGTTACAGAACAATATAAAACTATCATTAACTACATAAATATTACTTTGGAACAATCCATGGTATCTGCCCCAGCACCATTTCCCAGATAGAAATCACTAGGAGTTGAAGAGAGACTGCCAGCGCTGGCCTGAAACATGTCAGGCATTGTGCTAGGTGCTTCGGATTTAATGTTCACAACAACCTGCAAGTAAGTACTATTATATCCATTTTGCTGATAAGAAAACCAAACTTCAGAAAGCTTAAGCTTCATTAAGATAACATAGGTGGTAAATAAGAGGGAGCTGGGATTCAAATCTAGATTTCTTATGCCTCTCTGTTCATTGCTTCACACAGATCCTAGCTTCTCACAAACAGCCTGTCTAGCTCTAGAAGGTAGCCTAGGGGGAAAAACACAAAACACTAAATCAGTCCCATGAACTAGCAATGCAGGGGAGCCTAGCCACCTGCCTCTCATCCTCTCTGCACCAGTCTTTGTGTAGCAGAGGTCAAGTTAGCTGGCTGAGATTAACTTCAAATAGTATTTGAAACATAATGTCTTAGTTATATAATTCTGAAAGGTTTAAGCTTAATTCCACTCAAATTACAGAATGATACTAAGCATCACAAAGGATTGCTGACAAAAAGAAAATAGAAATGAGCAAAGCTTCAATTGCCATCAACTCATATTCAGACCACACCTAATACCCCCTTGCCCCTAACTCATCACTGATTGTTATTAAAAAGTTAATTCAGGGCGCCTGAGTGGCTCAGTTGGTTAAGCGACTGCCTTTGGCTCAGGTCATGATCCTGGAGTCCCGGGATCGAGTCCCACATCGGGCTCCCTGCTCAGCAAGGAGTCTGCTTCTCCCTCTGACCCTCCTTTCTCTCATGCTCTCTGTCTCTCATTCTCTCTCTCTCAAATAGGTAAAATCTTAAAAAAAAAAAAAGTTAATTCAGACCACACATAGGTTGATTTTTTAATCACGTGCCCAGTAATGAAAAACCTAGGTTCTCCCTGGCAAGATATGAAACATGTTTTAAAAAGTGCATTCCAATGTGTCCAATATTAAACCCTCTTGGGTGCTGTCCAAGGTAGGTGGAGGCTATAGCTGGTACCGTTCAACTGAATTCTATCCCCAACACCCAACATAGTTCCTGGCATAGAACAGGAATTTGGAAAATGTTTTGTTGATTTATAATCTGTGCTAAAGTGGGCAATTAGAAAGCTTCTTTAAATAGTTCTTAAATACTCTTAAATCTACTACTGCTGTAATCTTATGCACACTTACAAGTAGCAGACTTAAGGATATTTTTAAAGTATTTAGTTTTGAAATTTAATAAGAAATTATAATATCAAGATTCACCAGGAAAAAAAAAGCTTTGAGTACAATTTTTAGGTCTTAATTTTCCCCACTGCAGAATGTGCAACTATAGACTGAGGATAGAATCTGACCTATCAATCTTAAATAATCTTGAGACCAAAAAAATTCAGCAATAAATGAAAATTTATTTTCAGAGCAAGAAAATGTAATGATGATTGACTTGTTTCTCTTTGTGAACCCAAACCTCTCTAATCCATTTAGAAAACTAAATATTAAACTTTTAGAGTAGGGTGGGAATAATATAAAGTACTCTCATTCCCAGGAAATAGTTTATAAATGATTTCCCTTCATAGCTTTACCCTACCTCAAACTAATGCCTCCAAAGGAAAATTTATATGCTGTTTCTTTCTGATCTAGTACTAGATTACTGTTTAAAGCTCAGGGTCAATCTTTTCTTGGGAAGGTTATTGGGAGATTAAATGAGTTAATCCATATAAAGCATAAAGACCACAGCTGGCTCAGAGTTGACATTCAATAAATAGCAGCTATGACAATGACCAAAAGGATAATGAGGAAGAGAATGATGATGATGACAAAAGAAAACCCAGCATTTTGTTTTTAAATTAAAACCACTGTACTCAAAGAAATGCCTAAACAGAGAGCAAGGTCACCTCATAGAGCCAAGATTCATCATGCCAGGCTTTTGAAATTCTTTGGTTTTCTCCACTGCCCTAAGGATTTCAGTCCTGTTTATGTGACAGGCCAATCCACTTGAGTTTCCCAGGGCTGGGAAGCAGCTGGTGCAGCATGTGTGAAGGACAACCAATGTGTTGAGGAACAGGCCAGGAAAGGTATGCCAATGGGACCAAAGCTTGAGATTTTTTGCCCTCTTTAATGAACTGGAAAGTATCTGTGGATTCATCTCGCACCTCCCACCCCCTGATAAACCAAAGCTGTGTTCCCTTACTAACCGGACCTCCCAAGCCCCTCTTAATGCTCAACCGTATCTCTGCCAGCTGACAAGCTACAAATGAAATCCTGTGCCAGCCTGTCTACCTACAGGATGTGAACAGAGTTAGTGAGGCAAGAAGGGAACAGAAGGCCCCCAATAAGGGAAAATCAGCCATTTTTTTAAAAAGGTGGATGGAAAAGCAGTAAACTCTATCTGATGTACTTAGAGCTACAAAAGCAGAAGAGCCTCCCTCTCTGGTAGTCAAGCGAGTTGTCTGGTAGCCTCCTCAACCTGTTTTGCTTTGTTTTAATTAGAGGAATGTGACAGGAAGGAGGGTTCAAGACAAATCAGAGATGGGGCATAGCCTGGAAAAGCCGCTTCCACCAGCTAGTTGTGGACTGAAAAGTGAGGTAGGCAACTGCCAAATGTGCTCCCCAATTTTGTTCCATTCACCTGTTCATAGATCACACATTTATGAGCCACTTACTGGTGCCAGATACCACAGGCGCTGTTAGGATACAGAGGTAAAGGGCTGGGTCCCTACCTTCCAGGAGATGGGTGGGGTTTTGAATAACAAAACAAGGAGGGAGGGCATTCCAGGTCAAAGAAACCCACCTATCTGGTAGGGGAAGCAACATGTGCAGAGGTAGGCAGCCAGTGCAGAGAGTGTTCTGGAATGCTGAGGAGACCAGAGTCTTCTACCACTTGTCTTCCTTGGGCCAGTAAATGACAACATGTATCATGTTCTCGCTGTGTGACTTCCCTGCCCCGGAATTACCGCTTCCTTCTAACAACTGGTCTCCTTAACTAAGCTAAGAACGACAATCCTATTGGAGGTACACAGATGCAGACACAAACATTTCAACTGAGAGCAGGGTTTTTTGTGTTTTTTAAATTGTGCATCTCTCTCAGGGTATCTGGGTATTTTGGTAATCTATTATAAATAAAAGGTGTTTGGACTATTGTGCTTTGGTTTAGTTTTTAGTGGTTCTACCTATCTATGTTGAAAGGTTCTCCTTCCTTGAGGTCAGAGCAGGTTATGAAATCTAACAGAAGAATACAGGAGACTCAAGAGCTGTGGTTGGGCAGAACACATAAGTGGCCCATCCCACTTGTTATCATAAACTGCAATCCCTGCCCACCCCAGCAACACTTGCTAACCCCTTTCTATACTTTGTTTTCTCCCTAGTACCCATCACTATTTAACCTACTCTTTTTTTTTTTTTCACTTATTTAGCTATATATTGTCTATCTTGCCCCTCTAGAACATAAGGGATTTCTCTTATTTTGTCACTACTGCATCCCCAGCATCCATAAAAATGCCTGGCATACAGCAAGCATTCAATGAGTACTTGCTGAATGCATGGTGAATATACAAATTCTATGGGATAGTCCCAATTCTAAATACTTTGTTGCACTATCCCCACAAATATCTCCCTAACTACATCATGTGTCGTGATTTAGGGTTTGGCAAATATGATCAAGCAAGGCATGGAATACATATGTGTGTGGCTAAAGTAGCTTAAATCTGCTAATCATAGCTAAAAGTACTTAACAGTTGCCATTTCTAAAGATGGTTAAGCACCGTACTTACATAGCATCAAGAAGCACCAACTCACTAACCCACATGGTTTCTACATACATTAACCTACACTAATGACATTAAGTCATCAGTCAACTGGATAGAGCGCAGAGGCCTGTGTGAGAACAGTCTAATAACTATGCCTTTGTCAGGCACTGTGATTTGCCCATATACTTTGATACTTTCTGTCCTACCTCTCCAAGTGTCTTCTTTAAAAGAAGTCTTTCTGGATATTAGAGTATTTGCACACTTTTCCCAGTTCTGCCAGTCCTACCCTTGGAATTTAAAATACATGCATATGCACACATGAGCACACACCTTATACCAAAACACTTTCCCAGTAGGCATTTTATACATCAAGGCATGCATACCCCTAGAAAGGGGAAAGAGAGAAGAACAAAAAGGAATATTACTTATCTATCTAAAGAAGTCTCTTTAAAGATTAAGAGTTTTTTTTCTTTAATCAGCCAGTAAAAATATATCTCAGAGGATAACAAGATTTCTGCTGGAAGCTAGCCCTTGCAGAGGCTGATCACATTTGCAGATGCAAAATTCCATTACATCCCCCAACAACCTCAGCAACATTAGTCTCTGGTCAAAGGACCAGAGGAGGAGGGAGGGGGACTGTCCTCCTTCTAAATGGGGAGGGAAAGCAGCCAAGCAAAAAGAGTTTGAGAAAGAACAATGGCCTCCCAGTGAGAAAGCGTGTTAAGTAGGTCGGTATTGGAACCGCATTTTCTTGCACACAAATCCATCATTGTTCCTTTATATTTTCTTTTCCTTTTCTTTCCTACTTCTTTTCTTTCTTCTGCCCTATTCACTATTACTGTCATCTCGTGTGAGAGTTTTTTTAAACCATGATATATTTGTTCAATTATCTGTAGACCTAGAGCCTCTTCATCAAATTAGCAGATCTCTATTTATAGCTGATAATTCTGTACAGGGGATCTAATAAAAATTCCTGAGAGTGATAAAACTAAGTCCAATTTTGCATTGCTGTTTTTGACCCAAGGATTGTTGCCATTATCCAATAAATTGGCTTCAATGAGCATTGTAAATACATATTTTCTTTTAAAGATAGTACTTTTTAATGAGAAAAACTAGGCTGAGTAGTATCAGGAAATAACATTTTCACCATTTGCTTCACTCTCTACTCCAAGATCACATTATCTTTAAAAATGAACTTTAAGAGACATAAAGATGAAAAAAATCTAAATAGACTTCGCATAATGATTCTATCAGGGAGGGGATTCATCTGTACCTGGTAAGTATAATCACGTAAAATGTGCTGATACATTTTTAGCAATTAATATGTAATATTGCCAAAGAAGCTCTATAATACTCAATACTCAAGTGTGACTTTTTTTTGTCACTATCAATACATCTCCATTAATTTCAAAAAACATTTCATTTACTATACTCAATTTACCAATTGTTCTAATGGCTTCTGATGATATTTAAAAGTATAATGAAAATACTAAAGCAAATGGCATCATTAAGCCAGGGTCTAACAAAGATCCCAAGCCAGGGGCTCAGTTGGTGAAGCATCTTCCTTCAGCTCAGGTCATGATCCCAGGGTCCCAGGATGGAGCCCCACATCAGGCTCCCTGCTCAGTGGGGAGCCTGCTTCTCCCTCTGCCTCTGCCATTCCCCCAGCTTATGCTCTCTGGCTCTCTGTCTCTGTTAAATAAATAAATAAAATCCTTAAAAAAAAATTAAAAAAAAAAAAAAGACCCCAAGCCAGAGTCTGAGTCATAGATCAAAATCCACGTGAAAGCCCAAGCTGCAGTTCATATTCTTTCAACAATTAAGGCTGAAACACCTAAATGCCAATACATCTCTATGTCTATCATAAGACTAATCTCAGAGGCAAGACTATTACTTTTACCTACAGTGAGGTCATGTCTGAAAACAATGAAATCCTGACAAGGTAAGTGAAACCTCAGAAAGCAAAACCACAGGTAAGGGAGGACTGACTAGTGTATACAATTTTTTTTTCCACTGAGGCCTTCAGTGACAGAGCTTGGATTTGTGGCCATCATCCTAGTGATGGAGGTGCGCTAATCTATCCACATTCTCACATCTGACACCCATGATGCCTAAATGCCCACTTTTGTCAGATGGGCAGCTAGGGTTAAAAGGACAGACTTTGACCACACAGACTGAGCAAGCTAACAGACACCCACAGGATTCCAGCCCATGACCTTTCCCTCATAAGAACTCCCTCCCCTAACCACACACTAACAATGCTAAAACATGCATTCAAAATACCACCAACTTTATGATTCAGTAGTTTAACAAGCACTCATAAATAACTGTTTTTGAAAATTCAATGAGAACTTTATGTCTAGAGATGAAATGCATATTAAAAGCAAGAGTTCTTCTAGTCTCTGGATATTATGTCCACAGTAATTCAAATAAACCAACTTCAGATTAAATCAGCCTGGTCATCTATGCTGAATAGCACTGTTGTCAGGGCTACTGGGATTTAAATCCCAGGCTTCGAAGCTATAGGAACTTAAATTATTTAACTTCTTTGTGCCTCACTTCCATCATCTATAAATGAGGAGTACTAGAGGGTTCTTGTGAAAATTAAATACACTAATATATAAAAAGTACTTAACAGAGTACCTCACACACAGTAAATATTGAAAAAATGGTAGCAGTTATTTAGTATTATTGTATACCAGAGGTAAACTCTGGTCATATCTATACTAACAATGATTTTATAAATATAGAAAATGAATGATGAACATTAGAAAGATGAATCATTATATATGAAGATCAAAAGTATAATCATTTATATATTTGCACAACAGATTAAGAGTCTTATTTCCTATTAATATATGATACATTAACCATTTTTCAAAACTCCCTCACTACTCTAGCCATCTGTAATCAAGAAGAGCATTAAGAAAAATCAAAGGCAGTAAACAACTAGATAAAGAACAGAAAACAACATCAACTGGTTTCTTGTAAATTAGAACTCCCCTGAACTTTGTCTCACCAAAGGCGATGCTGGCAACCTTCCAGGCATACAGAGCTTGTACAAATGATGCATACTAATTTATGTAAATCGGGCTTTTTGTTTCTCTTGAGATAACAGAAGACAGTTTCAATCTTATGAGTAGTGACTTTTTTTTTTACTTTCTTTGTCTTCTAAAATTCACTTTTCATATTCCTTTTATCTCATAGTTTTTGTGTGTATGTTTTCCCCTTTTGAGCTCATGTTCTCTTTTTCCTCTAAATTTTTATTTAAATTCCTATTAGTTAACATACAGTATAATATTAGTTTCAGGTGCAGAATTTAAGTGATTTACCACTTACAAAAACACCCAGTGCTCATTACAACTAGTGCCCTACTTAAAACCCAGCACCCAATTAATCCATCCCCCCACCCATCTGCTCTCCAGTAACCCTCAGTTTGTTCTCCATAGTTAAGAGTCTGTTTCTTATGGGACACCTGGGTGGCTCAGTCGGTTAAGCATCTGCCTTCAGCTCAGGTCATGATCCTGAGATTGAGTCCCACATCGGGCTCCTTGCTCAGTGGGACGTCTGCTTCTCCTTCTGCCCCTCACCCTGCTTGTGCTCTCTCTCTCTGACAAATAAATAAATAAAATCTTAAAAAAAAAAAAAAGAGTCTGTTTCTTGCTTTGCCTCTCTTTTTTCTTCCCTCCATGTTCATTCGTTTTGTTTCTTAAATACCACATATGAGTGAAATCATATGATATTTGCCTTGCTCTGACTGACTGATTTCACGTAGCATAGTACTCCTACCTCCATTGACATCATTGCAACATGCCAAAGAATGAAACTGGACCACTTTCTTGCACCATACACAAAAATAAATTCAAAATGGATGAAAGACCTAAATGTGAGACAGAAAACCATCAAAATCGTAGAGGAGAACACAGACAGTAACCCCTTGGACATCAGCCATAGCAACTTCTTACTAGATATGTCTCCTGAGGCAAGGGAAACAAAAGCAAAAATAAACTACTGGGACTTCATCAAGATAAAATCTTCTGCATAGCAAAAGAAACAATCAACAAAACTAAAAGGCAACTTATGGAATGGGAGAAGATATTTGCAAATGACATATCTGATAAAGGGTTAGTATCCAAAATATATAGAGAACTTATCAAACTCAACACCCAAAAAACAAATAATCCAGTTAAGAAATGGGCAGAAGACATGAATAGACATTTTTCCAAAGAAGACATACACATGGCTAACAGACACATGAAAAGATGCTCAACATCACTCATCATCAGGGAAATACAAATCAAAACTACAATGAGATACCACCTCACACCAGTCAGAATGGCTAAAAACAACACAGGAACAACAGATGTTGGTGAGGATGCAGAGAAAGGGGAACTGTCTTGTACTGTTGATAGGAATGCAAACTGGTACAGCCACTCTGGAAAACAGTATGGAAGTTCTTCAAAAAGTTAAAAATAGAACTACCCTATGATCCAGCAATTCCACTACTAAGTATTCACCCAAAGGATACAAAAAAACTGATTCAAGGGGTACATGCACCCCAATGTTTACAGCAGCACTATCAACAATAGCCAAATTATGGAAAGAGCCCAAATGTCCATCAATTGATGAATGGATAAAGAAGATGTGGTGTGTGTGTGTGTGTGTGTGTGTGTATTCTTTCTTGCACCATACACAAAAATAAATTCAAAATGGATGAAAGACCTAAATGTGAGACAGAAAACCATCAAAATCGTAGGAGAGAGAGAGAGAATGGAATATTACTCACTCCATACACATGTATATATATATAAGGAGAGAGAGAAAATGGAATATTACTCAGCCATAAAAAAGAATGAAATCATGTTCTTTTTCTTAAACACAGTCCTTTGTTGAATATTCTTCCTTTTAGATATTCTAATTCAACTTTTCTCAATTTTGGATTCAATTTTATGCACTATAGGCCTGGGATAGTGTCTTAAACATAATATATACTTCAGCTATTTGTTCAATAATTGTAGCAGAGTATCTATGGACAGCCCAGCCATTTCAACATTGTTAGATCTGGTGCATGTTAGCTTTCATTACTACTAAAACATTTTCACCATTGTGGGACTACACAAATTATCACTTGCACTCGGGTAATTTCTATTTGACCACATTTCAAATTGAAATACGCCTTCCAGTCTATATTGCTCATAGGTAATTACTATCATTATGATCAATAAAGTTAGGAAGGGGGCCGCCTGGGTAGCTCAGTCAGTTAAGCATCCAACTCTTGGTTTCAGCTCAGATCGTGATCTCAGGTGGTGAGATCGAGCCCCACAATGGGCTCCACGTGGAGTCTGCTTAAGAATCTCTCTCCTCTGTCCCTCCCCCTCAAATAAATAAATAAATCTTAAATAAATAAATAAAGTTAGGAATGAAGTTTACTTATGGAAAACAAGTAGGCAATTTTTTAAAAAGAGAGACTTTTAAGGAACCTGAGGAACCTAAAGCATTAAATACTAAATTCACAAACCAAAATTTTTGGACCCAGAAACACTCTTGTTATACATAAACATATCCATGGATTTTATATATATATATACATATATATATATACACACATATATATATATACATATACGCACACATATGTGTGTAGATAGATATGAAATAGATATAAAATATCTAATAGATATAAAATATCCCTAGGAAATTTTTCCTTTGGGGGGACCCTAATCATGGCAGATGTCCTGTAACAAAAAGCAATTACTAACAGAGAAGATAAGAATTATTTTAGTTTATTTAAATGATAAGAGTTCCGAGTCTTTTAGATCCAAGAATCCTGGAAATACTTCATTATGTTCATTAAAAGAACACTAATTTCTTCATATAAAGAATATCTCATTTGATGATCTGCCAAGAGGTCAGCTTTTGTAAAGAAAAGCTAAAATGAAAAGATTTTAAAAGAATGACAATTGTGTTGGGTGATTTCTCCAAAATCTTAAATAGCATATAATTAACACTGTTACAAAAAAAAAAAAAAAGTAAAAAAAATAAACACATACACACTGTATTATAAATCTTTTTCAAATTATAATAAAAAGCCTAAAGGCTATGTGGCATGGTGGGAAGAACACAGTCTTGGCCACCAGAAAATGTCAGTTCTGATTCCACCTTTGCCTCTTTACTCCTAAAGCTATCAAGAGAGTTAAATACAATTACATAGGTAATATATTTAGAGCAGTACTTAACACATAGTAAGGGCTCCATAAATAATAGTACCACTACCATTAAAAGAAGGCCTGCTGAATTCATATTTAGTTTTGTACTCTCTCAAAATCCTACTAGAATGTAATGGGATTCAAAATAAAGAAAGAACCCCACAAATATAATGAAAAGACAATAACAACAAAATTTGGGGAGCTGGAAAGCAAAGGAATGAGACTTAACTAACCTAGCAGAGTTGACAAGGCTGAATCCTATATCTCTTCCAGGACTCTTAGCTGTACTGTTTTAAACTAAAATTTATAAAAGAAATCTAATTATCTATTATAGTTTTATTATATTAAAACATTCTTATCTAGGGGCACCTGGCTGGCTTAGTCAGTAGAGCATGTGACTCCTGATCTCAGGGTCGTGAGTTCAAGCCCCATGCTGGGGGTACAGCTTACTTAAAAAAAAAAAAAAAAATCCTATCTTTAAAATGCCAGCTAAGCAAAAAAAATTTTAAGGTTACATATAAAACTGCAATCCACTGTTTCAGACAGTATATGACAATAACACTGGAGGTAAGAATCCTAATGTATTTCCATTTTTTAACTGCAGAAATAAAGAAAAAACAAATGATTTGAATTGGGCAAATTCACCAATAAACAAAACAAATTAAAATGAGGGGTTATAATAGCTTTAGAGATGGTATAAGCATTAAATCAACTAGCCACCAACTTGAAGGTTCTCAAAGAGCAAGTAAGGCTCACCAAGTAAGGACTTTTTATAATTAAAGTTCCCAGTACCAAGAACACATACACACCACTGGGTCAAAACCTAGATAGAAACAGAGGGAGGAAAAGTGTGTACTTTGGGAGGTGGTTCTCCTACATCAAGTACTGCCTTGCCCCTGTCTATACTAGCACTAGTCTACAAAATATAGGCTCACTTCCCATCTGTCAAGTTCAAGAACACTCTCTGCAATGCACACTGATGAAAGTGTAGATTGGTACAACCCATTTGGAGAACAATTTAGTAATATCTAGTAAAGTATAAAGTGTGCATATCCTACCACCTAGCAATTCCACTCCTACAAATATATCCTAAAAACTCTCATACATGTACAGGGGCGCCTAGGTGGCTCAGTCGGTTAAGCATCTGACTTCAGCTCAGGTCATGATCTCAGAGTCCTGGGATGGACCCCAGCGTCAGGCTCCCTGCTCAGCGGGGAGTCTGCTTGTCCTTCTCCCTCTCCCTCTGCCCCTCCTCCTGCTCACGCTCACTCTCTCTCGCTCTCTCTCTCTCAAATAAATAAAATCTTTAAAAAAAAAAAAAACCTCGTATATGTGTACAAAAAGAAACATGTACAAAAATTTACATAGCAACATTGTTTATAGTACCAAAACATAGAAAACATTGAAATGTCCATTAACAGGAAAAGAGATAAATGAATCATGATATAGCCACACAATGAACAGCAGTGAAAAGGAGTGAACCAATGCTACCTGCATCAACATGAATGAATCTCATAAATAACTCAGCTAAATAGAGCTGCAAAAAAATATATACAGCAGAATACCATACATATAAAGTTTAAGACCATACAAAGTGATACTATAAATTTCTTAGAGATACAAACATATATAGTTTTGGGTTTGTTTGGTTTTTTTTAAAAGAATGATACACAGCCAATTTAAATAGTGAAGTTACTACTGAGGTTGAAAAGAGAAATAAAATCAAGGAGCAGAATACAGGAGCTAATATGTTTAATTTCTTACACTAGGAAGTATGAATATGGGAGTCTAATGCATTAAATTTTACACCTTTTGCACATCTTTTTATGTCTTAAATATCTTATAATAAAAATTTAAATCTCATATAAAAACTCTGAGACTCTCTAGCTTTGTAGCACTAGATGTTGAAAGTATGAAAGCAAATAAAACCAAGGGTGATTTCATCATCATGCACCTTATCTAAACACGTGTGAACAGTTAGTGAATAATAACTCTGTGCCACAATAGCAGTGCAATAATGCATTTTCTCTTAAATCCAACCCCATGCAGTTCTTCATTCCACTGTCACTGCTCAGGTTATGCCTCATCATCCTTCACCTTGACCTGGTCACCTCACTTCATTCCCTGCGCACCTCCTCTCTGGACTCCATATTGTCCCCACTGCCTGCTTTAAGAAAAGTCACTTCAACATACAGGTGGCTAACAGACACATGAAATGATGCTCAACATCACTCATTATCAGGAAATGCACTACCTGTCAGAATGGCTAAAATCAAAAACACAAGAAACAAGTGTTGGCGAGGATGTGGAAAAAAAGGAACTCTCATGAACCAATGCAAACTGATGCAGCCACTGTAGAAAACAGTATGGAGGTTCCTCAAAAAATTAAAAATTAATTACCATATGATCCAGTAATTCCACTACCGAGTATTTACCCAAAGAATATGAAAATATTAACTCAAAGAGATATATGCACCCCTATGTTTATTGCAGCATTATTTACAATAGCCAAATTATGGAAGCACCCAAGTGTCCATCAACAGATGAATGGATAAAGAAGATGTGGTATATACATATTGGAATATTACTCAGCCATAAAAAAGAATGAAATTTTGCCATCTGCAACAACATTGGTCGATCTAGAGGGTATAATGCTAAGTAAAATAACTCAGAGAAAGACAAATACCATATGATTTCACTCATATGTGGAATTTAAGAAACAAAACAAACAAAAAGAGACAAACCAGGGGCACCTGAGTGGCTCAGTCAGTCAAGTGGCCAACTCTTGATTTCGGCTCAGGTCATGATCTTGGGGTCCTGGGATCCAGCCCCGCACTGGGCTCCGTGTTCTGCAGGGAGTCTGCTTGAGTACTCTCCCTCTCCCTCTCACTCTGCCCCTCCTGCTGCTCACTCATGCACTCTCTCTCTCTCTAATAAATAAATAAATCTAAAAAAGAGAGAGAGAAACCAAGAAGCAGACTCTTTTTTTTTTTAAAGATTTTTTTTTTAATGTATTTATTTGACAGAGAGAGACACAGCGAGAGAGGGAACACAAGCAGGGGGAGCGGGAGAGGGAGAAGCAGGCTTCCCACGGAGAAGGGAGCCTGATGTGGGGCTCCATCCCAGGACCCTGGGATCACGACCTGAGCTGAAGGCAGACACTTAATGACTGAGCCACCCAGGCGCCCCAAGAATCAGACTCTTAACAAACTGAGAGTTAACAGAGAGGAGATAGGTGGGAGGATAGGTGAAACAGGTGAAGGGGATTAAAAATACACTTATCATGATGAGCACCAATTAATGTATAGAATTGTTGAATCACTACATGGTACACCTGAAGCTAATATAAGACTGTGTTAGCTATACTGGAATTAAATTTTTTTTAATAATAATGAGAGAAAAAGTCCTTCAAAATAAGACACAAATAGAACCTACCTAATAGATCTAAATTACTGTCAATGTTCTAGTTCTTGGCATTGGTGATAGGTTCACAGGTATTCCTTACGTTATTAGTACATAAAAAAACTAACAATAAAATGACCAATGATGCAGTTTGTCAGAAGCAAAGATTATGATCAATCTAATTCTATATACCTAAGGTCCGTTTAAAAAAATAATAATGGTGTCAATCTAGCTCTCCAGGCTAATCTACCTTCCCTCATGGATCTTACATGCTAGTAGATAAAGAAAGACAACTAACAAAAGTAATCCCTAAAATTTACAGTATGTTAGGCAGTGAAACTTATTTTGTTTACTACCAGTTAGTTACTTTTTCTAAAACGTAAGCTCCAAGAGCGCAAGAATTTTTTCATTATTATATCCCCAGCACCCAGAATACCACCTGACACATAGTAGGTGATCAATAAGTATTTGTTGAAGGAATGATCAATATATGGCAAAATAAATGTTCAGCAAATGTTAACTGCTCCTGTCCCTATCACTGTATCTGTCATATGGCCTTCCCTACTATACGTTCAATGATAATGGGAAGTGAATTTTGGAAAGCAAAAACGTCTTGCCTTCAACAATGCTGGAATCTGAATGAAAACTTAAATGTACAGTCTAGACCTCCACCAAGTGATTCTTATGACTTGAACTACTCAGTTTCTTATGCTATATTCAATGAGACTATGTAATATAACTAATCCACATATCTCAGCATACCTTACAAAAATGTGTTTTAATTTTAAAAATGTTTGTGTTATGATGTAAAAGAAAAAATTTAGGCCAACTGATATTAAGCAATTTGCCTGAAGTCAAACTTATTAAAGACAGGGTTGGTACTCTTGGACTCACAATATCACTTCAGACTCAGCACTACCTTCTACCATAATAAGGATACTCAGTTTATACTCCTGAATTTCTTTTCATCTACTGTTCAACTTTGCCACCCAGGTAGTTAAACAGCTATATATCCATCACTTTTGACCAAATCATAAATATCAAGGCAAGATTTCTGGCAGCACACAAAAAGAGACAGGGCTAACAGAAGTTAGAAGTTACCATGCACAAGTAAAACAAAGGAAGGCTTGTTTTTGCTTATCCCAAAACATATCAGAAGATACCACAAAATGATGGCAGAAGAAAAGTGGGCTGAAAAGACCAACGGCATTTGAAAGATAAGGAGAATCAGATTTTTAATAGGATGACTGCTACATTTTTCTGTGGGCTATATTATTTTTCAGAATTTAAGAAACTGTCAATTGATTAGTCAGTATTTTGGTGTACTAGGAATGCTACTAAAATGGGGTAAGGAACTGAAAGAAATGTAGGGCAGTGACTCAATAACTCAGCTGGACACCAGATCAAAGGCATTTCAGTTTACTAGAACTGTGTCGCAAATACTAGACAAAGGCTTTCAAATAAATACACGGTCTGCGCAATCTTGAGTAAGGCACTAATTTCATACAAAACATGTCCTATTCTCCTTAAGGTTATATTGGTCTCAACTTCACCACCAACCTTTCTTAAGCTGCAGTTTTGTCTTGGCTCCATAACCTTTCCTTTGTGTTTGATACTGCTCTTAAAGATTTCCAAACTTCTTGACAAACCTGGTGTGCTGAGTTCACTTTGATTATCTTTGCAGCACCTGGCAATTTTAAACTTTTTCTTCCAAGTCTTTGCTCCTTGAGCTTCCCTGACTTGTGCATTTCTGGTTCTCTCATACTACAATTCTACCTCTCTTTAAATTATCCTTTTTCCTCCATCTGCTAACTATCCCTTGATAAACAGACTGCATTCCACAGTTTTAACCAACAGCTCCACATAATTGATTCTCAGATCTCTACTTCCAGTCCCTGTCCCCACAATCCATTCAGGTTATAGCCAATAACAGATCCTTATCTGGTCAACTGTCTCCTCAATCTAAATACGTCCAAAACTGAACTTACCCTCTTCCAAACCACCCTCACCCCACAACCAAACCAGCTCCTGTTCTCAACTTCTCTGTCTTCATCAATGGTACCACAGCTCTCTCAGCTCCTAAGACGCAGATCTTTAGTCACCTCTGCCTCTCTGTCTCCTTCAGCCATTAAAGTACTGAAATCTTTACTTATGGAGACAAAATCAGGAAATGATCTACAAAACTGGAAGAAAAAGAAAAGTGCCACCACGAAAGCAAAGCAATTAAAGAAAAAATAGTCTGAATATTAAAATATTGGGATTTGTCAAACATTTCTACAGTTTGAAGACAGATACTTGTAAACACGTGCTATGTAAAAATCCAGATGTCTGGCTATCATACACATCCAATTACTGTCACCTCCACCTTAGAATTTCTTGTCTTCATAGCCATCCCCTCCTGTCTACTCACCAACACCACTGCTCTAGGTGTTGGTGAGTTCAAGCTTTCCTCACCTCACATCTTAACAAATCTTGCCCCTCTTCTCATCCACTTCGCCCATCAACCTCTGACAGCAATCAGTGCTTCAAATTTATTATAACATTCACTTGTCCAAAGATCTTCAATGACTCTTCAAACTCCTTAGTCTGGCACATAATCTTTTTTTTTGGGGGGGGGCGCATATAATCTTATATTCCATTCTGCCACTGGGATTGGGAGCCCTTCCACTTCAGATATATCCTCACAGCTCACAGATTGAAGGTGCCCATGCAGGTGTGAGATCAAGAAATGACTGGTAGATCCAACTCACATTTACAGCTTCCTTTTTATTCTCTTTCTCTCCTCCTATTTTTCTCTTCATAACTTTTCTTCTTTTCTACCACTTTCTTATACTTCTTTTTCATCTTCTTCTCTATGCCAATGGCACCAACAGGAATTTCCAATCTGCAGTTATTCTAAGTACTAAAAAGACTGACCATTGTTCTAGTCAATAGTTACCAATAAAAAAGACTCAGACATGGGGTGCCTGTCCGGCACAGTAGAAGAGTATGTGACTCTTGGTCTTGGGGTGTAAAGATTACTTAAATAAATAAATAAAAACTTGGGGGGAAAAAAAGAAAGAAAGAAAGACTCAGACATAACAGAATGGAAAATGGAAGGAAGGAGATCTTAGCTCTGGAATAACCATGTATCCAAGCTTCCCGTTGCAATCCTAAGACAAAAATCAGGAGTGAGGCCATACAAGCTCCCATATCTAATGATGGAGGCCTCACTGAGGATGAAGAGTATGCCTTGCTGCCCACTTATTCAGGAATACAGAAGTAGCATGAATATAACACCTCTCAGTATAGTTTTCTAGATTTGCCCCTATATCTCATCCAAAGCTAGACAGAGCCCTGGGTTTTCCTCCAGTATAAATATCACATGGAAAAGAACTCAATACAAAATAAAGGAATCTTGGGAAAAAAAATTTTTTTTTGTCAAATGTTTTATTGAGTGTAGACATCTGGAGTACGGTAAAACATGCATTATCTGTAGATTCAAAAAGGAGTAAGCCACATTGTCCTCACTGTCAAATGTGTCAGGCTTGGAATACATGATGGAGATTAATGGAAGTATCATGAGAGTAATATTTAGGTTCCCGAAAAGCATCTACAATTTGGAGTAGGGTCTTAATCACATGAAAAGCAAAGCTGTTCACATTCGGTGAACTTGCATTTCATTGGCGGTACACAGTATTTTAATTTTAAAATAAAAATAATTCTGTTTTTAGAAGATTCCCATTCCCCAACTTTATTTTCCCCTCAGTTTTCAGAAATGTTGATTTAAAAAAATCATATCCATTTTTGGAAGTTGTACATTTATCTGAACAATAACTAAAATGCATTACTTCTTCGGTTGCTGAGGTGTATTAAATTTGAAGATAATATCTCCATCTTCAACAATATAATTTCTGCCTTGTTGTCTATACTTTCCAGCAGCCTTGACCGCATTTTCAGAACCTTCCTCTTAAAAATCTTCGTATTTCATTACTTCAGCCATAATGAATCCTTTTTCAAAATCTGTGTGAATCTCTCCTGCAGCTTGAGGAGCCTTCGTTCCTTTCCTGGTGGTCCATGCACGTACTTCATCTGGGCCTGCAGTGAAAAAGTATTCTAGTTGGAGTGCTGCAAACCCAGCCTTAATGATCTTTGGCAAAGCACTTTGTGTCATGTTTGCTTTCAGATACTTCTGTCTCTCAGCACTCAATTCTTGCAACTTGAGTTCCAAGGCCCCACTAAAAGGAATGACCAAGGCACCTGGGTCATACTTGTCTACCCACTCTTTAATTTTTATCAACCATTTGTTTTTCTTTCTAATGTAGTCTTTTTCAGAAAGATTAACCAAGTAGACCATTGGTTTTGAAGCCAAAAATAAGTGTTTATTCAACCCTTCAATCTCTTTGTCATTCCAATCATGATAGAAACGAACAGGTTTCTTCTGATCTATAACCCAGGATTTGACTTTGCACATTATATCATATTCAGGTTTTAATTTTTTATCTCCTCCTCTCACAGCCACTTTTTCTAGTTTATCTATAATGGGCCCAATCATTTCCTCATCTTTGAGTTGAAGTTCTTCGTGTATTATTTCTATATCTCGAATAGGATCTACACTTCCCTCAACATGCGTGATATCATCATCTTCAAAAGCACATGTTAGATGAAAGATTCCATCACAGGCACTGATATGAGATAAAAAGGCATTTCCCAAGCCTTGACCATTGTGAGCTCCTTTCACAAGGCCAGCAATATCCACTACATTTAGAAAGGCAGGAATTTTGCTTGCTGAAAGAAAGAAAAGTCAAAGAAAGTCAAACCTTTCATCTGGCGCAGGTACTCTGCTCTCATTAGGACCAATAGTGCAGAATGGGAAGTTTTCTGCTGAAGCCTGACTATTGGTTAATACACTGAAGAAGGTAGATTTCCCAACATTTGGCAATCCAACAATACCAATTTTCAAGCAGGTTCCAAATCTTCCAATGATTGGGGGTGGTTTAATTCCATCACCTCCCTTTTTGGGGAGCATTGTGCTCAGGGCGGGCGATGACACGAGGTCCCAGCGGCAGCGGGAGACGGATCCTGCCTGCAACAGGAGGCAGGGAGGAAGAAGGAGAAAGCACAGGCCCGGCCCCTCCGCCAAGCAGCACGCACGACGGCGCAGCAGTGACCACCAGTCAGGAATCTTGGGAAATTTTTAATATTCTCTTCTCCCCCTCCCCACAACAAATCAAAGACAGTTCATCTTTACAGAGTCTGTAATTTGTTGGGTTAAAAAACACACTTTCTTTGCTTTTCATAAATTTCACATTTCAACTGCATTTTCCTCTTAGGCTGGATTTACATCTTCGAAGGACAATGAATTTCCTTTCCCATTTCATAAAACGTTCTGTTTTTCACGGAAATGAAATATAACAAACAATTCTCACTGTACTCACAAATATTTAAAGCCCCAATCTGAGGTCTATGGGTTTCACCTAAAAATGAAATTGCTGTTGATCGCAGATATATCACACACATACATACATAGAATTCACTCCTTTCTCCTTAGCCCTCATACTTTTTACTCCTAAGAAGGAAGAATCAGTTTAATTGAAATTCAGGTATTTTTAAACTTATCCTCTTTCCTCTATCTCTTCCTGAGTTGAAAGCAAAATTGGGGGCTCTATGCAAAAGGCCAGACCATATGTATTCTGTATCTTTGTAAGAATGCAAAAAAACAGAGGAGAGAAAGATGACTTCTCAGTAACTGAGGAGTAGTGTTTATATTTAGGATTTCTCTTCCTTTCAGTTTTTGGCATATAGTTAAGCACACTAAACTTCCTAGGAAAAAAAAGGACCCAAAACATTTATAACCTTTCATTGCTCCCATATCTGTCCACTGGATCGAATGTGAATCCTCATTCAGAGTCCTGCCCTAGGCAAAACGTAAAATGTTTGTTTATTTTAGCAAAGCTCCCTCTCTGCATTCTTCACCCTTCCCCTTCTCTTTGTAACTGTATATCCCAGAAATCTGCTGCTCCCTGCACAGCCCCTGGGAATAATTTCTAATGGTAGAATATTAAATATTATATTATGAGGACACTTATTCGTTGGAAGAATACTTACTACTAAGCACCAACTATGGACCACTCGGACCTTCCTCAAAATGTCAATGATTGTTCCTGGAAAAGTTCTGTAATCAAAATTTCTTGGGTTTTTGTTTGTTTTTTTTAAACACTGGATTAAACAGGTTTCTCAGAACATTTACTATGCAAATGAGCACCCAGGACTCTACAAGAGGCAGTTCTGCCATGCAGGGAATCCCAGACTTGTTGGGCCAGTGCTATTTTCAATGAACATTGATCTGCGGCTCTGCAAAAGGGTTTGGAAGAAGTGGTGCTCAGACAACTGACAGAAAGCAGAGAGCACCTATGTTGGAGTGGAAGAATTAGAAATAGCCTCATGGGAGAACATTTGAGCCAGGTCCTAAGGATGGACAAAATGTGACTGTGCAGAAATGAGAAGAAAGGCAGAGAAGCCACGTGTGGGGCAGTCATGGGGGCAGCACCTCTCAATCACTCTGTGTCATCTGCCCTGCCCTGGGCTCTGGGCTGAACCTACTTGGAGGCAGATCTATTCCTCAGACCCCACCAGGCCCCAGACAGGCATGAAGACACAGATCCAAAGAGGAGGGGGAGCAATGAGACATTAGGTAGGAGAAAAGGGGCAACTTCCTGATAGAAGGTTGTGAGCTAACTTCCCATCCTCCCTTACTCCTTCCAAATATTTCCTTATTTAACTCTTTTTGGTCTAAGCAAGTTAATATATCTTGCCAGTTGCTGTTTTTAAATGACAAATCCTTTTCTATGTATCTATAAACAAAGTTTCCCAAATGTGTAAACTAAACTACGGCCCCACTTTGTTTCAGATGTAGAGATCTGCATGTCAAGTTTTCAAAAATTATTGCTTTCTAGCAAAAGGAGATATACACTGTGTGCAGATAGTTCCAATGAATCAAAATCATTCCCTTCATTTCTGAATCTCTCAGACAGGGATTATTAAAGAAAAATATTTTTGAATTTCAAAATAAACATTTGTCTTAAATGTATGCATGAAGCTAAACCAATGGGCTAAATTTGCTCTAGAAGTATGAGGAGAGGGGCGCCTGGATGTCACAGTCGATTAAGCGTCCCACTCTTGATTTCAGCTCAGGTCATGATCCAGGGTCATGAGATCGAGACCCGCATGGGCTCCGCCCTCAGTGTGGAGTCTGCTTGAGATTCTCTCTCCCTTTCCCTCTCCCCCTGCCCTTCCCCCTGCTTGCACTCGCAAGCTCTCACACTCTCTAAAATAAATAAATAAATCTTTAAATTAATTAATTTTAAAAAGTATGAGGAGATAAGGAGTACTTGTTAGTATTCGTAGAACAGTGCTAAAAAAACCCACTTCAATGTATATTATTGAAAAACAACAATAAGAAACTTGGAAAATTTAAAGAAAAAAAAAGCCGAAGAAAAAATACCAAGAGATAACTGCTATTTAGTAATTTCTTTCAAACTAAATTTTGAGGGATTCCTGGGTGGTTCAGTTGGTTAAGCGTCTGCCTTCGGCTCAGGTCATGATCCCAGTGTCCTGAGATTGAGTCCTGCACGGGGCTCCCTGCTCAGTCAGAGCCTGCTTCTCCCTCTGCCACGCCACTCCCCCTGCTGTGCTCTCTCTCTCTCTCTCTGACAGATAAATAAAAATCTTTAAAAAAATAAAAATAAATTTTGATAATTTAAAATAGATTTTTTAAAGTGATAAAACATACATAACATGAAATTTGCTCTCAACTATTTTTAATTATACAGTTCAATGGCATTAAGTATATAAAATTGATTTGCACATCCAGAAAACTTGGGTTTCTCAGGCCAGTTCAGAAGAGCCATTTGGCCCTTAAACAACAACAACAAAAAACTATTTATTGATAATACAGAGGGAGATAAAAGAAATACCCTCACAGAATACGTAAGTAATATCTTAATAAAGCCTTCTATCCTTAATGGGGAAATGTTACATGAATAAGAGGCATTATAAACATCATCTACTTTCTTCCAAGGTTGGCAAGGACCTGCTCACATTTGGGTTTCTTCACTTCCTGCTAAATGCAGCCATGTGCTTAGAGGTGCAGAGCCCTAATTCAGCATTTGCTATCTGTACTCAGTGTAGAAATCCTGGCAAGCAGCCCCGTTGCTGAGGTCACACACCAAGCACTGCTGTAAGGCCAGGCTTGCCCTGCAGCCCTCCCCTTCCAGGAAGAGGAGAACAGCCTGGTCTTCGCACACACTGCTCAGAATCTCATAGGTTGAGGGTGGGGGTCCATAGGAACAATCTGTCAAACTTTCCCTTGGAAAATTAAGCAGTGCATAACTACAAAGCTGGAGAACCTCTCAGCCCCAACCATTTCAAAACAGCAAGTGTAAAGGAGACTTTTTCTAAAACCATACCCACAACTTCAGCCCAGGTGCTCTCACCCCAGAACACATGCTTCTGAGTCCTCCTGGTATAAAGCAGAGATGTTGCGTATTTTGCTTTATTTAGAAAGAAAAAGAAACAACAGTTTAAATCCCTTGCCTGAAGTCACTTGGAAATCACAGTGACAACTTAGGAAAGGGACAATTAAGAAGGATCAAATTCTTTTTGACCCTGTTAATGCACACACTGTCTTTAAGGAAGAAGAGGAGAGGGGAGAAAGCATAGTTCTTGGCATCAAATCAAAGGTGCACATGTTCACATGTATTTGGATTAAGTGCCCAGTACTTACACTCGAAGACACGACTATCTTCAGGCAGCTGAGGAGCACTGAAAGCATCAGAACCGTGAGCTAGAAAAAAGTGTCCTCATCAAGGTCTGAAGCAAGGGCCAGCTCTGGAGGAACCACAGCAGTACCACGGCCCAGGGGAACCTGCTCTGGGATTGAAGTGGTAAGATGAGGCCTGCTCAGTGCCAACCAAGTGCCCAGCATATCCTCTTTGCCCATTTGCAGATGAGCCTGTGGCAATCCTTCTACAGCTCTTGACAGGCTTTACAAATGATCAAGAATTATCATTTGCTATGATCCTATAAGTGCAAGGAACAGAGTCACAACCGTGAAACCCTGAAGAAGCTGAGGCTTTAGAGAAATAAAGTAACTTCTCCTGAGGTTCTCAGGTAGAAGCCACACAGACAAGATGCAGAACCAGGTCCATTCAGCTTGGAAGCCCACACCTTTTCCACTCCTGCTCTGTGCTTAGCTTCCCGGAGGGATAGTTTAGAAAGTCCAATTTAAGCTCATAAAGAGAAAGATCTTATATTAAAACGGGTTGACAAACCTTTTCTGTAAAAAAAAAAAAAAAAAAGGGTGAATATTTTAGGCTTTGCAAGCTATGCCGAATACTCATTTTTGTTTTCTCTTACAACCCTTCCAAAACATAAAAACCATTCTTAGCTCCTGAGGTTACACAAAAACCAGCCATGGCCCACTGTGCTGAGCCCTGTGTTAGAACACAGGGTCCAAGCAAAGCTCAGTGATTCTGATGGATGAGAACTGTGTCACTGACTCAATGTCTTAATTTACAAATGTGCTTTTTGCTTCCAGATGGGGAGGAAAGAGGAAGCCAGGAGAGAATCAGTACTCAATCTAGTCACTTCATATACATTGCATTACTAAGGGTAAAGAAGTAGTGGTCCCTTACTTAAACTCCTTCACTGGAGTAGTTTTAGAAATTATCCTGCATTTATTTCATTTATGTCTTCTTTCTATATCCATGCCTTTGCCTATTCCAAGTTAGGCATTAATCTGTCACTGAAAATCAATTCTCTCTGCAGTCTAATTAAAACTGACTATTTCAGAGGGCCACAACATAATGAACAGAAACACAGGTAGATTTGAACTGACCATGGGCTCTTTCAGTATGATCAAAGGCTTCTGGGGTTCTGCTATTTAAAATTATAGAAAATATTTTCCATTCACTTTATGACACTTGTAAAACAGGCTTTTGAACACTCCCTGCAACTTACAATAACCATCAAGTCAACCTAACAGATGTTGCAAACTGGATCCAGTTCATCAACACTAGAGCACATAATGAAATGCATTTCAAATGACATTCAGATTTTGAGATGCAAGGCAAAATAATGCACAATTTATAACCTCCTTAATTGTCTTAGATACTGAACTTGCATCCAGGATTTGCTCTCAGGCCCTCCATAAAGCATACTCTAGTCCTGTGCCCTGTCAGTTGGCTGACTAACCTCTGCCTTGGTCCAGGCAATACAACCCTAGTGCCAGGTCCAAGTGTTTCTGGTTAAAGTATTTTCAACTCTGCTGATTCATGCCCAGCTACTTGGTAGCTACAGAGTGGAAGCAGAAGATGGCCACTAGGGACCAATTTAACAACAACAAATGTTATTTTCACTGTTAAGCTAAACAAGTTGGAAGCCAGAAGGCGATAGATTCCAAAGATTGGTACCTTATGTCATAAGCCTGCGTGCAGAACCACGTAGCCCATTCTACAGGTAAATAAATACAGGCCAATTTTAATCACAGGAACAGCTAGCAAAATGGAACAAGAGTGAGAGCAGTTAAAATGCTCCCTTCCTGGATTTTGCTCCCTTTGTCCAATTGCATAATCCCCTCCCATGAAACCCAGGGCAGTCAGGAAAAAGAGCTGGCCTAAGACCTACTAACACAGATAAACAAAGACTGGAGAAAGTGACTAACTAAAAAAGCCTGTAACATGGCACAGTCAGACAAGGAAAGTGCTTCCTTGTGTACAAAGGGCATGGCAATTTCAGTCATGATTAAGACACCAAGCAGAGAAAGGAAAGGAATCAGATGTAAGTTCCTCCTAAGGACATGTAAATGTGCTAGGCATTTTACATACAGTATATGATATAATCATCATTAACTTGTAAGATAGGAATTAGTACCCCCATTTTACAGATGGAAAAACTGAGCCTCAGAGAGAAACTTACTCAAGATTACACAATTAGGAAGTGCCAGGGCTGGCATTTGAACGGAGTCTGTCTGGGATCAAACCTGCCCTTTCATTCCATCATTCTTTGTCACCCACAGGAAAAATACCAAAAGAGAGTATGGAGTAAACAACATTCAGGAGGAGTTAAACAGGCAAGTAGTATTGGTAAGCAGCAGGTCTCCAAGCTCAGGCCAGGAATCTACCATCCCAGGAGAGAGATGGCAAGAACAAGCCAGGACACAAGTGCCATAGGAGCAAATGACATCCTACTTGGCACCAACAATCTTCCCAAGGTCAGTTCCCAAGGCCCAGCACTGTGAACATGCAGCTAGAAACCAGGGCACCAGGTAAAGACATGGGAGAGCTGGGACTCAGCTGGCACCATGGACATCCGGGGGGGTCACCTATCTTGACTCCAGGTAACCTGGACTCCACTGACTGAGGCTGAAGCTGTTAAGATACTGTCCATCTTGGCTCCAGATTGGTCCAGGAACTAAAGTTGAGTCTTCAGATTAGAAACGTGATGTGGTAAAGAAGAGGAAGTAGAGGCGGAGGTTATTAGATAGAACTGGCAATTTTTTACTTCAGGGCCATGGCAAATACAATCAACTCTCCTTTCCATCTTGTCATGTTGATAACTTTCACAGAAGGTCAGATCTCTACAATCAAAGGAACAGAGGGGATCAGGATACTAATCTAAGCAAAATCAAGAAAAAAGAACTATTGTTGCCAGAATTAAATCAGAATTTCGTATTTCCAAACACATCAGCCTCGTGCTGGCAGAGCTAGGCCTCGGGAGCAGATTCTGGGAAGAACACTGGTGCCAGGCACACCGATATTAGGAGCTGGCATCCCTCCCCTGCCCTTGAGGCCAGCACTCTCGCCCTTCTGTGGGCTACTGCCCTGCCACTTCTTTACCCGAGTCATCCAGGCAAACGTGTGAAGCCAGTCCTGGGTCATGTGAGGCAGAAGGGAAGGCAGCTAGCAGCAGAAGCAGTCCGCAGAAGGACAGGTGTCCAGGAAGCAGAAAATGCCTCCAATGGCAACCGTCCTCTCCTCTCCAGAAAGAAGGAACTGCTCTATAAAGATGGGCTGGGGGAGCCAGGATTTCAAAATTCAACCCCTGATTCACTAGACTATGACTGAAGAGAGATCCAGCTAAGTGTGCCAGGCTGACTAGGTGATTAATCAGTCCCCTTCTCTGCTCTGTGATGCTCCAGGACAAGTCATGCTATTGCTCGGGGCCTGGGAATGAGCCAGTTGGGGTCAAGCGGTGGGGCTGGAAAATGAGGCCACAGCTCCTGGCCAGGGCTCCCCAGACAGCTCTTGCATCCCTCCCGAAGCCCAGCATCTCCCCAACCTCTTCCCATGCATGAGGAGGAGAATCCCTGTGAAGAGAGGTCAGAACAGCCCAGATCTCTCCCTCCTAGCCTCTGTTAGCCCAAAGAGGAAAATAAGAGTGAAGTAAGCAGAAAATTTTTAGAAAAGCTAAAATACTACTGCAATAAGGTACTATTGCTAGAGTCAATCTAGATAAATCAGCTTTCCCAGTAGATAAATGGGAAGTTTGAAAAAAGATATTTGCTTCAGATACAAAAGATTAATTGGAAGAGATTTTCTAATCATAGAGATGAAAGAAATCTCAAGAAGTTATCTGGTCAGACAGATAGTAGTCAATCTTCATAAAAATCTCCTAAAAAAGAGATCACACAGTTAATACCACTATCTAAGAGTCTTTATGAACAAGAAATGATTCTTTAGACATAAATCCCTAAAACTCCCTTACTTTTAAACTAAATGCCTACTACCTCATTCTCAGGGGAAACAAAAATTACCATCCACAAAAAAAATGTGTCCATACAGAAATTCTTTTGCCTCAGTCTATTCTTCTCCAACATAAAGACAATCCCAAGTCATAAATGTTTCCTCAATTCTTTCACTATTTTCTTTCTTTTTTTTGCTGAACTCTCTCCAAACCAATCATGAGCTCAGGACTGATCATTTAATTACTAGACAATGCAGCTGGTGATAGCTTTCACCAAGTTAAAATGGCTTTTATCCCAAGTGTGTTTTCCACACGACACCAATTAATGTTTTGGCTTTGTCTATTTTCCAACTAGCAGTTCCAATATAAAACAAAAAAGAATATGCAGAAAAGAGAAGCAGTTGGTATTGGAAACTCAACAAATGCCTGAGCTAATTTATAGAGTGACTGAAAAATAATTCACTTGAATTTTAAATCAAAATGCAGCAAGGTGGAAAATGGCACATGGCTACACAACATAAACTACCAAAATTATAAAAAGCTGTTAATGTACTGCACATGACATTGCTGATTAGCTATCCATCACCATCATAGCTTGCAAAATTATTTGACTGTTGTAAGAGAAACTGATTTCTTGAAAATAGATTCCTACTTATTTAAATGCCCATGTGCTGCCAAAGTTAAGTAAAAATGTTCATCCCAGGCGGACTCTCGTAAAATCATCAAGAAATGGTCTAATCCCAAACTAAAATCATGGCAAATTTTTTTAGATTACCCTAGTCAAACATCTTAGACCAGTGGCTCTCAACTTTGGCTGCACAATGGAACCACCTATGGAACTACTAATTCCATAATGGAACCATTAAAAACTACTAATTCCTGACCCCACTCTCAGATTCTGATGTAATTGGTCTGGGGTGAAGCATGGATACTGAGATTGTTTAGAGCTGTCCAGGTGATTCCACTGTACAGCTAAGGTAGAGAAGCCACAGCCTTACACAATGTTAAACCTATCAATTAATAATACTGTACTGCAAGCTTACCATGAGCCAAGAATTGTGACTGACTGAGTAAAAGAAAAGGTATAAGACAGACTCTGCCTTCAAGGCCCTCAGTCTAAGGGAGAGAAAGACTTGTAACTCAACAGTTGTCACACAGTGTGCTAAGTGCTATGACCAAGGCACAGAGAACAGTAAAGGGAGCCTGGGGGAGGGGCATCTAACACAAACCGGCAGAGAGGGAGCTGGGTCTTGAAGGCTAAGTGAGAGTCTATCAGGAGGAGAAAGTAGGGAGAGGCATCACAAGAAGAGAGACTAGAATCTGCAAACGCCCAGAAGCTGGGGAGGATTATCCTCTCCTTAGTGTTCTGCAAATTGTTTTTTTTTACAGGTAAAGTGGAGACGGATGTGAATACAAGAAGGCAAAGAGGTTGGAGGGGTTTTCCAGGGTGCCTAGAGGGCCCAATGGATAATGTAAATGGACCAAGTACTCAGAGTGTGCGGCAACAGTTGGTATGGCAGACTGCCCAACCCAAGGGGTGGGGGGCTGTTTCTTCTTAGCTCCAGTTAATGTGAGAATAAAGGTTCAATATTGACATATCTTCCAGATTTTCAAGGGATGCTGAGAATCTGGTCCTGATGTGAAATTTACAGGTTTTTAAATGCTGAGCAGGACAAATAAACAAGTTTACAGGCCAGATACTACCTATGGGCTTCAGGTATGGGCTATACCTTTTCATTACATAATGAAAAATTACTGAGGAATTTGATTCTTTTTTAAAAAAAGATTTTATTTGCAAGCCATCTCTACACCCAGCAGGGACTCGAACTTACACCTCTGAGATCAAGAGTCACATGCTCCACCCACTGAGCCACCCAGGCACACCTTACTGAAGGATTTTAAAGGGAAGAAGGGGGTAGTGTCCAATTTAGATTTCACTATGTTTTCAAATGTGAAATTGAACTGCAGTGTTGCAGACAGCAATCTGACAAGTCCACCAGCACAAAGCTTTACCCCCACAGTACTGCTAGTCAAGGGACCACTGTTCTGAAATTAGGCCCCTACTTTTTCATTTCTCAGATTTCATACAGGACCTTCTGACTTTTAACTGTAGGGAGAAAAAACAATCTGGCAAATATTAAGATGTAGGTAGGGGCGCCTGGGTGGCTCAGTCGTTAAGCAGCTGCCTTCGGCTCAGGTCATGATCCCAGGTCCTGGGATGGAGCCCCGCATCGGGCTCCCTGCTCCGCGGGAAGCCTGCTTCTCCCTCTCCCACTCCTCTGCTTGTGTTCCTGCTCTCGCTATCTCTCTCTCTGTTAAATAAATAAATAAAATCTTAAAAAAAAAAAAAAAGATGTAGGTAAAGACTACACTTATTAGGCTTCAAGGTGATATAAATTACAGTCAGATTTGAATTACATATGCCACTGGAGTACAGAAGGAGTAATAAAAAAATCACGGATAATCTGCCAAACTGAGCTAGGGCTCTAGGCCCTGGGCAGTGATCCTCTGTAGGCTGGGAACACAGCCAGCTGCCCACGCAGGGCAGCTTGACTGGACAGGGTGGAAAAGCCAAATGCCAGGAGAATGTTGTCCTCCCCAGAGAGGATTTTGCTTCTCCCATTTGGGCCCTACCCCAATCTCCTCCCCAAGGTCAATGTCCCAAATGTAAGGGAGGAAGCAGATTCCTTACACATGATGATCAGTTGTCAAATAATGTAAGGGCCAACCACAAATGTGAATTCTCTGCACCCGCTCTAGCAGTTGGTATCTATTTAAAGTCACAAGGCAAAGCCCCATGCATGGCAAACAGAGCACTTACAGAAGACCCTCCGAGATAGCTATAACACTTGGCTTAAATTTGGCAGAGGTGTATTTCACAAATATAGTTGTCCATAAACAAAATACAGAAAGAAGAACATTTGTATGACCTCACAGATTTTATTAGGAGAAAGAAAATCCTAAATCAAAAACTGGGCAGTGGTAACCAACAACAACCGATTCTCAAATCAAATAAATGGACAGAAGGACTGTCCAAAGACAGACTACTTATTTTGTAGAGAGCTACCTGGTTGATTTTTTTTCTTCAAGTTTTAACAAAAAGAGAAAACATATCATTACTATGTCTGGTAAAATGCCTGGAGTCTCTGCATGCCATTTCTAATTTTAGACATGGAAATGGGATTCTCTCAGGCATTCTGACTTTCAAAGAGGGGTTGTTGAACTGCGAGATATTAGAATCTCTGAAAGCTTGAAATTATACAATAACATTTATAATTCAGCAAAAACAATTGTCCTCTCTTTCATAAAGAAGAGGTTATTTAAATTACATTTAACAATCCCTATGCTGAGTCTCTCAAATATTTTTAAAGATTAAATATTACATAAACTCAAAAAAGATCTCGGGCGCCTGGGTGGCTCAGTTGGTTAAGCGACTGCCTTCGGCTCAGGTCATGATCCTGGAGTCCCGGGATCGAGTCCCACATCGGGCTCCCTGCTCGGCGGGGAGTCTGCTTCTCCCTCTGACGCTCCTCCCTCTCATGCTCTCTGTATCTCATTCTCTCTGTCTCAAATAAATAAATAAAATCTTTAAAAAAAAAAAAGATCTCTTAAGGCAGAGAAGGGAAAATACCTTTGAATATGAAGGGTCAGAGCTTAATTTGAAAAACTGTTCTCCGTCCATCAATTGTCGTGCATAATTAAATAGCTAAATAAAGAAATAATAGCAGTGAAATCATTAGAAGAGGGTTTTTTTTCAGTGAGAAAATAGTCACCTTAGGGAACCCATAAAGTATGTATTAGAAAGGATTATATAGAAGAATGTATCTTATCTAAATTTATCCGCCATACTATTTTCATTTTTTCTTGACATGGAAATTAATATTTGTGCAAAATTTACCAGTGGTTTCTTCAAAGTATGGGATAAATTTTTAATTTCTGAAATTTTTACTGAAAAAAATATAACTTTGATTAAACAAATTATCAGATGCTGGAAAGGGTTGGTCCTGCCAAGGAATGAGGCCTAGATTAACGACACCATACAGGAAAGTAAAATAAGTATATGCCTGCCTACCGGGGCTGGGGGAGACAAACAAACAAAAAAACCCAGCTCTTTGTATTATTCCTGATTTAGCTTCTGAGTAGCACCCTAAATTTCTCCTATGCATATTTTCCACTGAGTGTTGAGTTATCCCCAGGATTTGCTTTAATGCTGCAGCCAGACCAGCTGGCCAGCCAGTGTCTTCCATTCACCTGTGTAGGCTTTCTGAAAAATCTAGGAATCTTGCAGTTAATTCACGGAGGGAATTTTGCCATTCTCTCTCTCTCTTTTTTTTTTTGTGCAGCTTTTTATTTTATTTATTTTATTTTATTACATTATGTTAATCACCATACATTACATCATTAGTTTTTGATGTAGTGTTCCATGATTCATTGTTTGCATATAAGTGTTCCATTCAATACGTGCCCTCTTTAATACCCATCACCAGGCTAACCCATCCCCCCACCCCCTCCCCTCTAGAACCTTCAGTTTGTTTCTCAGAGTCCATAGTCTCTCATGGTTTGTCTCCGCCTCCGATATCCCCCCCTTCATTTTTCCCTTCCTGCTATCTTCTTCTTTTTTTTTTTTTAACATTTAATGTATTATTTGTTTCAGAGGTACAGGTCTGTGATTCAACAGTCTTACACAATTCACAGCATTCACCATAGCTCATACCCTCCCCAATGTCTATCACCCAGCCACCCCATCCCTCCCACCCCCCACCACTCCAGCAACTCTCAGTTTGTTTCCTGAGATTAAGAATTCCTCATATCAGTGAGATCATATGATACATGTCTTTCTCTGATTGATTTATTTTACTCAGCATAATACCCTCCAGTTCCCTCCACGTCATTGCAAATGGATGGCAAGATTTCATTCCTTTTGATGGCTGCATAATATTCCATTGTGTATATATCTTCTTTATCCATTCATCTGTCAATGGATATCTTGGCTCTTTCCACAGTTTGGCTATTGTGGACATTGCTGCTATAAACATAGGGGTGCACGTACCCCTTCGGATCACTACATTTGTATCTTTGGGGTAAATACCCAGTAGTGCAATTGCTGGGTCATAGGCTAGCTCTATTTTCAACTTTTTGAGGAACCTCCATACTGTTTTCCAGAGTGGCTGCACCAGCTTGCATTCCCACCAACAGTGTAGGAGGGTTCCCCTTTCTCCGCATCCCCACCAACATCTGTCATTTCCTGACTTGTTAATTTTAGCCATTTTGACTGGTGTGAGGTGGTATCTCATTGAGGTTTTTATTTGGATTTCCCTGATGCCGAGCGATGTTGAGCACTTTTTCATGTGTCTGTTGGCCATTTGGATGTCTTCTTTGGAAAAATGTCTGTT
>NC_138369.1:99770389-99787719 GCF_054177405.1 Leptonychotes weddellii | reverse complement strand
AATGCTACCTAGAGCAATCTACACATTTAATGCAATCCCTATCAAAATACCATCCACTTTTTTCAAAGAAATGGAACAAATAATCCTAAAATTTGTATGGAATCAGAAAAGACCCCGCATAGCCAGAGGAATGTTGAAAAAGCAAAGTAAAGCTGGTGGCATCACAATTCCGGACTTCAAGCTCTATTACAAAGCTGTCATCATCAAGACAATATGTTACTGGTGCAAAAACAGACACATGGATTAGTGGAACAGAAGAGAGAGCCCAGAAACGGACCCTCAAATCTATGGTCAACTAATCTTCAACAAAGCAGGAAAGAATGTCCAATGGAAAAAAGTCTCTTCAACAAATGGTGTTGGGAAAATTGGACAGCCACATGCAGAAGAATGAAACTGGACCATTTCCTTACACCACACACAAAAATAGACTCAAAATAGTTGAAAGACCTCAGTGTGAGACAGGAGTCCATCAAAATCCTAAAGGAGAACACAGGCAGCAACCTCTTCGACCTCAGCCGCAGCAACTTCTTCCTAGAAACATCACCAAAGGCAAGGGAAACAAGGGCAAAAATGAACTATTGGGACTTCATCAAGATAAGAAGCTTTTGCAAAGCAAAGGAAACAGTCAACAAAACCAAAAGATAACCGACAGAATGGGAGAAGATATTTGCAAATGACATGCCATTCTCTTTCTTAATAGAGTCCATGCTCTACCTCCAAAGAGCCCATACAACCATACCCGTGCTATGAGAAGGGAGATTTTTTCATTTAAATTTTTTTAATTGTACTTTTTTTAACCAAAACTCTGTATTTGTTACTTTTTTTTTTTAAGACTTTATTTATTTGACAGAGAGAGACACAACGGAGCAGGGAGCCTGATGCAGGGCTCGATCCCAGGACCCTGAGCCGAAGGCAGACACTTAACGACTGAGCCACCCAGGTCCCCTTGTATTTGTTACTTTTAAAAAAGAACATTGCCCCAGCAGGACTATTGCTTTTGTTGGGATAAAAGTGAGGTCTCCGTGACTTTCCAAAATCATGCCATACCACACTGACTTCTGAAGTCACTGTGTGACTTTATTAGGCACATTTATAATTTGTGCACCTTTTTGTATCTGTATTTTTGTATCTATATTTGTATTTGTTTTCTTAGCTGCATCTGCCACCCACTTGCTCCTCTACAGGAATGCTGTGAGGACTGAATGAGAACAGGGCTCAGTAAACATTAGTGCCCTTCTTATCTTTTAAGACCCGATTGCCTACCTTTTTAAAATGAAGGAATTCTAAGAGTGGATTTTTGCCTGCATAGGATCACAATGGTATCTTTAAACCCTGATTCTGAAATCTGGTTTGCAGGTTTCTAGTCACTAGCTTAAACGGCATACCACAGCCTAGCCACACAATGACCACATCCTTCTCTACTAATCACATGACCGAGCACTGTCACAGATCCCAGAGAATGCCTGGAGTGGGGTTGGGGACCCTGGGTATGAGAAAGCAGAGAAAAACCATGAGGACAGAATTGTGAGAAAGCTACAGCTTTTGGAACATTGTGGAATCAAAGAGACAAAGATGAACCTTTCCAATGTAAAGAGTCCATTCAGGAAAGAGAAGTTTGTCGAGTTTATTCCTAAGACAAAACATCTAAGTAGGGTCTTGCTGGGCAGGACCCTGGTTAGCCACCAAGATGCCTTCTATGAAGTTACAAAAAATATTTCTGTTATCTCTGAAGCTGAGCAGGGCTGGTGGGGGCGGGGGGTGGGGAAGCAAGATGGGGGAGGAGGCAATGAGGGGGGTGGAGACTGGAGCTTGCATTCCCAGTGACCAAGGCAATGGATAGAAATAGCTCTAGCCCAGATTAGACAGTGGCTGGAAGTAGGAGAAAGTGGAAGGAGAGCTGGAAATGGCTGTATAAACTCAAACTCTGTGTGACACTGAGCTAACCAGGATTAAGCAATGTGACTCGATATAACATCCTACTTTGTAGATAATACAAGCCCCCAAATTCCCATACACTATGGAGAGTTAAATTTATCTCAGGCTGAGACACTGTGAGAGAGGAAAAATACTAAAAGAGAAGTGCACTGGAGGAAGTGGACACAGTTTGGAAAAAAACAACCTGCAGAAGTCCCCTGAGTATAGTAAAGAGAGTACAAGTTACCTTGGCACAAACAGCCAGGCACTGCTCTGCTGGAGGACTGTGCTATGCCAAGCTGCATCCCAACAACACAAGAACTCCTTGGCACAGGGGAACAAACATAGTTTGAATTATTTGCTGATGAACATAAAACTCAGAAAATGTAGATGGTTCTGCTTTAAACACTCCTCATTGTGTGAACGGCTGTGGACGGGTAATCTTACATAGGACCGTGTTACCCATCCCAGGGTGCCAGAAATAAAATATTACTACTTCTGTAGCCCCACGGGATATAAAATCCACTTACTTAACAAATTCTGCTTTGTTCCAAGTGCAAAATGTCCTTCAAAGCAAAGGTTTTATTTTCATATTTCAGAAAAGACTGGCCCTAAAACGGATAAACCTCCTAGATAAAAATCACAAATGTCTGGGATGATCTCGGTAGGTACAGTAAATGATGTGGTAAATATTTTTGCTTTTTCTCTTATCATTATTAAAAGGACAAAAAAGCCCTGACATATGAATATTAGTAAACATTTAATAAATCTCATCATTCCCACACTGAAAAGACTTATTTATAGATCTATGTTTTCTCAAATAAATTATGAGAGCAAAGTATAACACTCTCAGAGCAGGCGTACTAAACAGAAAATGAAAAACATTATGCAGTCTTATAAAAAAAAAAAAAAAAGCCAGAAGTCATAAACTAGCTCATAAAGAAATTGCCTATCAAAGTTTGTTTAAAAAATTGTTTAAACTGTTTATCATTGTTCCCTACCTGAAATAAAGACAGGTAATATGTGAAAGCCATAGAATTCACAAGGATACCAGATTTTCCTGTTCTTAGAATGCTTTATTAATCCAAAGGAGGCCAGGTACAGAATCAGAGGTAAAGCACAAATAGAGCAGAAATAAAATAGCATCTTAGGTGAGAGTTTTAAAGATTCACGGCAAGGGGCACCTAGGTGGCTCAGTCAGTTAAGCATCTACCTACAGCTCAGGTCATGATCCCAGGGTCCTGGGATTGAGCCCCACGTCCTCCTCGTCATTGGGCTTCCTGCTCAGCAGGGAGTCTGCTTCTCCCTCTCCCTCTGCCCGCCCCCACTCATGCCCTCTCTCAATCATTCTCCCTCTCAAATAAATAAAATCTTTTTTAAAAAAAGATACATGGCAAATCATTCGGCTGACACATGTAATTATCATCAGATTGCTAAAATTAAAATGACCACAACTCCAGTTGTTTAAATATTGCATGCTATTTAATATTTAATTTTCTTTTTAATTTTAATTTTATTTTAACTTTAATTTTTTTAATTTAATTTAATTTCCAATATTTAATTTTTAAAAAGCAAATCAGACTTTTTTTTCCCCATAGCAGCCAACTGGGTTTTGATCACAAAATATCTCTTGACACCAATTTAGGTTATTGAGAAAATCTACCCCAGTATATCATGTATTTCCACTTCTCCATAAAAAGAAAAAAGTACTGGGATTTTGACAATCAGCTGAAGGTCACAAAAAATTGATATAAGTAGAATATAGGACTCTCCCTGTTTTCCCAATCCACCACACAACAGTGACCTACAGACAGGAATGTTAATGATATAATTAAAAGTTCTCTAAAATTAAAACTGTATAAAGGAAAAAAGCCTCAGAAGAAATCATATTTTAACATAAAACAGTGAAGGCTAAAATTGGTCACCTCTAAGTTGAATAGTATTTTGAGGCAATAACAATAAGAGACAATTTAAATATTTTAACTACTTTTTAAATTCAATCCACATGTGTTTTTTCTTGAAAAACTCAAAAATGTAGCATGAGTAAAAAATAATATTTATTTATTCATACATCTAACAAATATTTATTGAGTACTAAAATAGGCCAAGTATTGTCCTAAGCACTGAGCAATATGGCAGTTAGCAAAGAGTCCCTGTCCTTATGTGGCTTCTATTCTAGTGGGGAGATATAGACAGTACAGAAACGAAAATATAGGGGCACCTGGGTGGCTCAGTCATTAAGTGTCTGCCTTCGGCTCAGGTCATGATCCCAGGGTCCTGGGATCGAGCCCCGCATCGGGCTCCCTGCTCGGCGGGAAGCCTGCTTCTCCCACTCCCACTCCCCCTGCTTGTGTTCCCTCTCTCGCTGTGTCTCTCTCTGTCAAATAAATAAATAAAATCTTTAAAAAAAAAAAAAAAAGAAACGAAAATATACCAATAGATGCTGAGTGGCATGGGGAAAAAATAAGCAAGGCAAGGAAGTTAGGAAGTAGCAGGAAAGAGAGCAAGTCCTATTTCATATACAGTGGTCAGAGAAGGTTTTTCTTTTTTTTTTTTTAACATTTTATTTTTCTAGAGAGAGAGTGTGTGAGTGAGTGTGCCAGGGGAGGGGCAGAGGGAGAGGGGAGAGAGAATCTTATGCAGACTCCACGTCCAGTGCAGAGCCCTACGCAGGGCTGGATCCCCCGACCCTGAGATCATGTCCTGAGCCGAAATCAACAGTCAGACACTTAGCCAACTGAGCCACCCAGGCGCCCCCAGAGAAGGTTTATCTGGTAAGTGACATATGAATAGAGACCTGAAGGAAATGAAGGAGCAAACCATGCGGCTATGTGGGAAGCGTGTGCCAGGCAAAGAGAATAGTAAATGCAAAGGCCCTGGGCATGAACACACTTGGTGTGTTGAGGCTTAGAAAAGATAGGCAGAGTGAGCATGGGAGCGAATGGTAGGAGAGGAGGTCCTTTTGTTTATTCTGGATTATCCAAAGTATATGGAATTGACTGGCTTCAGTAGGTGCAGGATAAGAAAAGCAGGAAGGGAGAGTGAAAGGACAGGAAGCACATTTCACTGAGCTTCTACCAAGTACCTGATAAAAGACATTATCTCATTTAATCCACACTCCTATCCTATGAAACCGGTGTTGTTAACACCTGTCTTACAGATGAGGCGCAGAGAAGCTAGGAGACAGAGCTAGGAATGGGCATAACGAAATTTAAATGCAGATCCTTCCAACTCCAAAGTTGAAGCCCTTAATCATTATGCTCCTCTGCTTTCCTGGGACAGCCAACGGTACCAGCTGTAAAAGGGAGAACATTCAAATTAAAGGAGTCCCACAAAGGGAAAAAAAATACAGTTACAAAGCTGATACCCATGCAATCTTTTTATGTGTACGTTCTACTCAGGGTTTCTTATTTTTTTCAGATCACCCAAAAGAAGAAAATGTGCTAATTGATGTAAAAGATACTTTCTTTTTTTTTTTTTTAAGATTTTATTTATTTATTTGAGACAGAGAGAATGAGAGAGAGAGAGCACATGAGAGGGGGGAGGGTCAGAGGGAGAAGCAGGCTCCCTGCTGAGCAGGGAGCCTGATGCGGGACTCAATCCAGGGACTCCAGGATCATGACCTGAGCCGAAGGCAGTCGCTTAACCAACTGAGCCACCCAGGCGCCCAAAAGATACTTTCAAAAACTGAGGATGAAGGGTAGATTTGGATGCAAAGTAGCAGAGATGCAGCCCAAAAATACCTTCCACAGAGTCTAGGCAGCTCATTCTACCCCTTCCCCCATCCCCACCCCTAAATCCAGCCCCTGGTCAGAAGCAAACTCTCAACCTATCTTTTGGGTATATATATCCAAAAGGAAAAGATGATCGGGGCAAGAGATGATGCTTGCAGGTTTTCTTTTGCTTTACTCCATTCTTGCATAATGGCATCTAAGCAAACAGCATGAACCTTTATCTATGATGTACATAAGATGTTCAAAGAAAGTCGGAGAGATTTATTCCTTTAAGTATTCCCAGGCCAGGGTTTCCTAAACTCTCAGCTTTGAATTAAGAAGAGGCAGAGAGGAGGAAATCTGTGTTTGTTGGTTGGTTCCCTGATTGAAGAGAAAGTATTCCCTTTCTCAGCTTTAGGTTCAGATTTAGGGGAAAGTAGTAAAGGGATTTCCCCGAGATCTACCCCATTAGGTCTTCAGGGAAACAGCTAGTTGAAACCACTAGCACTGAGAACTGGTTAGCAAAACCACTCTTGAGACCAAAGAGCTGCAGACAAAAACTGCTGGGGGGGCCCTGTGAAGCTTTACAAAGAGGTAAGTGGGGACATGTTTGCGGTTTTCCTAAAAGTAGATATGAATATAATTAAGCAGTGACAAGATAGTTTAAATTCACCTGGGGAAATGTACTTAACTTGTAAATATAATTTGGATTACTTTAAAACTGCTCAATGTTGTGTCAAAATAAATTTGCTATACAAAGTTATTCTTTAGTGTTTTATCTTCTAAACCAAATCCTGAAACACCATAAACAGGCACAAATAATGTCCCTGATTTTACAGCTGGGGAAAAGGAGGCTGGTGGTGATGCATGGCACTGACTAGTTACACATGACAGTCAAACTGGGGTCTCGGGGCACCTGGGTGGCTCAGTTGGTTGGGCGACTGCCTTCGGCTCAGGTCATGATCCTGGAGTCCTGGGATCGAGTCCCACGTTGGGCTCCTTGCTCAGTGGGGAGTCTGCTTCTCCCTCTGACCCTCTCCCCTCTCATGCTGTTTCTCACTCTCTCTCAAATAAATAAATAAATAAAATCTTAAAAAAAAACAAAAACAAAAACCTGGGGTCTGAAGGTTGCCTTTAGGCTAACTTTAGAGCAGTAGTTCCCACCTAGGGGTGATTTTTGCCTCCTGAAGGGTATTTGGTAATATCTGAAAACAGTTCTGTTTGTCACAGTCTGGGGTGGGGGTGGGGGTTGAGCAGGCACCAAGGATGCTGCTAAACATCCTACAACGAACAGGACAGCCTCCACGACACTGAAGAACTACCTGGCCCAAAAGGCCAACCGTACCCAGGTTGAGAAACCCTGATCTGAAGTTAATTAGAAAAAGAGTGTATTTGTTGTAGATAGAGATAGATAGATAGATAGATAGATAGATAGATAGATAGATAGATAGATAGATAGGGTTGGAAAAATTACTGGGGAAAACAATACTTATTGATGGATCAACATTTTGAAGATGAAAAGGTATAGCAATACATTACACAGGGTGCTGTCTGGGTGGGACTTTCCCATCTTCCAGTCCATAAGTAACATTTCTCCCTAGAAGTGTTATTCCCTGCATGGCAGGGTGAGGTTCACCAGCTGACGTACAAGACGCAGCTTTTCTTTTCAGTTAGATATGGACCCAGTCAAGACAACAACCAAAACTCATCTACCAGGTTCAGCCACTGCCTCAAATCAGATCATGTCACTATCACCCCCTGGGTTTCTTCTTTCTATAAAGTGGAGGTAACACTCTTGCTCTCAGGGGGTGTTGTTTGGATTAATCAGCCCATTAAGAACTGCATGTTTTATAATGAGCACAAAAGAGGCTAAGTGTTTTTAGATGTTACAAATGATGCCTGTTGCTTGGAGCACTTGAAAGAATAATATTAAAAAGATACAAATCAAACTACAAGGTGAACAACATCTCTTCCCCTCATCCCAGACCAAATGCACCTTTCAGTGAATATTCTGACTTAAAAATTTCATATTATTTGCATGTGGCTGGAAGCTAGAGTTTTATCATGAGGACAGCTATTTGCATGAGGACACATGTCACAGTAGGGTTCTCAAATACTTCAGCCAACTCAGAATGTATTTTTCCCACTCACCAACTATCAGATTTAATATAGTGATCATCTTTTCTCTAAATAGTCCTATAAGTAATTTGTCATCCCAGATCACAGAACCTGAACGTACTTAACACATTAAAACAATTTTCCCATAAGCCAGAAGTTGAACCTTTCCAGATAAAAACAACAATAACAAAATCAAAATTCAACTTCTAAAAGTCAAACCTATAGAAGAATTAAATTTCATGGAAAATAGCCTGCACCACTTTAATAAGCTGAAATTAAGTAACGTGCACAACGACCGTACACATGGAAAGAAGCAGCTCTCACTATATTTCCTATCATAAAACACATTTGATGGTTGGGAGAAGCCTGAAGGCTTTTTGTTCAGCAAGGTTACCATAGGTCACCTGCCACTCCATAGATAGCAACTTGAGACAGAAACGTGTAAATGAGCACTTGAGTTATTATAGTCCCTTTCCCCAGCAGAGGACTCTATCAGTCTCAAACTATGGCCCCTTCAGGTCCCATCCAGCTCTAAGATTCCATTTTTCTAATACTTGAAAAAGGTTAACAGATTCTTAATGACCTACACATTCCAAGTCTTTTCTATCAAAAATTCCTAAATCTTACTCCATGCTCAAGGAGGCAGAGCATAATTCCCCAGTCCTTAAGTGTAGGCTGCACATAGTATCTTTTTTCCAAAGAGCATAACATGAAAAAGGGGGAAGGAAGGGAAGGGTAACTTTACAGTGGAGAAACCTGATAAACATTCTCTCAGTCAGATGACTGAGGTCGACATCAACAGTCCTAAGTCAGATTGATTACGTACATACCCTTGATATGATGTGGTAAGAATGACACCCTAGCTCTATGGGCTTCTTCCCTAAAAAACCATAACCCCAATTTAATCATGAGAAAAACATACAACAAACTCAAACCGAGGGGCGCCTGGGTGGCTCAGTCGTTAAGCGTCTGCCTTCGGCTCAGGTCTTGATCCCAGGGTCCTGGGATGGAGATCAAGCCCCGCATCAGGCTCCCTACTCAGCGGGAAGCCTGCTTCTCCCTCTCCCACTCCCCCTGCTTGTGTTCCCTCTCTTGCGGTCTCTCTCTCTGTCAAATAAATAAATAAAATCTTAAAAAAAAAAAAACTGAGAGACATTCCACAGTGAGCTTTCCTGGTTGGTAATCATATATATCAAAGTGCCTCAGGGTGATGATGCATCCTGACCCCGTGGAAGGTTCCCATTTGGGACCCTCCCATACCTGGCCCTATGCATCACTTCATTGGCTAGTCCTCATTTATATTCTTTATAATAAAACTATAATCATAAGTATAGCACTTTCCTAAGTTCTGGGTCATTTCAGGGAATTACTGAACCTGAGAAGTAGTTAGTGGAAACCCCTGAATTTATATAACTCCTTGGTCAGAAACACAGGTGGTCTAGCAACCCCAAAGCCTCTGGCTGATGTATGAAATGAGAAGAGTTTTGTGGAGAACTGTGACCTCAACCTGTGAATGTGCACTAACTAACTAATTCTGATGGTTAGCATCAGAATTGCTTTGCAAGTAAAAATTTCGTTTCTTAACGATGCAGCAATACTGGTTCCTCAATTTTGACTAAGGTAAGATGTTAGTAAGAGCAGAACTGGTTGTAGAGTATGTGTGAACTCTTTGTACTATCTTTACAACTTTTTCTGCAAGCCTAAAACTATTCTAAAAAATTTATTTTAAAAAATATACCTTTATCTCTATTCTAAGCTACCATCAAATATGAGTGATGTTCAGAACAAATTTGTTACTTATGTGGTCATAACTTTTCATATTATGCCACAATATCCCAAGAAGAGTTATTATAAACTGAAGGTCACTAAGAAAAATAATTAAAAGTTAATTATATGAGCATATTACTTTAATCACCTCTCATTAGCTAACATAAAAATTAGTTATGTGTATTACGCCTCACTTTGATTTTTAATCCACTTATTTCACTATATTAAGATAAGGCTCTCATTCCCATTCTCCCCAAAGGATAATATTATGTATGTTATCTGGGTACATGCTGAGATTAGACTATTACCACAACAGGGGCGCCTGGGTGGCTCAGTCGTTAAGCGTCTGCCTTCGGCTCAGGTCATGATCCCAGGGTCCTGGGATCAAGCCCCCACATCGGGCTCCCTGCTCCGCGGGAAGCCTGCTTCTCCCTCTCCCATTCCCCCTGCTTGTATTCCCTCTCTCGCTGTGTCTCTCTCTGTCAAATAAATAAATAAAATCTTTAAAAAAAAAAAAAAGACTATTACCACAACAGTTCAGCCATGATAATTAACACACAACCATAGATCTTAGGCTTAAGAGAAACTCCAAACTCCCCTCACATCAAACTCCAGATGCTGGCCTATGAGGTCCCTCAAGATCTGGCCCTCCTCGTCTGAACAGTTCCATCCTTCTATTCATGGAGCATAACAAGCTCACTACCACTTTTCTGCTACCTGGTGCCTCTGCCTGGAATGTTCTACCTCCAGATCTTAACACTGCTGGATCCTTCTTGTTATTCAGGTCTCAGTAAAATGTCACTTTATCCAAGAGGCCTTTCCTGTCCATCCAATCTAAAGAAGCACTTCTATCACTAGATTTCTATCTCTCCTTGTTTGTTTTTTTTTATCACATTGCTAATGACCACCTGATATTTTCTAGTTTGTTTTTTATCTCTTTCTACCTATGCATTAGAATGCAAATTTCATAAGAACACAGACACTGCCTGCCTTAATCATTGCTCTAAGCCCCCCGGGAACAGTGCCTGAAACAGAGCAGGTGCTCAATAAATGGTTTTTGAATGAACGAATGAAGTGGAACCAGATTTAAAGAAAACCATGCAATAAAACTAAATTATGAGCTATTAAGGGAAAGGAATGAATTTATTATGAAGTTTATTAAATGCTAATTATGCTCCAGGTTCGTCAGATACATTATCTCATTAAATCTTCATAAAACCCTGCAAAGTACATATTATTATCCCTATTGACTATTTACAGATGAAGGCTGGGGGAAGCCTAATAAGTTCAACGGCAAAAATAACATGACTTCACATCTGATTGACTCAAAGCCTGTGTGCTCTTTCCACTCCTTCTTTAAGGTATACACCCAATTCTTCACGTATGACCCTCTTTAAAAAATGGTCTCATGACCACTGGGAGTCTAGGAGAATGCCGTCCGCAGTGACTGTGTTATGACCTTAGCCTTGATAAAACTAGCGTGTGAGACCAGAAGACAGAAAAGCACTTACGGAGCCGGCCACAAAGCGTGAGCATACTGTGAGCTGTGAGGTGTTTCCAGGTCAAAGACCTGAGAGTACTGGCCACCTTTTCGGCGGTTGACGACCTACCCATGAGAACATGGCCCTCGGGAAGGACCTCCTGCACCTGTCCCCGGAAGAGGAGAAGAGGAAGCACAAGAAGCAGAGCCCCCACTCCTGCTTCACGGACAGGAAGTGCCTGGGCTGCCACAAAATCCCCACCGTCTGTAGCCGCGCACAAATGGTAGTTCTGTGTGCCGGCTGCTCTGCTGGCCTCTGCCAGCCCACGGGAGGAAAAGCAAGCTTACAGAAGGATGCTCCTTCAGGCCGAAGCAGCACTAAAAGCTCCCCGAAGCAAGGTGAGTGGGACACGATCCCAATAAACAGATTTTGGATAAAAATAAATAAATAAATAAATACAAATAAATAAATAAATGTATTGGCCAAAACAGCTCAAATTCAAATGAAGATGACTTAAAGAAGCCTTTTAGTGCCTAGCATCCTCTACGAACACTGTACAGCCTGCAAATAACTCTACCAGATCAGCTTAACCCTGACAGATATAATCCTTAACAATTTCCTTCCCCAGTCAAACATCCACATTTTGACTAAAATGAATGAGAAAATATGAAGTTACATACATAAATCTCAATGCCAACCCTTCAATGACCAGGATATGGCTGGTTTTCCCATGGTAGGTTCTGCTATCCCTCAGCAACTTCCCCGAAGCCTGACTTTGTCCCTCTGTCCTATCTCTATGAAGAATATCCAACAGCTAAAAATGATAATCCAAACTCTCACAAATAGTATCAAATATATAAACATCGTGTCATTAATTAGTGTTAGACTCCATCAAAATAGGCTAATAAACCTATGTTGTAACTAAGAAATATATCAATGCCCTACCTCACAAAGCACCAAGCCCAAATAGCTACACAGACAAATTCTACCAGATTTTCAAAGGAATGGATAATTCTAATGATATTTAAATGTGTGGGAGTAAAAGGTAGAAAGATTTAAAATTCTTTGTATACTGGGCACCTGGGTGGCTCAGTTGGTTAAGCGACTGCCTTCGGCTCAGGTCATGATCCTGGAGTCCTGGGATCGAGTCTCACATCGGGCTCCCTGCTCGGCAGGGAGTCTGCTTCTCCCTCTGACCCTCCCCCCTCTCATGCTCTCTCTATCTCATTCTCTCTCTCAAATAAATAAATTTAAAAAAAAAAATTTAAAAAATTATTTGTATACTGCCAGAAAAAAAACTGATTCAAGTACCCTTTAAAAAAGATAAAAACCCATAGAGCCATCTCATTTATGATTCATACAGATATTCATGTAAATATCAATATAGAAATCTTGATGAAAATATCAATAAACAGAATCCATCAATACTTTAAAAGGATAATACATGCATGATCATGTGAGGTTTTTACTAGTAAGACAAAGATGGTTCAGTATTAGGAGATTTACCAGATCTCATTAGCAGGTCAAAGGAGAAAAAAATGATAATATTTATAAATTTAGAAACATGTTTTATAAAATTCAATATAAATTCCTAATTTTAAAAATTCTTTTTTTAAGATTTATCTATTTTAGAGAGAGAGAGAAAGAGAGCACACAGAGGGGAGGGACAGGGAGAGGGAGAGTCCCAACCAGACGCACCAAGCATGGAGCCCCACTCAGGACTTGATCCCACCACCCCTGAGATCACGACCTGAGCCAAAACCAAGAGTCAGACGCTCAGCTGATTGCACCACCCAGGCACGCCTTAAAAATTCTTAATAAAACAAAAAAGTAGTTATAGTTCCTTAACGTGATTATATGGGGGTATGTGTGTATCTGAAATCCAAGGCCTGTATTGTGACTAATGTTAAAATTCTAGAAACAATCCTACTAAATTCAGGAACAAAACATAGATACACATTATCACCACTATCATTTAACACCATCCGAAAAGTATGAGTCAATGCAATTAGAAGAGAGAAAGAAATGAAAGACCCAACCAGCAAAAGAAGAGGCAAAATTATCAGCATTTACATTTAATATAATTGGATAAAAAGAAGACCTATGAGATGAAACTGGAAAAACTATTACAAACAAAAAAACTCAGAAAACATTATGCCAAAAAAGATCCCATTTATAAGAGCAGTAACTAAACAAAAAATTCCTAAGAATAAGTTTAATAACAAACGTAAAAAATCCTATACGAACTTTAAGACTCCAGAAAGCCGTAATACAGTTTCAAATAAATTTTAGAAGTATCCTGTTCCTGGGTATTGTAAAATTATCAACTTATCTCAATTAAATTACAAAGGCAATGCAATCTCAATAAGAATACTAACAGAATTTTTGTCATTGTTGTCATTTGCAATCAGATAAGCTGATTCTAAAGGTCAGATAATAAAATGAAACATGCTAGTATAGCTAGGAAAATTCTAGATTTTAAAATACTATAAAGCTATAGTGATTAAAAGTTTCACTGGGTGCATGAAAAGCAATGAAACAGAAAAATGTCCAGCAATAGACCCACTTATATAAGAATTTAGTATACAATAAAACTTCAAACAGGTGGAGAAAAGATAGATTCTAGTAGGCTGGAAAAAAAAAACCTAAATTCCTATCTCCCTCGCTTCTCATAACAATAAATTCCGATTGATCAAAGGCAAATATAATTAATCCATGAAAATACTAGAAGAAAACAACAGATAATCTTTCTTGCCTCTAAAAGTGAAAGTGCTTTCTAAGTAAAACACTATAAAAAACTATAAAAACTATAAAATAGTTAAATTAAAAAAAATAAATTTGACAGCATAAGAATTTTTTTTAAATATACAAAGAAAAAAGTGTCATAAGTCAAAACATAAACAACAAACTGCAAAATATACTGGCAGCACATACAACAAAGGGCAAATTTTCTTATATAGAGAGAAGGGAACTCTTACAACTTGATCAGAAAAAGATCAGTAAGGCAATAAGAAAAAGGCAAATGACATGAAACCAGAAGTTCACAAAACAAATACTAACAAATGGCTTTTAATCCATAAGAAGATGTTCAACTTTAGTCATAAAGAAAGAAAAGTTAAAATGAGATAACATTTTCACCTAGCCAACAGGCAAAGGTCAAAAAGTTTTAAAATGCAGTGTTCTGGTAAGAACGTGGGGATTCAGGTATTCTGATCTAGCACTAATGGTATAAACTGGTCAACCCCCATGAACCTCCTTTGACGGTATCTATCAAAATTGGAACTATATACTCTTTGACCCAGATTCTAGAATTTCACTTCTAGAAATTTATCCCAAAGATAACACATGGGAAAGATATATGTAAAAAAATAGATAAATTTTTATATATAACTGTCTATAAGAGCAAAAACCTGGGGAAATTCTAAATGTTCATTGGCAAGGGATGGTTAAATAATGAACAGTTCACCCAGACAATGGAATACTGAGCAGTCAGTTAAAAGGACTGCAATAGACCTGAAAAAGTACAAGGAGCAGTAGAGTTTATGTATTATGTTCCCATTTGTATGAAAATGGAACTGGAATCACATATGTTTGTGTGTGCTTAAACTATTACTCAAAATATGAAACAGGAAACTGATAAATAGTTGTTTCTGGGGAGGGAGATGTGGAGTTGAAGGAAAGATCTGGAGTAGAAGGGAATTTAATTTGTTATTGAACATTGTTTTTATAGTGTTTGAGTTTTTTAGTTTGGGTATTTTTATTTCTTTATTTTATATATTATATATATATATATATATATAATTTTTTTAAGTAGGCTCCATGCCCAGCATGGAGTCCAGTGTGGGGCTTGAACTCACAACCCTGAAATCGAGACCTGAGCTGAGACCAAGAGTCAGACACTTAAACAACTGGGCCACCCAGGGGCCCCTAGATTGGGCATTTTTAAGTTATAAAAAGAATATATTTTTAATCTTAGTTTCAGACATGTTACTTACAAAACACCAATTTTACTTTTAAATAAATGTTTTTCTTTTTAAATAAATAAAATAACCACTTACTATTTCTTACACAAAGTTTAAAATTATATAGAACACTCACAATGTTCTATGAAGTGAACTTTTAAAATTCTTTCCTATAAAAACATAGATACTAAGACCCTTAAGCACAAGTCTAATGATTTAACCACTGGTTTTGAATACCTAGCACACTGGTTAATAAAGAGTAAGCAAGGGGCGCCTGGGTGGCTCAGTTGGTTAAGCGACTGCCTTCGGCTCGGGTCATGATCCTGGAGTCCCTGGATCGAGTCCCGCATCGGGCTCCCTGCTCGGCAGGGAGTCTGCTTCTCCCTCTGGCCCTCCCCCCTCTCATGTGCTCTCTCTCATTCTCTCTGTCTCAAATAAATAAATAAAATCTTTAAAAAAAAAAATAAAGAGTAAGCAAATACTTTATAAATGCTTGTTGGATGAGATAAAGCAAAAATGAACTGGGTAAATAAAACATACTCCCCAGTATTAGTCTTTCATATAGGAGAAACAACTTCCATGTTGTGTCAAAGGCTTAGAAGTTTTCAGTCACCCTCAGAACAACCACAGAGCCAGATATACTGGTTAGAGTGGATTCTTGATAACATACTCTTTCCCAAACAATCACCACTTTTGTCTTCCCAATTCTGGCTTGTTGATCAGTACACCTTTTCTTCTATCTCCCAGTTCTTCCCTCAGGGTAAGGTTTATCTGGGACAAATAGAAGTACTCTCCTTTCAACGAACCCAACTGACCACTGATCTATCTAAAATTCAATACTTATCCAAAATCTGTGCTTACTACATAGTAAGAGCACGATGAGAATTTGTTGAGATAAATTAACATTTGACAGGGTGATTACACAAGGAAATGAATTCACCTTTGGGTGAGAGCATGTAGGGGAAAAAACAAAAACAATCGTTTTAAGTACTATTTAGTAAGTATAAAGCCCAACCCTTTGTGGACTGTTGAACACACAAGGTAAACTTCAGAGCCTACCAATTCTTCCCTGTTTTACGAGGAATACAGAGTAAGTGTAACCTGACCTCATTTTATACTGTGTGGCATTTTTTTTTCCATTTTCTCTTCCAACAGTGAGTGCTATCTTCTAATATCCATTAAAACTCCAGCATTTTCTGCAAGATACTCTTATTGCTGATTAACTATTCATATAGTAGAAGATGGTTTGCTTGGCTCTTTACAACTTTTTCCAGTCCATTATCAATATCAAGTCACAGTCCAACAGCCACATAACTCCAGTATATGATACTATATATGAATGAAACAGGGTAGCAGATAAGAACGGTATTAAACCATTTAAAAAATACAGTGAAGATACAGCTATATACATCCTAAAATTATTTTGCTACAAGTTACCCTAATAGAATGAAAACATTATTGTACATTCAAAGATGCCAAATCCATCATTAGGTAGTTGCTCAGGTGATAGCTGAATTCAACTTGTTTATAAATAGTAGTTCACATCCATTATGCAGCCTTCCTAGATACTTCTGACCTAAAACAAATTTAGGATTCTCTTCCAAATTCCTCTTTGGTACTTCAAAAAGCTTACAGCTAGAGCCATCTCTTCTACCTCTAAGGCATTTCTTCAGTCCGATAACTGATTCCCAAGAGTAGTTCTAACCAAGCATCCCTACATAATTACAAAGGGTCTTTGGGAAACTCCAGGAGACCAGGTGGATTGAAGAGTGAAAAAAAAGAGGCAATTAATCAGGGGCTGAGGTGAGGGGGTGGCTTTTTTTTTAGTGAATCCAGTTAGCCACAAACTTTTGATGCCTTCTATTTAATGTTTTTACATAGTACATGATAAATACCATCCTATTTGTGAGAATCACTGAAAAGTATGCATGTTCAACTGTAACACCATGATGAAATATTTGTGCCTGTAAAAATTCAGATGAGATGGAAGTCATTTGGTCCTAAAATCTTTGGATAAAAGCTGCTCTGAGGGAGGAGGCCTCTTTAAGAGTTCTGGACTCACGGCCTTCTTTGATGATAAACAGACACAGCTTTGGAAGCATGTACATTTCCACAGTTGCTCAGAAGTTCCACTAGACCAGGAACAGATGATGGTAATTTTTTTATGTCTTCTTTTTATTATTATTATTATTCTAATTCCAATATGGTGAAGTGTTATATTAGTTTCAGGTGCACAATATAGTGATTCAACAGTTCCATACATCACCCAGTGCTCATCAGGACAAGTGCCCTCCTTAATCCCCATCACCTATTTCACCCATCCCCCCACCCATACCCCTCTGGTAACCATCAGACTGTTCTCCATAGTTAACAGT
>NC_138369.1:99696266-99770289 GCF_054177405.1 Leptonychotes weddellii | reverse complement strand
TTCTATACCACCTCTTCTTTTTTTTTTTTAAGTTTTTCTTTAAATTCCAGTTAGCTAACACAAAGCACGACACTAGTTTCTGGTGTACAATACAGTGATTCAACACTTCCATACAACATCCAGTGCTTGTCACAACAAGTGCACCTATTAAGTCCCATCACCTATTAACTCATCCTCCCACCCACCTCCTCTCTGGTAACCATTAGTTTGTTCTCTATAGTTAAGAGTCTGTTTCATGATTTGCCTCTCTCTCTCTCTTTCTTTTTCCTCTTTGCTCGTTTGTTTTGTTTCTTAAATTCCACATATGAGTGAACTCACATGGTATCTGTCTTTCTCTGATTTATTTCACTTAGCATAATACTCTCTAGCTCCATCCATGTCATTGCAAATGGCAAAATTTCATTCTTTTTGATGGCTGAGTAATATTCCATTCTGTCTACATACCACATCTTCTTTATCCATTCATCAGTCGATGGACATTTGGGCTCTTCCCATGATTTAGCTAATGATGCTATAAATAAACATTGGGGTGCAGTATCCCTTTGAATTAGTATTTTTGTACTCTTTGGGTAAATACCTAGTAGTGCAATTGTTAGATCATAGGGTAGTTCAACTTTTTGAGGAACTCCATACTGCTTTCCACAGTGGCTGCACAAGTTTGTATTCCCCCCAACAGTACAAGAGGGTTCCCCCTTCTCTGCATCTTCACCAACACTTGCTGTTTCTTGTGTTGCTGATTTTAGCTGTTCTGACGGGTGTGAGGTGATATCTCACTGTGGTTTTGATTAGCATTTCCCTGATGACGAGTGATGTTGAGCATCTTTTCATGTGTCTATTGGCCATCTATTTGTCTTCTTTGGAAAAATGTCTGTTCGTGCCTTCTGCCCATTTTTTAACTAGATTATTCATTTTGGGGGTGTTCAGTTTTATAAGTGCTTTATAGATTTTGGACACTAACTCTTTATCAGATATGTAATTTGCAAATATCCTCTCCCATTCCGTAGGTTGCCTTTTAGTATTGTTCATTGTTTCCTTCACTGTGCAGAAGCTTTTTATTTTGATGAAGTCCCAATAGTTTGTTTTTACTTTTGTTTCCCTTGCCTCAGGAGATATATCTAGAAAAAAGTTGCTATGGCTGATGTCCAAGAGGTTACTGCCTGTGTTCTCTTCTAGGATTTTTATGGTTTCAGGTTTCACATTTAGGTCTTTCACCCATTTTGAATTTATTTTTTGTGTATGGTGTAATAAAGTGTTCCACTTTCATTCTTTAGCATGTTACTGTCCAGTTTTCCCAACACCATGTGTTGAAGAGACTGTCTTTTACCAATTGGCTATTCTTTCCTGCTTTGTTGAAGATTAGTTGACCATATAATTGTGGGATCATTTCTGAGTTTTCTCTTCTGTTCCATTGATTTATGTGTCTATTTTTGTGCCAGTACCATACTGTGTTTTTTTTAAATACCATACTTTTTTGATCTTTACAGCTTTGTAATATAACTTGAAGTCTGGAACTGTGATACCTCCAGCTTTGCTTTTCTTTTTCAAGGTTGCTTTGGCTATATGGGGTCTTTTGTGGTTCCATACAAATTTTGAGATTGTTTGTTCTACCTCTGTGAAAAATGATGGTGGTAATTTGATAGGGATTGCATTAAATGTATAGATTGCTTTGGGTAGTATACACATTTTAACAATATTTGTTCTTCCAATCCATGAGCATGGAATGTCTTTCCATTTCTTTATGTCATCTTCAATTGCTTTCATCAGTGTTTTATAGTTTTCAGAGTACAGCAGACCACGGTAATTTTTACAAAAGATTACTAAGAGTATATATCAATCACCATTTTGGAAGGAAAAAATTTTTAAACCCTCCAGAAACTTTAAACAGTGATAGAACATAGAACAACACAATTCAATAAATAAGCATTGCTATAGTATATTTAAAAGTTAAGTAAAAATTAAGCAGGTTATATGATTAGGCATAAAAATAGTTTAAGTGTAAACTCTATAAAGTGAGAGGCAGAATGACAACTCTCTTTTTGTACTTAACAACTCTTCTAAGCTTTATGTCACTAAAAATTTTTTTCAATCAGCATATATTACTTTTGAAATAATAATAAAAATACAGATTCAAAAAAATATCAATCTAAATTGTTAATCTAAACTTTAAATAAGTTAATCTCAGTCATGTAGAAATAATCAATTCCAATCCTTCAGAAATCAACTAAGTGTAAATACAAATACATTTTATGTATTTTTTTCAAAAACTAGTTAAAGAAACAAACTTAAACCTTCCCATATAAGCCAGAAGAACTGATTTCTCAATCCATCAAACTAATAAAACAGAGCCCAGATTTGGCAGATATTCAGAAATCTTCAACATGCTCAGTTAGTTTCATGGGAACTACACTGTAGTTCACATGCACTGAACTGTAACTAAACATATGTCATTTTATGTCCAAGAACAATTTCAGTCAACGTGTTGTTGGTGGTAGTGCTGAAAATGCACCCCCAAATCAACTTTAGTCTGGACATTAGATGGGACAAACCTCTATGTAGAAGGTCACACAACTGTCATGACACCCTGTAAAAGAAAGACTTCCATGAAATAAAGATAGCTAATGACATTTATTTGGCAAAACTAAATAAACAGAATGGGGAGAGTGACTGCTAATGGAAAGGGGTTTCTTCTCAGGGTTGAACAAAATGCTCTTGAATGAGATAGTGGTGGTAAATACCCATACTAATACCCCTTGACCTGCACATTTTAAAGGGGTAGATTTTATGGTATGTGAATTACATCTTAATTTTTTTAAACTAACTAATAAATCTCAAGAAATAAAACAATGGCCAAAAATGACTAATGACATTTGAAATGCACGTATAATATTTTAGCAGAGCCATTAGCCGGGCCCAAAAAAGTTAAACAAGACACACAAAGCAACGCTAATGTCCTGGTGATTCCACAGTTAATGTGATCGGTACTTTGATTTCAAAAAGAAGATATAAAGAGCCTCGAACTCAACCCCCCAATTTTTATTCTTCCTCTGGGAAGCTGCCTTCTGAAAAATTCCCCATGGTTTTCTAAATATGTCCAGACAAAAGCAAAAGAAACACACTGAAGTCCATTACTTCCAGAAGTAGCCAGTCCTTCAGCCTTATCACCTTGTTCGATGGCAGGAGATGAGCGCCCACAAGTGCACCCAGCATTGGGCTGTCTTCCTTCACCATAGGATTTCTTTCATGTGCCTTGAGCTCTTTTGAGTGTGGAATGCTTTTAGAGAAGACATCTAAGAGGTCTGTGCAGCTGAGCCAATTTCCTTTTCTTTTAGTACAATGGACAACTTTTTGGTTTCAATGGACTTCTATAGTATGGACAAATAAAAGCAAAGAACACATCACTTATTTGCAGAGGACGATCTACAAGATCATTCAGCCTATCTGTGTCCAAATGCAACAGCCTGCAGGACTAAAATGCCTTTCCAGGAGATGTGCTTTTTAAACCATAAGAAAATAAAAGCATGTAATGAGGCCAGATATAACTGTCAGCCATAGCTATTAAGAGTTTACATAAAGCCATGCATGAGTAGCTCTGAATGTCACTAAAGAGAAAAACAATTTTTTTCCTAAAAACTAAAGGATAATGGCAAGAAGGGAACATGAGCGGGGCTTCTGGGGTACTGGTAATATTCTGTTTCTTGAGTTAGGTGTTGAAGGCACGTGTGTGTTTAGTTTGTGAAAATTCATCAAGCTGTAGAATTATGACATTCACTTTTTTGAATGTGTGTATGCCGTAAAGAATTAAAAAAGGGAAACAGAATTGCTGAATAAATATTAATAGTTCCTTACTTACTAATATTAATAAGTATTAATAGTTTCTTAACTAAACTAAAACATAAGTTTAAGAGTAAGGATGATGATGATGACAGCTAACTCTTAATAAAGCACTACAGTGCCAGGCAAAACCCTTTACATACACTTTATTTTACAATGAGATAACATATTCTCATATTTTAAAAAAGAGCTGGACCATGTCCGCTCTATAAATATGTCTACAACCCAATATCTAGCAGGGGACTGGTATAGCAGGATATTTGGTTCCACCGTAAATGACCTTTGAGTGAGTCTAAACCCCCTACACTGTCAAGGAGAGGAGCCCTTCACCTGAAACACCCACAACCCAAGGATAAACAGGGAGTTCGAAAACAATCAAACTTTTCCTCCTATTTCTCTACTTCCTCCTACCAACGGGGCTTTCATGAAAGCTGGGCTAGAAAAACAGCTCTTTCCAACCCAAACATCCCTCACCACTCCACACACTCAGGTGGCTGTTCTAGTTGTCCCCTTATAATTCCACAGAAGTCTGGCTAGGCCTGCAATTCTTTTAAGCACATTTTTGAACCTGGGTCCAAAGGAGACGTTGCCAAGTACAAGTAAGAAGCAAAAGAAAGACCATTTTTCTTTTTGTATCCTGAAGATTTCTTAAGACCAAATCCCTACTAATTTCACTTCAGGGGCTAATGAAATTTTGGTATGATGGCATTATATTATAATGAACTGTCAGCCACTAAAATTTAAATTTTGAAAAACCAGTTACCAAGCACCTTCTTTTGCTAGACACTACAGGGTTCTCTATATCCTTTATTTCAAATTAACCCTCGAAACAGCTAACATTTATTGTGCCTACTATGTGCTAGGCATCACTTTAAGTGTTTTACATTTATTAATTCATTTAATGTCATAACAGTCCTACAAGGTAAATACTAATACAATTATTCTCATTTTTCATATGAAGAAATGGAAGTCTAGAAAAGGCTGAGAAATTTACCAAAGGGCACACAACTAGAAGTAGCTGAGTGAAGATCTGAAGCCAGGCAATCAGGTGTGAGAGTCCACAGCCTTAGCCACTGTCCTCCGTTGCCCTTCACCACTCAGTGAAGCAGATATTATCCCCCTGGCAGAGAAGGCAATACTGAGTTCAGAGGGGCGCCTGGGTGGCTCAGTCGTTGAGCATCTGCCTTCGGCTCGAGTCATGATCCCAGGGTCCTGGGATCGAGCCCCTCATCGGGCTCCCTGCTAGGCGGGGAGCCTGCTTCTCCCTCTCCCACTCCCCCTGCTTGTGTTCCCTCTCTCGCTGTGTCTCTCTCTGTCAAAAAATGGATAAAATCTTAAAAAAAAAAAAATACTGAGTTCAGAGTATATAATTTACTTGCCCAAGGTCAGACAGCTAGTAATGAATGAGCCTGGATTCATATCCAGCCCTACAGGAGGTCAAAGTCCATGCTATTTTTATTCTCCTCCCAGCTTACTGGACTTAGTGATAAAACAGAACTGACACCTAGCTTCTTTGCAGTGAACCAAGGATTGAAAAGAAGCCATCTAAAGCACATTCCCCCAACACCTCTGCTTGCTTTCTCTAAGCTTCAGGATCTTTTGTATAGTACTGTTCGCTTTTTTCCGAGTTTACATATTTTTTTACAGCCGAAAGTGGCAAAGAAAAGAATGCAATAACAGGAACATGTTAGCTGTAAGTGACTGCAATATAGAATCAAGCCAGGCAAAGCATTTTTAGACTGTTTGCTGCAGAAAATGTATAGTAAGCACAGCAACTAAGCCGTCTTATTGTGGGTTATGCACAAAAAAGAGAAGAAAATATTTTTTCACACCTTATTATTTTACCAGGCAGAGTCTTCATTGTGTTATTCAAGTGTCTGGATGTGCTTGAGAGAGTTTCTGGGCCCAGAGCCTTTAAAGTCCTCAAGACAGGTTTTCAGCAAAGTCTGCTTCCCAAGGATACGGCATGGTTTCTCTGCCCTGGCACTACTGACATTTAGGCTGGAAACTTCTTTGTTGTAAGGGGGAATGTCCTGTGCATTGTAGGATGTTTAGCAGTATCTTTGGTTTCTACACACTGTACACCAGTAATATCACTTCTCCCATGGCCCCTGCAGTTGTGACAACCAGTATGTCTCCAAACATTGCGAAAAGTCCTCTAGGTGGGGACACCTGGGTAGCTCAGTCTGTCAACTCAGTCAGCTCTTGGTTTCGGCTCAGGTCATGATCTTGGGTCGTGATCTCGGGTCATGAGATCAAGCCCTGTGTTGGGCTCATGAGGAGCACAGAGTCAGCCTGAGATTCTTTCCCCCTTCCTCTCCCTCCCCTTCTGCTCCTCCCCCTGCTGGTTCACGCGTGCGTGCGCAGGCACTCTCTCTCTCTCTAAAATAAATAAATAAAATCTTTAAATCTAAAATCTTAAAAAAAAAAAAAAAATTCTCTAGGGAAAAAAAAAATCATCCCGTGTTGAGAAACACTGGGACCCGTCTCCAATTCTAATAATTCAAATTATTCTTACTTTTGGCCCCCTCTCACTTTTGTTCTTATTTGTATTATTCTCATCTGTAGTGGTTGCTTTATAAACATCCTTATTTGTTTTGCATATTCAGACAGGGACCATGTTTTTACTTTTACATCTCCCACAGCTGCAAGTCATTTGTTCTGTTTAAAGGACTCAACAAAATGTCAAAATGTCAAGAAATCCAGGTGCTCCTTAAAAAAAATACTAACTCTGAAGAAAGGGTATATGGGAGTTCCTTGTACTAGTCTTGTAACTTTTCTGTAAGTTTGAAATTATATCAGTATAAAAGTTGCAAAAATATTTTTAGAAATATGAGAGAAAATATTTGCAAATCGTATCTGACAAGGGGTTAATATCTAGAACATAAAAACTGCTAAAACTCAACAACAACAACAACAAAAACCAAAAAAACCAAATAACCTGGTTAAAAAATGGGCAAAAGATTTGAACAGACGTTTCTCTAAAGATGATATACCAGTGGCCAATAAGGATATGAAAATATACTCAACATCGTTAATCATTAGAGAAATGCAAATCAAAATCACACCCATTAGGATGGCTACTGTTTAAGAAACAGAAAATAATAGTTTTGTCAAGTATGTAGAGAAGAAGGAACTCTTGTGCACTGTTGTAGGAGTGTAAAATGGGGCAACCACTATGGAAAATAGCATGGCAGTTCCTCAAAAAATTAAAAATAGAACTACCATATGATCCAGCCATCTCACTTCTAGGTATATATCCAAAAGAACTGAAAGCAAGATCTTGAAGAAATATTCACACATCTATGTTCATAGCAGCATTATTCACAATAGCAAAGAGATGGAAGCAACCCAGATATCCATTGCCAGATGAATGGATAAACAAAATGTGGTACGTACATACAATAGAATATTATTCAACCTTAAAACAGAAGGAATTTGGGGCGCCTGGGTGGCTCAGTCAGTTAACATCTGCCTTCAGCTCAGGTCATGATCTCAAGGTCCCGGGATTGAGCCTGCATGGGCTCCCTGCTCAGTGGGGAGTCTGCTTCTCCCTCTCCCTCTGCCCACCACCCTGCTTGTGCTCTCTCTCTCTCTCTCTCTGCTTCTCTCTCTCTTAAATAAATAAAATCTTTTTTATAAAAAGGAAGGAAATCTTATTGCATTCTACAACATGGATGAATTTTGAGAACATTCTGCTAAACGAAATAAGCCAGTCACAAAAAGACAAATACTGAATGATTAATTTAAGAACCATTTATGGGGTACCCACTCTGTATAAAACACTGAGGTGGTACGGTATATCCGAACGTAGACGTACAAGAACGGAGGGGTAAAAACAAGCATGATGCTAGCCTAAACATCCCTACCCATAACTTCTACCCAATTTCAGGAAAGTCAAAGTGTTTTTCAACTCAGATTCAATACTGCCAAGGAAATATCATGTTCTCAGCTGAGACCTCATCTTTCTCTGAAATGATGATTAGTGTAATTATACGGGTGAAAAAAACCACAAAGCAACTTCTGTTTCCCGTGGTTGGTTGAGCTGAGAAAGAGGTAGCTAATGGTGTTACCTGCTAAGAAGTGAGTTATTATGGTTTTCAATATGATTCATAAAGCTCCCCAAAGTAGAAAATGTCCCTTTTGTACATGAGAATTCTATAAACTGCTTCATGTTGGACGTTTTCTAAAAATGCCATTCCTTCAACTCAATAATTAGCATAGAGGAAACTAGTATATTTTGATGACATTATATAAAATAAAATAAGGTTGATGATTTCTATTCCTTTCAAAAGTATTCCCCCACTATCAATAAGCTGTTTTCCATTCATACAACTTATTTGATGCCTCTCTTCTTTGAATATAAACCAAGAATGTTTGAGTTCCAAATCTTTCTTGCGGGGGGGAAAGGAGGGGTGGGGGGCTGGGGCAGAAAAGAGGGAGAGAGAGAATCTTAAGCTCCACACCCAGCATGGAGCCCAAGGCGGTGGGGGGAGGGGGGGTGGTTGATCTCACGACCCTGAGAGATCGTGACCTGAGCGGAAATCAGTGCTTAACCAACTGAGCCACCCAGGCACCCTGAATTCCAAATCTTAAGTCTATGAATCACTGTTTCCACCCCCAGGCAGCTGAAATTGTTCATTTACATTTCCCCACTCTCTGACACTCACTAAATACTACATATAATATTACTTTGCATGATGCTTTTGGGAGGGAAGCTATAGATTTTTCAGTTGAGCTCTAGGACGTGTTCTTTTGTACTTACATTTAAAAATTGAGGCATGACTAGTGTCCTATAATCAATAACACTACTAACCAAATAACTGAGCCACCTTTTAAAGGGTACATTGAGGTAAATCTGAAAATGTTGCCTAGCTTCCTCTACGGAGCCAGCCTCAATTCCCCAAATTCCTACCTTACAACCAGAAATAGTTACCTGTCAAACACATGGAAATCACTTGCCTAGACTATCCTGCAGAATTCTCCATATTTAATTTGTGTTTTCCTTGGTCATTATTTAAAGGACTTCTGGGTGGACTATACACTTCATAAGCCATGAGAGTTGATGAAAGAAATAAAGAGAATAAATACAAGTGAATAGTATAAATAAATTACTTTATCTCCTCAACTTGATTCCATTCCCATAAACTTGAAACATTTATCACAGATAATCTAAAATGTTAGATACCTCAGAGATGACCCCCATATGAATGCCTTGCCAAGCCATCCTTGCAAAAAGACAGTGTGGTACAGAGAAGAAGAGGACTTTAGAATCAGACAGACATGGGAAATATTTTAATCCCAGCTCTGCCACTTAGTAGTTGTGTAAGCCTGGGCACACAGAAGTCTGAGCTTCAGTACCCACAACTGTAAAATGGGGTAACAACTGCCTCAAAAAAACCATTAGGACTCAGCGAGAAAGAATCAGTGCAAGCACCTGATATGCTGCAGACACTCAAAAGCCAGAATGAGCAGAGCCCTTTGGTTTCCAACACATACAAGACATAGAAAATGCAGTCACACAACTTGGTGTTTCCTTTTCATTTGTTAGGCATTATTCTTTCTAGAATTACTGTAAAGCATTGTTATTAAAACACAAGCATCTGGGACAGTGCAGGCACACCACAGGAACTCATCAGAGGCTTGAAACTCAAGGAAGCTGGACTCTGGCTGGAGAGAAAAAGTACCTTAAAAAATGAAAAATAACATAAAATGTTCATTTGCCCGTCCGTGACAGACAATAAGTTCAGAGGAGGGAATGATTACTTAAAGCTGACACGACCAAGCAGGAACTCATGAAAGAGCTAGAAATTGAGGGGAGCCTTGAAATTAGAACAAGACACCAGGTATGGGAAGAGGAATAAGAACTCTCAGAGAAAGGAATAGAGCTGATAAAGGAGCGGCAGTGGACATATGTATCCGTCGGGCATTCAGGGAATAACAGACCATTTTTGCTGTAGTGCAGACTTTTGTGTAGAGGAGCCACAGAAGATAAGGTTGAGTAAGGTAGAGTAGTCAGTGATGAATTAGAAGAACCCAAAAATATTTTTTTTCAAAGAAATAAATCATGGTTGGTATAAATTACAGACTTTTAAAAAAGAAACAATGTATAACCCAGTGAGCTGAGAAGACTGATATATCAGAGATATCAGTGAGTGGGCTGGACAGAAGAGAGACTAGAAACTAAGTGATCGGTTAAGAAGCCACCGTCACAGTCCAAGCAGGAAGCGATGAAAGGCTGAATTAGCATGGTGGTGGTATGAATATAAAGAGGGACACAGGGGGCGCCTGGGTGGCTCAGTTGTTAAGCATCTGCCTTCGGCTCAGGTCATGATCCCAGGGTCCTGGGATTGAGCCCCACATTGGGCTCCCTGCTCAGAGGGGAGCCTGCTTCTCTCCCTCTCCCATTCCCCCTGCTTGTGTTCCCTCTCTCGCTGTGTCTCTCTGTCAAATAAATAAATAAAATCTTTCAAAAAATAAATAATAAATAAAATCTTTAAAAAAAAACACTTCATAACTACTAGAATGATTAAAATAAAAAAGACTGGCAAGGATGTGGAACAACTAGAACTCTCATACATCACTGATGGAAATGTAAAACAATACAACCACTTTGGAAAATAGTTTAGCAATTTTTTAAAAACTTAACCTACACCTAGCATATTATCTAACAATTCTACTCCTAGGTATTTGCCCAAGAGAAATGCCTATGTCCATACAAAGACTTATACATGAATGTTCACAGTCAAAAACTGAAAGCAACTCAAATGTCCAACAATAAGGCAACGGATAAACAAATTTTGGTATATCCATACAATATAATAGTAAGTGATAAAAACGAATCTACTATTGATAGATGCAACAACATTGATGAATTTCAAAATGATTATGCTGAGTGGGGAAAAAAGCCAGAAAACAAAAAAGAAGTGCATGCTGTACATCTCCATGTATATAAAAATGTTACAAGATGCAAACTAAGTCTATAAGGACAGAAAGCAGATTAATGGTTGCCTAGGGATGGAGGGGGGGACTAGAGGAAGACAGAAGAAAGGTATTACCAAAGGGCATAAAGAGACTTTAAACAGTGTTGGATATGTTCATTATCTTGATGGTGGTGATGGTTTCACAAATATATGCAAAACTGATCAAATCACATATTTTAAATATATGCAGTTTCTTTTATGCCAATCATACCTCAGCTCTTTTTAAAAACAGTTGGGACAATAGGCAAAATTTGAATATAGACTGTGTATCAGATAATAATATCTTAACAATGGTAAATTTTTAAAACTGAAGGAAGTGGATGTCCTAATCCCCATAACATAAAGTCACCACAAAGGCTGGGGATGAGAGCTTCTCTCTGGTAAACTGGGAACATCATTTGGGCACTTCCACTATTATCCTATTTTTGAGAGAGAGAGAAAAAAAAAAAAACTAGCTGTCCTCTTCATCGGAGAATTCCCTCTTAAGCAGTATTTCCAAAGTACATGCCTGCCTGTACTCTTTCATGTCTAAAACTGTTTGCATTACATAATCCTTTGGGGATAAACAATTTCCATCTCCGTGTGGCTCTAACAGGAAGGTGCAGAGAACGTCTCTGGCTGCTGTCATGTTCTCAGTTCTGTACCCGTGTGCTTCTTTAGCAGCAACCACTTGGATCCTGTACATGGCATTAAAAATACAAGCTTCTTTTCCAAGAATTCTTTGCTGCTCAGAGAGACTCGCTCTTAGACAAACCCATGGCCAGACAGTTACCAAAATAGTCTAGACCTACAGGTACCTTATCAGGTACTCAGGAGGGATGTCAGAAAAATGGGAATGGTCAGAATCCTCGATGGGTCTCTCTTCTGAAATCACTGGAGGATAAAATCCCCCAGCATCTCAAGCCATAGGCAAGAAAGAAACAGCAAGTGTAAACTTTTTGTATGTATTTATGAGCATAAATTACCAGGCTAAGTGCCCATCTCCATATTCCCATCTGGTGTCAAAGATATGGCTGGCACTTAGATTAAAAATAAAGCACTCAATATGGCATTATAATTATCCTTCTAAAATTGACTTTAAAAATAATCAGGATAAATTAATCTTACTCCCAACTCCAAAAGCCACATGTTTATATGCTGCTTTGTATCTTTAACAAACTAAATTTTCTCAAAGTGATCACACATAGAAATATACAATATGCTCTCTTTAAAAGAAGAAAAGTTCTTGTCATCATCTGAAAAATCTCAAAATATTCATCAATTTCTTATTCTGTTATCTTTCAGAAGGTACAGTGAAACAGTTCCATTCACAAATTTACACAAACTCAAGATACTCTTATCATTTAAAACACTGTAAAACTCTATTTTATATGCATATACTTTATTCTGTACTATACATTACTTTGGACATGTAGTTATACATTTATAATTACATATAACTCTACAGAATAAGAGGTGAAAAGCACACACTCTTCTTTATGGGCAATTTGAGGGATCTTACCTAAGATTTTGTCTCTGTACACTAACACTACCTAACCCCACTCAGGATGAGAACCTTGTGTAAGCAGCTGCAGTTTCCTTACAAGACAGGTAATAGAAATAGGGCAAGGATTTTCTGCAGAGGAAATCCCAGAGAAAATAAGGACAACCTTCACCAAAACCAGCAGCAGTGCAAGGGCAAGATGGCTCCAGAGTTCCCACTCCTCTAGAACCAGGGGAAGACATTCCTGTGTGTATCTTGCTAGGTCTTCATAACCTGCAGAATCAGTATTCTATATGGTTAGATACTGTACTTACTGTTTAGACTAATGCTTTCTGGGACATTCCCATGAGATGGATCTACTGATGATAATTTTTCCCCAAAGTAGAAAAGACAGTGTTCTCCCCTTCAGGTAATCAATGCACACTAATTTTCAGCATCACATCTACACCAAGTTCTAGTCCATCCTCGTGATCAGTCATTCTCTTGATTACCATACCTTGAATATCCTTTCTTCTTTGACTCTTACTTTACCTTTGGATTTCATCTTTCATTATATCAGTAAAGATACTTTAGCCTTATTATCCACAAACTGAAGCCATTTCACATTTCTCTGATCTCAAACTTTTTAAATAATCCCAAATATAGGAACATAATACTCACTGTCGTGTGTATTACAGAACATTATTCTGTTCCAGTTAATGCAAGGAGGCAGGAAACAAAAACATAAACTATAACTACTTAGAAAGCAGGAAACAAAATTACATTATTTGTAGGTAATATGATTGCATATCTCTTAAAAGAAAAAAAAAAAGTAGAGAGAATGAATCACCAGAAAAGCCACTAAAACTAAATAGGAAGTTTCATCAGGCAGCATTTCTATAGACTGGTAATCAACAGTTAGGAAAATATAATGAAAAGATGGCCTCACTGTAATCAATTTATAGCAGCAGCAGCAGGATGACTACTCCATCCTCACACACAGAATTTACTCCAATTCAGCCTACAGAAAAATCAGAATACTAATGCCCTCCCCTCTCACTGGAGCCCAGACACTGCCAAGCCATCCCCCTCTAAAATGTGTACAAAAATTCTGACCCTCCCAGGAATCTCTTCCCTCAGGCCTGGAGTAGATCAGAATATTTTAAAACAAAATAACAAAACTTAAGATAACTAATAATTAGGAGACAAAAATCCTACTGAATTTGAACAAATTCGTTGTCTAAAACAGGAAGGTAGCAAAAGAGAAATGGATAGCCCACAAAAGAACTGCTAGGATACCTTCCCATTCATCAGCAGCACTACCTGTACTGAACACACAGTCATATATTAGAGCAAAAAGCACCTTGCTGTTCTCCAGACACTCAGGCCACTCTTTGTTGCTAGCTTATACAGAACAGAGAGAAAATCTGAGTTAGAAAACTACCTAATAGTTTCTTAAGACTTGTTGGGGCCCTTAAATACCAAATTTACATCTCAGCTCCCAGGCAAAGTCACCTCTAAGCCAATCCAAAACTAAGATGCTTTGCCGTTTTCTAAAGTCTTCTAAAGCTTTCTTTTTTCCTCACGTCAGTGTTACATACTTTACAGCAACATTCTCCAATGAGTTTGCTAATGTGCAGACAAGGAATGTTCCAGGCCACCTTCTCTGAACTCCCTTCCCAACTGTGTGGCCTACCCAACAACTGTTCCCACTCCCCTTTCTTCCTAGCTAACAAAACTCTAGCCTTGTTCCCCTTTCTAAGCTGCCATGACCTCCAGAGAAGGCTGGGCTCCTCCCCAGACCAAGGTGAATTATGTTGGGTCAGAGTTCATCATGGTGATGTAATTCCCATGGTCAAGTCATTGGTTTACGCATGGACACGATTCTGGCCTAGGAGATGTAGGGGTGTTTCTAGAAAGGTTTCCTTGGTCTTTAAGAACACAGGACAGGTACAATTTCTTTTTTTATGTCTCTGGATATAGTGATATAAAGACTTGAAGTCACTGAACTGCTTGATCAACCAACTTTGGAAATACCCACACTTCCGGGCCTTTTGTTAAGTGAGATAATAAATGTCCCTAGTGTTTAAACTGCTTCCACTAGAGTTTTCTGTCATTTGCAACCAAAACCTCCCAAATAATATAGCATGTAAATGTCCAGCTAGAATTTATTCCACCTATGGCCTAAGCATCTGACAATGGACATAAAAGACAAAACTAACCAATCTGTAAAACTTGAAGAGGACATTTCCTTTATTGCCAAAACAGCTCATTATAAAGAGGAGCTATTATTGATCATCTGGAAACTATTCTTTCTTTGGTAAAATTACCTTGTGTCTCCTTTCTTTGAGACGAGTGCTTCTCCTATAAATTTGATGTACTTATTTAATATGAGGGGAGGAAGATTTTTGAATACCATAATCTTATTGAGTTACAAATGGTAACAACCTAATCCTAATATATCTGTTGAGGCCAAACTAAGAGAAATAGGTTTAAACCAAAGGGAACTAGTTCATATATAAGGATGGAGTTCCTGAAAGAAAAGACTATAGAAAAAAAAAATTATCCAGGGACAGTATGGACTCTCCTTGATGAAAGTCTTTAAAAATAGAGTATTCATGTAGCTGTGAAGCCTTAGGCACCATATTTGGATTATATGACAATTCAAGATTCCTGCCAGGCCTATCTAAAGAGAAAATGTATCTTCTTTCTAAACGGAAAAGTAGAAAACCTCTAAGTGTTTAAATAAAAGAGAAGCAGAAACTTCTTAACCCCAAATTCTGGGTTAGTCATATTTATCATATACCTATGCAAACCAATTGTTATATCTAATTCACCTCATTTTTCTAGAGAGCAAAAAGGTAAACAGTATGACAAAAAATCTGACTACGTCTCAATTTCCAGAAAATACAAGTGTCAGTACGAAACTTATTTGACCAGAAAATGTCCAGTGACTAATTAAACTGAAAGCTAATTTATTTAATTAAAAAGAGATTTGAAAGCACTTACTAGATTAAAAAGAAATGGTATATACTTATCAGAATAAAACAGTTTTTGCCCTAATGGCAATTCTATAACTAAAAGAATAATTTTTAAATGGTTTTGTTTTGTTTTGTTTTTTAAGATTTATTTATTTATTTAAGAGAGATCCAGAGTAGGGAGGGGGCAGAGGGAGACGGAAACAAGCAGACTTCCCTCTGAGCAGGGAGCTGGATTCCAGGACCCCAAGATCATGACCTGAGCTGAAATCAAGAGTCAGATGTGTAACCACTGAGCCACCCAGGCACCCCTTAAATGTTTTTAGATGAAGAATTTTACTGTCCAAGAGTAATGCTAAATATAGACTGTCCTATTAAAATTACAATTTGAAGTATTTAAGATTTATTCCTACAGACCATTAAATCCCCACTCACAGTTATAATGACTAAAACTTGGAATATTCATGTTGAAAAGCAAACGCAAGTAAGTGTTCACTTTTCTAGGGAAGTCATAAGGTTTGCTGACATAATGTGCAATGGATAACTGGTCTTTGGTTTAGCAACTAAGACACATAGATTATCTGTCAGCTGCTCGACCCTGGACCAGAACAAGGAGGGCAATAATGATGGACAGTATGGTAAAGAATGTGTCTCAGAAATACAGACTACTGCTATGGTGATTTTCACTTTGTACCAATTAGAAAAAGGCACTCTTTCCAGGTGATTATGCCTGGCTTGGGGAGTAGACAGTTCTTTTTTACATTAGAAATGGTATCTCTCTATCTGGTATCATTGTACAATGAACATTTTACATAATTATTTGTTGTAGCCCAACTTACCATCAGGAGCCCTGTGCCCAGTAACAGACAAGAACTCCCTTCTCTTCTAGGAATGGAGGAAAGTAGGTCTCATTTTTAACAGACTCAACTACCAAAACCTTCTCTCATTCTAGACAAGTTGGAGGCAGCTAAGGCTCCATTAAATTGAGTCCTAGTCTCATTAAACAGAGAAAGGGGGAAAAAAAATATTCTCCAGAAAGACCAAGTGATCAAACTTTATAGATTTGTTTTTCAGGTAAGTTATTATATCTTCACTTTTTAAGCACAGCTTTTCATAGCACAGACTTCAACTTTATTGAAAGAATATCAATTAATCAATATGCATAATTTTTCTCTATATGAATACTTACTTAAAGTGCTTTATAGGGAGGACCTATAACTATAAAAGAAAGCTATAAAAGGTACTACAGTATAGGTAGTACCATAGGTACTACCATTAACTATGTTTTAAATGATGGCTTCCTTTGTTTATTTAAACTTTACCTTTGAAGATTCATATTAAAAATAGATTATAACTAGCCATCACCAAAGCCTGCGCTTAACTTAAGGTTGACTAAGAGAACAACGTATGAAGCAGCCTTCTGGAATGGAAACAGAAGACCATCATCTACTCAAACTAAACGTACCAACTCAATATTATAAACAAATGAAAAAATAATATTTTGCGCCTTAAAATTAACAACTGTTTACATATTAGGAAATTATTTTAATTCTAAAAAAAGTGCTTCAGTATAAAGAGAAATTGTTCAAACACATACACATCACTACGTATTTATCCTAAAATTAAGCCTTTGGTACTGTAAAGTAAAATAAAACCTAAATCATTTTTGCAAATGGCTATGTTAATGCCACTGTAAATTCTATGCAAGCCTTTCATGAGCTAACAGGCAAAATGTTAGAGATTCTCTGTAATGGGACAGAGATTCTGCCAGCAAAGAAGGGGAGTGGATGAGAATGGCTGTTTGTGAGTCACCACCTGCTCTGACTTCTGACCCCAAATTTTTTTAACTGTAGGACTTCCTTAGACAATTATAAGATCTACCTAGCAAGATTTCCAGCATAGAGTTTTCAACAACAATACCACATATCACAGGGACACAACTGTCAGAGTCAAATGAGAAACTCCAAGTCCTACTGAGCAACGTGAGGAGACCAGGTACTGGTCCCCTAAAAATGCTATCCACACATCATTGCCCAAATTATGAGATTCGTGGAGTTTAAACTGATAGCATAGGGTTTGCAGACAGATAGCTCTAAATCAGAATCCCAGTTTCAAATTCTAGTTTCACCACCTATGAGCTACAAGAGACTTTGGGTAAATTACTTAACTTCTCAGTGCCTAATTTCTACATATATATAGTACCTACCTCAAACACTGTTATGATAATTAAAATTAGATAATATATATAAAGTACTTAAACACTGCCTGGGAATAGTACACATGTTCAATAAATGTCAGCCATTATTATTATTATTATTATTATTATCAATAATGCTGGTTTCTTTATTTCTCCTCTGATCCAGAAACCCCACTTCTGGAAATCCACCCTGGAGAAATAATCAAAACTATAGTAGAAACACAAAAATTGTTATTATTTCAAAAATAATAATTATTATTATAACGTTATTTACAATGGTAAAAAGTTAATGTTACCTAAATATATACCAATTAGAAAGCAATTGAGTTATTTATCAAATAGCCATTCAGTAAAATATTAATCTATCACTAAGAAATACATTAGAAATATATTAAAGAATTATGGAGCAAAATGACTTCATGTTTATAGGCTTATAAAAAGTGAAAAAAGCCAAGATTTTAAAACTATATGTACATCATTATAACAATGTAAAAATATATTTAAAATGCATATTAAAAAAAAGATGAGCAAGTAATACACCAAAATCCTAAGAGTGAATGTGACAAGAGGATGAGATTTTGAGTGATTTTTTTTTCTTTTCTTTTCTATACTATCATGTAGTTGTATTACTTTTATAATTTTAAAGTCAATCTATTTTTAAATATGTTTAACTTGCTACAGATATATCCACTAAATAGGATTATTCAAATGGAATTAAAAGTTAAACCACAAAAATATATTACTGAAGTGGTTAAAGTTCAAAACAGAAATTAAGAATAATCAAATATTTCAAATATTAGCATTCAAAATAAAAATATTACTTTTTTGAGTTTTTCAAGTATTTTTTTATTGAGGTATAGTTGACATACAATATTATATTAGTTTCAGGCATATGAGACAATGATTTGATTATTTATACATATTGAGAAATGATATTGAGAAATGGTCACCACATATTGAGAAATTAAAGTCTAGTTAATATCTGTTACCACACATGGTTACAGAATTTTTTTTTCTTGTGATGAAAACTTTTAAGATTTCCTCTCTTAGCAACTTTCAAATACACAATAAAATAGTATTAACTATAGTCACCACACTGTACATTATATCCCCATGACTTATTTATTTTATAACTGGAATTTTTTACCTTTTGACTCTTTTCATCCATTTTGCCCATGCCTCACCCCTGCCTCTGGCAATCACAGATCTATTCTCTGTATCTTTGAGCTTGGTTTTGTGACCGGTAATGACTCAAGTACCCAAACTGGTAAATTACTTACTTTTTAAACTAAGCTAGAAGGAATTCAGGTTTATTACTATAATGTCTTCCCATTTACCTGCATTAGAAATGGGGGTGGGATTTCTGCTAGACCACTGAGAACTGCCCATAACTCTGGGTTCCCTATGAAGGTATGTGACACATGAAATCTTAGCTGCCACAGAAGTCACAGTGGAAAGCTGTTCCAAACCAGTGTTCTTCAAAGAGTGGCATCACTAGATGTACCTCCTACCTGGGAAGGGAGTAAGCAGCCTGGCCAACAATTAAATTTTAAAAGCCACTTTTTTGTTCATAAAAAGCAAGGGGAGAGGGATAGAGAGAGTCCAGAGGCAGCCACAGACTAGGAGAAGAACCTTCTAAAAATCATTCTACTCTTCTAAAAATAAAATAAAATAAAAAATAAAAATAAAAATCATTTTACTCCATCACAACGGAGATGGCTTCTTAGCAGATTAGAGGCCAAAAACTTCGTTTAATGATTTTCCATTCACAGTGCTGATATGAAGTTTCTTTTTTAAATAAATATACTTAATTTAAAAAAACAGTCAAGCTAAAAAATATCATTGACTATCAAAACACAGAGGTGACTCAAAAATGAAAAAAAATAAGGTATTGGCTTCTAAAATGATAACAGTTGGGGAAAGCCTGCTCTGAACACATGGGCTACCTGTGTTTTTTCCAACTGTGCCTGCATTTTACTTCTTCCATAACATTTTCTTTTTCCTTCAACCTGTAATGTCATCTTCTCATCCTCCCTCCACTTAATCTCTGTCTCCTGAAATGCTAGGATATAATCAAAAGTCAGCTCCTCTTCAAATTTATCCAAGACTCCCCAAGCTCCCTCAGTCAGGCTATCACACTCTTGTAGTTGGCCCGACCCCACCTCATAGCTCTGCTATTAAGAAGCTCATCTCTCCAAGTAGATGGAATGCTCCCTGAGGGCAGAGAATGCACTGATTCATCTTTAGGCATCACAGAGAACATAATGCTGTTTTCCACATGTGTCAGACTATACAGAAAATGTTGGTTTAATTGAACTGAATTTCTAAACAATCTGTTCAGAAGATGCACCAAGGTCAGCAGTCATGATCCTACATTCACCTACAAATGGTTCCTAGGCCTGGGAGAGGGGGGCTGACTAAGAAGGAAACTACCCCTCCTTTTTTGGCAGAAATGTCAATGTGTCATTTTAAACCAAAGTAATCTGAGTTTTCTCTTAAATCAAAAGGCATTTGTCCACATTAAATCCACAGGCCTCTTGTAACCTTGGTAATGTGGGATTTCAACATTTACTAATAGCAGCTATAATGTCTGAAAAGCAAATCATTCATCGTGCCACTCATTATTTAATTATTCAGAACTATATCTTATTTCAGAAAAGATCCAATGAAACTTACATGAATACATATACCACAAGATAAAATGACATTATCTCAGAAGAGAAAGAAAATAACAAAACAAAGGAAAACTGAATGTAGGAAAGATAAGCTGTCCTGGGAGTGAGATTTATATACCAAATCAATGTATTCTATAAAATTCTGCACATTTGTTAGAGGTAGGTCAGAGGCTTGGCTCTAACACTTCTAGTAGCCAACAAACACAGGATGATCCAATCAGCCACATGATTCAGTCCTTAAGCTAAAAACACAAAGCTATCAGAGAACTGTCTTTCCCTTGGTCCTTATAAAAAGGATACTATATAATGCAACAAATAAAGTCCTCGAGGACATCTTTGCCATTGATTTCTCAGAAAACTTTGGGAAGACCATTCCTCATAACAACCCTCATAGGCAAATGACAGCACACAGTCAATAAATGCAAATGGTGGAGAAGATGACAATCAGGCCAAGGAAGGGGTCCAGGTACACAGCTCCCTGCAGGTCTAGATTTATCAGAAACAGATTTTATTCTACCTGAACTAACGTAAAATCGAGAGGCTTCATGCATCCACTTATCTTTAAAATTATAAACAAAACTTGATGCACATGTCCATTCTTCTTGGGCTATGTCTGTAGTTTCATAACATCCTCAAAGGGAAGCATGACTCAAGAAAAGTTAAGAACCATTAATCTAAAGAACTAGACTATATGTATCCTTCAGGGAACCTTCCATAAGCAGTTTCTCCTCTGAACTTCTGAGAAGTGCTGAGCCTCAAGACTGCAGTCCCCGACAAGCATCTGAAGTACAACTTCTCTGATGCCAAGTGTGGAACTCTAAGCTTAACCACTGGCCAAGCTATGTGTCAATTGTATGATACAATGACCTTTAATACAGTAATGATGAAGCACATAGCAAATCTGTTTTTCCAGATAGGTTTAAGCCATGAACATTGACAAAGTTGCCTCAAAGGATTGGTGATATTTCTTCTAAATAATATAAAAAGTAAAAGAAGCAAACAAAAAAACACCCACCTTTTGCCAGTAGATAAAAATTAGAGATAAGCACACACACACAAAAACATTTTCCTAGATAAACATTATTTTTTAATTTTAAAAATAACCTTTCCACATCAGTTGGTATAATTTGAGCTATTTTTTTACCTTTTGTTGTAAATCTTTTATTTTTAAATTTTTTATTATACAGAATAATATTTTAAATCTTTTAGAATAATATTTTAAATAATATTTTAAATCTTTTAGAATAATATTTTAAATAATATTTTAAATCTTTTATTATACAGAAAAACAATCACTGCCATAGCTTTAAACACACACACACACACACACACACACACATCAACCATCCACCCACAGTATCATGATTAGAATGTCTCAAGGGCCCAACAGCATCAAGTGAGGAAGCTGGCCTATAAGAACACTGAGACAAATCTCTTTAAGATGTCATTCAGGTAGAAGTCACAGCTATCCAGAGTCTGGTCCTCAGCATAAGAAGTCCAGAGATAAATCTTTTTCAAAAATACACAATTGAATAGACTAAAGAGTATCAACTCATGCTAAGAGGCTGAAGTGGGAATCAGAATACCAACTTATTAATCAATCATAGAGAATATTCCTTTCCATTAATCAGAAAATTTGCACCAGAAGCCAGGATGCTGCTTCCCCAATGCTAAGATACCTGAAATCCCAAATTAGTAATCAGTTTACCATAAGTTCGAACAAAGAGATATAAAGTTTGAAATTATCCATATCCAACATATGCCTTTCTAGTGATCAAAACTGTGGCTTTCGCATGTAGAGTCTCTCTTCCTAGGATATTGTTGCCCTAACAATGCAGACTTCTTGGTCTCTAAGCTTTCTTTTCCACATCCTTCCACATCCATTAAGTATTTCTCTAGATACGGTAAAATACAACTGATAGAGGTGTACCTTATGTGCATTATTATCCCTATTTTTCAGATTAATAACTCCCAGATAAAGTTGACTAAGCAACTTGTCCATGGTCACAGCCAATATAAGGCAAAGCAGAGATTCAAAGCCAGATCTCAAACCAAAGCCTGTGCCTTTAACTTGCAGTAAATAATGTCTTCAAAGTGTCTTTCCCTGGGCCTCCCACCTACCAGTACGATTTAAATGCCCCTACTCAGTGTTCCCATAACACCCTAAGCACACCATGACTGTAACTTTTGTTATACAGATCTTTCTCACTACACTGAAACTTTGTGAGGACAGGAAGCCTATCTCATTCACCTTTGTATCCCTAGTGTGCTATCTATCAAGGTAAATATGCAAATTAACTTGTCCAGTGGTTTAATATAAAAATCACCAAACTGAAAGTCTTGAACTAACCTTAGGAAGGTCACATCTTAAGCCCATCAACAAATACCTTATCTAAAAAATGGGATGAAATGTATATATACAAGTTGGCTTAGCTCCTTTCTACATTTAAAAAGCAGTACCATTGTAGATGGGCCCTCATTTTTTATAGACTAGTTTGAATTAGTAGAAATATTAGTAGAAATAAAATTAAAGTCCTCATTTATCTTCTGTACACAACATATACAAATAATAGGGAGCTCAGAAAAAGCTTCCTCTTTTCTGAAAGGAGACAACTATCATCTGTACCAAAATCAAACAGTGGCACCCTCCTCTGGTGAATGTTACAGGAGCTAAAACAACACAAAAGACAACAATTAGATGGTGGGGTTTTCTTTGAATGAAAGAAAAAGCAAGAAAGAAAATACCTAATATTATTTGTTATTATCACATTCCCAATAGCAACTAAAGAACTACCTTTTACATTACTTTTCTTATTTTGCCCTAAAACAAAGCCAAGATGAATGAACTGGCTACATACTATAGGAGATTACAGATAGAACAATTACTCTATTTTTAAGGAGGGTACCTATACGTGTAAAATTCTTCTATTTAAATAAAAACATTTATCATGTCCCTTTTCTGGATGATACATTTACCAGAAGATAGTACTGGAAATTTTTCAACCTGAAATCTGTTTAGGTCCACAACTTCCAGGTTTTAGAATATCAACTTAAAAGAAAATTTAAAATACTCATTCACTTACACGTGCAGGCTCAAAATATGTCAGTACCACACACCCAGGCAAGCACAACCCAAAGTTTCACAACATTAATATTACATCTGGACCTTTAAATTAAAAATAAATCTGTGCTTTCTAAGACCAGAAGCAGATTAACAGCTGCCCAATTTTAATTTAAAAATATATAATACATAGAAGCTTTATTAAATGATTTAAAAGTCTAGGCTAGGCATATAAAATGAAAATAGAGACATTCTGATCAAACCAAGAAAACAATTTAGTCATTGTACTGGGAATATTATCATTCAAATATGTTTTTACCCAAGCACGGAGCATCTCTTCCCTCAATTAATTTCAGGTCTTTCACCTATCCTGTGACCAAGGGGAAAGGAACCCCACCCTACACAAAAAGCTACAAAATTACAACCAGTAACAAACCTTCATTTTGAAAGACAGAACATAGGGCTAGGGTGGATGGAAAATAGCAAAAATTGATTTCAATTCTACCAAATAAATTTTCCAACTAAGTTTGTCATTCCTGGCAAAGTTGGTTTACGGCAGACAGATACAGTATCTGGGAAAGATTAGCAGAGTGGTGGGTGAAGTGACTTTGTATCAAAGACAGAATGCAAATAAAATAACAACCAACTGAAAGCTTTCTCAATGTTCACCCAAAGCAAAGGCCAAAGAAAAAGCAAATCATGACCTGCTGACATCCCCTACAGCCCACCAGAGACCAGAGGACCAAAATGAGAGTTGGAGGGAAAGTTGGATGAGGTACAGAGCACGGGGAGTGGGGTGGGGTGGGGGACTCATGAAGAGGGGGTGGCAAAGGGGGCAGAGGGAATATGAGTAAAAAAGTATCCTGCAAAAAAAAAAAAAAATAGTATGCAGCATTGAAACTCTTACCAACTGCCAATTGAGAGAGATGGGGTGGCTGACTGATGCGCTTGGGAGAATGGCGCTGGAGCCACATTTGCCACTCACTTCCCCTGGGCTAATGCCCAAGGACCAGAGCCGACCCTCGCCCCTACCTCCAGGAAATCTGAGCCCCGGCGCGCAATCAGGGTGCCGCAGAAATGCGGCAGAGGTACCCGAACCGGCCTCCAACATCATCTTTTGCCCCAGATGAACCCCAAATAAAGGAGTTTAGAAGCAGGGAGATGCCTGCGCACCAAGCCGGCCAGGGCGCCCGGACGAGATCTGGGCACCGCCGCCTCTGCGGGCATTGCCACCTCGGCAAAGGCCAGAGGCATCCCGGTCCCGTGCCACGATCCAGCTAAAAGCAGGCGACCAGTGAGGCGCTACTGTCAACTGGCCCGATTGCACTTGCAAAGTTAATGGAGTTGGGAAGAAGCGAAGAGCTGCCCTTCGGGTTCTTCCTCTAGGAGAACGGGATGGGAAGGAGTCACAGCTTCCTTCATCTTCAATGAGCCCTCACTGACTCGGCTCAGCAGATTTTGTCTCTTTTCCCTAAAGAGAATCAAAGGTATTTTCTTTCTTCTTTGTGCCTAGCTTAGCCTCAAACCCTAGAACAGGGGCGCTGAGGCCCTAGGCCAAAGTTCACAGCAGAAACCATAAACTCTCCTCGAAAAGCTAGCACAGTCATTTGCTGGGTTCTGGCCTTGGGAAACCTCAAATTATGAGGCACAAAATAGATTGAGGACGACCCTCCCTCCCCCAAATTGGCCACTGAGACCAAGAGGTCTGGACCCAGCAGTATTTTTTAGCAAGTTGAGCCACATTTGGATCTAGTGTCTTTGTCCAGCCGGTCACCAGGTCATCACCACGCCCCTCGCACCCAGTTCCTACCCCGCTGCTCACACATCCTCTTGTTTACGCACACCCACACAAACAAAACCCCAGAGAACTCCTACCTCACCCCCGTGTCCGTCAAAGATCCCGAAGATAGACGGGTGCGTCTTGTTGGCTAGGTCCGTAAGAACTTCAAATCGGTCCTCCATGTGGTCTCTCCGGCCCTGGATGGAATACACAGCCACGTTGTGGCTCTTAAACTCCCAGGTCTTGGAAAACTCGGCCTCCAGGACGTCGAGCCCCCCGAGCCGATCGTTCTGCATGATCTCGGCCACCTTGCCCTTCACCATCTTCACGGCGTCCCGGCTGGACTTGACGATGGTCTTCACCTCGTCCGTGTGGAAGAAGTAACTCCACAGTGCCAAGCTGATGCACAGCAGGAAGAGCGTCTCGGGTCTCAGCAAGAAGTAGCGCATGATGCGACCCAGCAGAGACAGCAAAGTCATTGTATCCTCTATCATTTATTATCGCTACAGCCCCAACCACCAGCAGCGACGCGCGCCCCGAAGGCTCGCCGGGTCCCGGAGCACTGCGGGGACAGCCCGCGGGGAGGGAGGCGGAGCAGCAGCCGAGGCTTGGGGGAGGAGACTCGCGGAGCCGGGCAGGAGGCGGACGAGCAGGCTGCTCCCAGCCCGCACGGCGAACAGAGGCAGTTTCCCTTTTGTCTCCCGGCCTCGGCGGCAAGGAGGCCCGCGCCTTGCGCACCGGCGCCTGTGCCCGCGGATGTGCCGCCTCCCCTCCACGCGCCCCTTTGTGAGGCGGCGGCCGAGACGGCAAAGGTGGCAGCAAAGCAGCAGCCGCGGGTGCCCGAGCTGGGCTAGAGGAATCAAGTTAAAGTTGCGCCGGGCGAGTCTACGGTGGTGGGCGGGAGAATTCGGAGGCGCTGGCGCCCGCGCGGCCCTTCCGCCGGTGCCCCCTCGCCGCTCTGGGGAGAGATCAGCAGCAGGTGAGGAGGCGCGGGGCGCGAGAGCCCAGCGGGCAAGGGATGCACGTCCCCTGGGTCGCCGCGGCAGGGGAGCGCAGAGCTTGCCGAGCGCTCCGATTCCTTCAGACACCCCGGGAAGCCCCCAGAGAATAAAAGTTTTGCGGGAGCCTGGGCAGAGGCGGGGGTACGCGGAGCCCGGCGACGCAGCACGATCCGCGCCGGCGGGCTCAGCCAGCCTCTCCCCAATACCTCCCTGCTCTGCTCGGCACCGCTCGGCTCCGCTCGCGCGCTCCCTCCTCTCGCCCCCGCTCGCGCTCGCCCCGCCCCGCGCGCGCTCGCCCCGCCCCGTCCCTCCCCTGGAGCTGGGACTCCAGGCCCGAGGTGCTCGCGCCGAGCTGTCAAAGGCTGAGGCAGCTCCGCCGAGGCTGGCTGGCCCGCCGCTCCGGGCCGTTCAGACGAACCGAGGGGGAGAAAAGGGGTGCGTCCGCTGCCCAGGTCGGGTAGATGGCCTTTCCTCCCTCCTGTGCGGGCTCCCAGGACAAAATAATACTAGTCCTGGTCGTCTGAACGGTGGTTTTCTCGAGAGCTATTGTCGCCGGCTGGAAAGCAAAGTGCCGCACGTGAGCGTTCCCCCCTCCGGCTGGTAGCACTGTAGTGCGGTCCCCGCCTCGCCTGGCATAAGGCAAGCGAGAAGGGACGCACTTCTCCAGGCTCGCAAAACGAGGCGGAGAGGATCCGACCGTTGGGTTCTGTGACAGAGGCCTGCCGGGATCTCAAGAGAGGCGGAGAGCGAGCCTGAGGCCTAGAACCTTTCTCGCGACGAGAAAGACCCTCCCGACGACAGCAGGATGTGAGCACTCGGAGCCCCAGGGAAGTGAGCTCTGAGGATAACCTCGGGAGGGGCGAGGATGGGCTGGCCTCCCTGAGGGCTGCGGCCGCCCTTGGAGCAGAGGACGAAACGCGAAGGCCTTCGGTGGTGGCAGCCCTTCGGCGGAGAGACTCGGAGCCTCCTAGTGGAGCCACGGGGCGCTCCCGACCCCGCCGCGGGGCGAGAGCTGTGCCTGGGCTGTTCGAGTTTCAGGATCCTTTTGAAGCTCCAAACTCGAGGCCTCATTCCACCTGCTCAGTCATCGCAGGAGAAAGTGCAGTCGGGGCGGGAGTCTCTCGATGAGCGGAAGTGAAGGGCCGCAGAGAAGAGTACGGGCTTCCCGAAACCATCAAGGATAACTTGTTGAAATACGGGCAGGTGTCGATGGCCTTGAAGATTTGGGGGAAATGAACAATGTACAAATCAGCTTAAAATACAGAAAGAAGTGAGCTTTAAAGGAAAAGAGTCACTCTCGCTACCCCTGTCCAGGAAGAAAAGTGCTGATCTGCCCCTTCCAGTCCGCTAGACTGGAGAGTAGAGGCTGCCTGATCCAAGCCCAGCCAGTGTCTGTCTCCCCAAGTATTCCTGCCTTGGTATGATCCCGACTACGTTTTTAAGAAATAAATAAATAAATAATAAAATAAAATAAAAAGGAATAAAATACTGGAAGGAAATACACCAAAATGTTCAGTGTGTTTAACTACAGTAGTAGATGATATGTGGTTTTCATGTTCTGCCCCTGGACTTTTGTGTGCTTTTTACAACTTTTCCAAAAAGTTGTACAAAAAGCATAGATTGCCATCATAACCAAAAAAAGAAAGAAAACTTTGACATTTAAATGGCATATACAGTATGTTCTCAATTACATAAGCATGCATAGAAAAGACAGGAAGGAAATACGAAGAACTGTTAACAGTATGTTCTTGGTTTTGTTTTTTTTGTTTGTTTGTTCGTTTTTTGAGAGAGAGAGAGCATGAGAGTGGGGGAGGGTCAGAGGGAGAAGCAGACTTCCTGCTCAGCAGGGAGCCTGATGCGGGACTCTATCCTGGGACTCCAGGATCATGACCTGAGCCAAAGGCAGTCTACTTAACCAACTGAGCCACCCAGGCGCCCCAACAGTATGTTGTTTTTGACAACTAAGATATGGTCCCCTATTTTGTTTTGCACTTTTTGGTATATTCCATCTGATAAATAGAATAAACAGTTTTGAAATAAATTAAGTCATTCTGTTCAAAAGTCGTAAGTCATGAGATTCCAAAATGAGATAATGAATTTAAAAAGCCTTTAGGAACTATAAAGCAAAAGTAATACATTAGTGTTGGCATGAAGATATGAGTTTACATTATTTCTTACTGTAAATTAGCAAACGGCTTTTGGGTGCATTATCAGTTTCTCTGTACATGAACCTTTCTCTTAAGGCAAAGGCACCTTCCAGATAAGTTGATCAAGATTCCAGAACTACAAGTCCAACCAGGCCCTGGAGCAGAAGTAAAATTCCAAACCTAGGGGCCCATCCAGCCTGTCCACAACATTACTATATTGATGATAGCAGGAGATACTCATGAGAGGCATGACTTGTGTTTCTTCCATACCTAAATAAAGAAGAGAAAGGACCATACTGGTTTCCCTGGAAGTTAAATAGCAAAAGGAGGTCTTGACTTGATAAATCTAGATACCCTGTGGATTCTGTGGAGATAAGCTTTGACATTTACATCTAAATAGTTCATTTTTGTGAAAAATCAATAAAATGATTTTTCCAGCAGACCCTATAGGCATTTTCTCATTTCTTTTAAGAAACTCGTATCGTTTACATAGTAACTTTTAAAGGCCTAATAAAGCGTTTTGTTAGAGGTCACTGTGAATGTTAATGTATTTGAGAAAAAGACCTTCCTCTAGTGACAAACTAACATTTGCATATTCCTAGAAATTATAAAGGTTTTTCATGTATATCAATTTATTTCCATTCTCATAACAATCCTAGGAGGAAGATAAAGGAGCTATTATCTCTGTTATAATATGAGGAAAATGAGGCACAAAGATGTTAACTGAATGCCACAATTCAATATAAGAAGTTGGAAACTCAAACTCAGTTCTTCTGACCACCAATTCAATCCCCTTAGCATCCATTGATTGCCCAGTGATACTGAGATGATTAGTCTAATTTTTATGCTTCTCTAGTAACATTTCAGTGGCTCTTTGTTACAGAAATCTGAAAAAGAGTACACAGGCTCTTATCCCACAGTTCTGACTTTAACCTTTGACTTTAGCCTTGTCAGCACTGCACTGTTAAGTACCTCACCCACAGAGAATATGTGCTGGGCAGTGGACAAGTACAAGTAAACTGTCCTTCATCTCTACATAAAAGCCTAAAAGATTTGTTGCTAGAGTAAAATACTGTCTGAATTTCACAGGGAAGAAAAGAGTACCATAGACTGTGCCTTGTGCAAATACTGTACCATTACAGGTGACATAGTAATGAACCAAGAGCTAATTGCAATCCTAGGTTTTCATGAAATACAGTAATGGTAATAAATATTTACCAGGTAATTACCATTTTTAACTCTGCAATGAACTCATGTCAGCCTTGCAAGAATATAAAGAACAGGGGCGCCTGGGTGGCTCAGTCGTTAAGCGGCTGCCTTCAGCTCAGGTCATGATCTCAGGGTCCTGGGATAGAGCCCCGCATCGGGCTCCCTGCTCCGCGGGAAGCCTGCTTCTCCCTCTCCCATTCCCCCTGCTTGTGTTCCCTTTCTCACTGTGTCTCTCTGTGTCAGATAAATAAATAAAATCTTTTAAAAAATTAAAAAATTTTAAAAAATTTAAAAAAGAATATAAAGAACAAAATATATAGCTTTTAGAAGTAACACATTCTCAGAAAAAACTTTCAGAATTGTAGCTTTTAGGTTTAAGAAATCTTTAAAAGAGTTTGATAACAAATCTATTTTCTGTATGATGTCGTTCTATGATGTCCTCATTTCTTTTTGTTTTTGCCACTTATAACAAAGTTGTAAAAATTAAGTAAAATGACTTATCAGCTCTGAATGATGAATGTAATAAAAATATCCCTGAAATAAATTTTAAATTAATCTTCTATACATGTAGAAATTCTCTGCACATTTTTCTATTTCCCAATTACGAGTTTGATTTGTATTCTGTATTGTTTATATTTGTGTTCCACATCATTCATATTTGTATTCTGTATTTTTCCTGCCTTTTGCATACAAAAATATACTGAGTATTGAGTAGTATTCTTTTACTAATATTCTATCAGTATACATCTATATTTTTAAACTATACATACAAAAGGGTGCATGAAGCACAACAACCATGAGTACTACACCCATGAACCCATCATCCCACCTAAAAACCAAACTGTGACCAATCTCTGTACCAGCCTACGAGTTTCTTTCCCTATCCCACTTCCCTCCTTGTCCTCCACAGGTAACTGCTATCATGAATTTTGTGTTTTACCATCCCCTTGTCTTTTTAAAAAATAACGTCATCATATATGTCTGCATCCGTAAGTAATATATTTTTTTAGTTTTGCTTGGTTTTAAGCTTTTTATAAAACAGGTATCTTGGGCGCCTGGGTGGCTCAGTTGGTTAAGCGACTGCTTTCGGCTCAGGTCGTGATCCTGGAGTCCCTGGATCGAGTCCCATGTCGGGCTCCCTGCTCGGCAGGGAGTCTGCTTCTCCCTCTGACCCTCCCCCCTCTCATGTGCTCTCTCTCATTCTCTCTCTCTCAAATAAATAAATAAAATCTTTTTAAAAATAAATAAATAAATAAATAAAACAGGTATCTTACTGTGTGTAGTCCTCTGGTTTTTTTTTTACTTACTACTGATTTCTAGATCCTTCCATTGCATATAGTTCATTTTCACTGCTCCATAATATTCTACTGTGTGACTATTCTACAATTTATCTATCTTCCTTCTATAAACATTTAAGTATCCAGTTTTTTGCTCTTATGATCAATGATTTCATGACTAATCTTTGTACTATCTCTTGGGATATGTGTGTAAAACTTTCTCTACAATATATACCCAGCAGTGAAATTACTGGGTAGTTGGGAATGAAAATGTTCAACTTTACAATTTGGGGCCAAATTATTTTTGAAAATACATTGTTCTCATTTACACTCCCACCAACAGTGTGATCAAAGCTGTTTCATAAAAAGGACCATTACTATAAATTCTATCCTAAATGTGATTTTCAACATTGGTCTTTAAGTAAATGATTAACCATGATCGTGACTATTAACCCATTTTTAACCTTCAGTGCTTCTCATAAAACCTTCTTGGATGTACAATTCAATAATAAATCTTCAGTTTTAAATGCACTTTAAGTGGAAATGAATCTGTTTTAGTAGTACATCTAAGAAAATAAATTCATCATTTTAAGTAAGTATAATACATCAATCTGGACTTGTAATTTTAATATCTCAATTGTGGGTCAAATGGAAAACTAATCTGACAGACACCAATCATGTTACGGTGTAATACGATTTTATTTCACTGGACTCCAAAAACACAGGGTCCTTTTCTATAACCCATGTTTTTGTATTAATTACAAAGATATATCAAGGAGACCTCTTTTCTGAATAAGATTTTTATATCATTGCAAGTCTGTGTACATAAACCACACTTATCCTAAGAATCCTTCATCTAATTACCCTAGGCTTCTCTATGATAATCTTCAAACAAGCTTCCAAAATTATAAAGTTAATCTAAAGCATTACCTAAATTTTTATCCTAATTAACACACATCAACATTCTAGCTAATTTATAATGTGAAACATTATGAATAGTTGAATAATCTTGCTTAAAACCCCTAGATGACTTCTCAGTGCTCTTAGAACAAAGGCACAAGTCTTAGCAATGGCCTTCTTGTCCTTCTCAGCCTTATGCCGTGGCACCTGCTCCCTCAGCCCATCCACTTCAGCCACATTTGCCTTCTTACAGTTCCTATAAAGCATCAATCTCACTTTTGACTCAGGACCTTTATTCATGCAGTTCCATTTAGCTGGTATGCTCACTTTTCCCAAGCCCACTCTTCCATCCACACTTCCTAGTTACCTATCATCCCTCACATCTCAGCTCTATATCACTCCCTCAAGAGCTCTTCCTGACTCAACAATCAAAATGAGGTCCCTCTTCTCTCTGTCATGGCAACCTGTACTTTACTTCAGAGTGCTCATCAAAGTTGTACATATATATTTTGTGTGATTTTATGACGTTAATGCCTGCTCCCCGCCCTGACTCTCACTATAGTTTATATGCTCCATGAGAGCAGGAACCATCTCTGTTTCGCTCTCCAGTGTACCTGCAGCACCTAACACAATGCCTGGCACACACTAAGCACTATAAATGTTTGTTCATGAATGAATGAAGGTAGTTATTCTAAATCATTATTTCAGCCCCACTCAAATTCTGTCTACTATTGCTGGTAATAAGTGAAACTAATCACTGTGCCTTTGAATCCTGGATAGCAATAAAAAAGAAAAGTCAAAGAACAACTCACCCATGGGTAGTTAAAAATTGATTTTACTAACAGACAAAATGTTAAAGGCCATCCAGGGTTGTTTTGTTTTGTTTTGTTTTGTTTACATTGTTGCTCTTCTTAAGATCATACTTTCATTACGACACAGGGAAATTCTTTGCAAGAACATTTTTACAAAATGAGTGTCCTTTGTCCATTTTCTACTAGGATATTTGTCTTTTTTCTTTTGAAGTGTAAAAGTTTTTTTTATCTTAAAGCTACTATTCAAACTGTAAATATTTTTCCCATCTTATCATTTACCTTTCCGTTGTTTTTGATGCTTTGAAATATAAGGAGCCTTGTTTCTGGTTTTGTTGCTTATATTTTATTTTTATTAATAACCTGTGCCTTTTATATCATGCTTAGAGTGGACAAGCAAGCTTTTTATTCCTCCATGCACACCAGAATCTCCAATGCACTCAGGATACATTTCTCCAGCTATTTTTCCTACCATTCCCAATACACTGTGCAGTATAACTCATTAGCAAACAAAGGTGCTAATTGAGAAGGGCATGCTATATAGGATAGTTTATGTGAAGTGCCCATATACCAAATGTAGGCTACTAGTTTCCAAACTTCAGAATAATTGCACAAATTTTGAAGTGATTAGTCTCCAACAGTAAATATTTTTAAGGACAAAAGTCATTTAGTTGAATGTTTGCGTTTGCCAGTGTATTTAGTTTTATTTCAGCACATTATGCTTATCACTTGTGGTACACATAGGTTAAAATGCTGATTTACAATAGGATATTTTAAATTGCTAAACAGACTGTGGTATAGTTTTGTTTTCTTTACAAAATATAAATTTGCATACCACATAAAAGGAAGTGGTAGCTTTGTCTAATGGCAAGGAAGTGAGTTAGATAATCTCATTTGTCCAAATCAATTTATTATGTCTTGATAGCATACCATGCTAGGCACCAACATTTCCTCCACTTTGCCCCTAGTGTGTGCCAATCTCTGCTCTGGACAGGTTACGCTTTTTTGTAAGAACAAATGATATACTATCTTATCATAGGTCCCCAAGAAAACAGAGCCCTAGGCAACACTAATATGCGATCTCTTCATTTGTGGGGGCACAATACCAGGAAGTAAAGTGAAGGGGAAAGGGAAATGAATCCAGAAAAGAGGGGAAGATATACAAGGTGGTACATTATTGCTGGCCACAACTACACCAGAAAACAGCTGGGTGCTCACTCTCTGACATTCATCTCTCAAGAAGCTACATGGAAACATTGCATCTCAGAACAGTTCATGGTGGGGGGGGGCGGGCGGAGAGAAGTATTTATTTGGCTGTTTCTTCACATCTACTCTTCTATTGGTCAAATTTTACCCGAAGGGGCACCAACTCCCCATACTCCCCAGCTGTTACTCAGCCCTCTGGGCAGCTGTTAGACATGCCAAAGCCCATGTTGGCCAAGGGGGCTTCCTCTGAGTGAGGTGAAGATCAAGAGGGAGTCAGCAAGAATCAGGGAAAAAACCAGGACACTCTTGCCTGCATACCTGGAGCCTCATCACTGGTCAGACCAGTGCATGTCATGCGTACTAAGCAATCTTGCAGCATGTGGTGCCTCAGGAGTGACAATGAGGCCTCAGGGAGGCAGATGAGACAGATGTGGGCTGAGGCGTGAGGTGAGGTGCTAATGAGTTGTGCTGTGAGCATGGGGGACTAGTAACAACTATTGCAGAGAGCCCAACTGCCGACTAGTGAAATGCCATGACAACACAACTTCCAAGGTAAGCTCCTTGAGAGCCTTCCTCCAATAATGATCATAATCTCCTCTCTGCAGCCCATGAGAATGTGGTTCGTGTCAGGCAATCTTCCCAGGGATCATCAGCGGCCTTGAGCAAAAAGCCACCTTCAAGAAAATCCGGGAAGTTTCATAAACTAAATCTAGTACCTACGCAACCAGAAAATAATTAGAGATCAGTGCAGGGCAGTATAAGTCTATCCCACAGAACATCTTCCCAGTTAACATTTTCCTAGTAGGATGCTTCTTGATTTCAGTGGTTTTCAGCATATTTACAAAGTTGTGCAACCATCACCACTCTCTAATTCCAGAATGCTTTTCTCACTCCCAAAAGAAAGTCTGAACACATTGGCAGCCACTCTCATTTGCCCTTCCTCCAGCCCCTGTCAACTGCTAATCTGTTTTCTGTCTCTTTATTTGCCTATTCAGAACATCCCATGTAATCGGAGTCATACAGTTAGTGGCCCTTTGTGAGTGGCACCTTTCACTTAGCACATTTTCAAGGTTCATCCATGTTGTAACGTGTATCAGAACTTCATTCCTTTTTATGGCTGTATAATATTCTATTGTTTGTACATACACCATTTTGTTTATCCACTCATCAGTCAATGGACATTTTGTTTTTTCCACATTTTGATACTTCTTGATTTTTAACACTCAAGTTCCATCCATGTCACATCTCCTGAAATATTGTTTTCCAGCAATGTTTATATAGGAAAAATTTATATTTCTATCCTCAATTTTAAACAAAATTATGTAGGAGGAATGTAATGGTTTATATTCTAAATAAAATTGGTAGAATGTCAGAATCATAGATATTTTGAAGTGTGCTGAGTCTCAATGAAGGGGATGTCCATCTGGGATATTTTTGGAGCTAAGAAATAGATTAAAACATCACAGTCATCTATAGAGCATAAAGTTTGTGGTAAGAAGTCTTGGGTTAGGTCCGTCAACAACAGAAACCCGACACAGGTATTTGGGTGCAAATACCTATTTGGTTAAAAATCTGGGAAACACCAATAAAGAAGTAGTATAAATACACCCCTCGGCGTTATTCCACGTGAGGGGTAAGGGAGCCGCAGCCTTTATCCACCTACTCCCATCAGTCATTTGGTGAGAACTGCCCCCAGAGGGCATTAATTGGAAAACAGTTCTACCCTATAACAAAGTCCTGATCCTGTGGACTGTGGAAACCCTCAGGCAAAGACTCTCCAGGTGCGGGCAGCTAGAAGTCAGAACGCTGCAGAAAAGGCCAGGGTCACAGATAGTGTCTGCCAGTCTATTAGTCAGGGTTCTCCAAAGAAACAGAACGAGTAGAACCAATATAAGAGGATATATAGGAGGAGATTTCTTGTAGTAATTGGCTCATGCAGTTATGGAGGCCAAGAAGTCCCACAGTCTGCCACCTGCAAGCTGGAGAGCCAAGAGAGCCGGGAAAGCTGCCGGTGTGATTCAGTCTGAGGCCAAAGGCTTGAGAACCAGGAGCTTTGATGTCAAGGGCAGGAGAAAATGGATGTCCCAGAGAGAATTCATCCTTTCTCTACCTTTTTGTTCTTTTCTGGCCCTCAACAGATTGGATGATGCCCACCCACATTGGTGAAGGCAGTCTCTTTCCTCAGTCTACCAAATCAAATGCTAATTTCTTCCAGAAACATCCTTGAAGACACACCCCAAAATAATGTTTTACCTGCTATCCGGGCATCCCTTTGGCCAGTCAAATTGAGGCATAAAATTAACCATCACGGCTGCATAGGACATGTAAACTGCACACATTACTGCATACAGAGCAATCATTAGTTAATTGCACGAATTTTTTTGGTGATCAGAAAGTGATGATTTGAGCAATTTACACCCTAACATGAGCATTTTATTTATTACTTTTAGATTTTTTACTGTGTTATGTTGCATTTTAGGATACGCTTAGCATTCACCAATACCCATTACACTTTTTCCATTTAAAATAATAACAAGTAGGACCTGGTTAGTGTCTGTTGCAAATAATACTGGATTTTCAGCACCAGAGTATTCATGTTCAGAGGGAGAGGCCTATTTAAAAGCAAATTCTATACTCTAGGTCAGATCACATTGTGTAAAAAGAGATCCTTATATGCTGTAGCAGGTAGGACACAGCCTGAGAGGAGAGTGTTCAGCGAGGAGGAAGAGCAGAACGTGTGCAGAGGGAGCATGACTGAGGTGGGGGGGGGGTGCAGATGTATTGCTGAAACTCCGGTGATGTAGCTAACCACAGCATAATCTTCACTGAGCTACCCTTCACCAGCAGGTATTTAAACTCGTCTTTTGTTGAAATGTTCTTGAGACCACAGGAACCGGGCTCTGTCCTTATGCCCATGGAAACTGTTTACTAAACAACTGTCCTCTGACTTTTTAGAACAAATCAGAGATGCAGACAGAGCAATGTATGGCTACTCAGTAACTTTGTAACTGATCCTTAGGAAGCCAGTTATAAAAGATCATTTCCAATAATTCAGAAAATAAACATCAGACAAGATATTTTTTCTATTCCCCACGGTCTCAACCCCTTCTATCCCCTCAGAACACAAGGGGCATGACACACCCCACCGGTTTCTGGCGGCCTGGCCAGCACCTCTCTCCCAAGCAGCAGGCCCCCATGGCTGCTAATGACCTCTTGAGTTGGGGTGGAGGGGCCAGCGTTGAAGCTGGTGGAAGCTGCAGAGATACAACTCCCTCAGGTGTTGCAGATACCCTCTCTGTGGCCCGGAGAATGCACACCTCCAACATCAATAGCATAATTGATGACCCTGCACTGAAATCCATTGCAGAGTTTGGGCTGAAGCCGGACCTCCCACAGGCTATTCCCAGCCAAGGGCTGAGTGCTCCAGAGCCAGTAAGGACCAAGACAGGCCCAGTCCTGGGAGATGTGGGACTTCTCTAGCACATGACTTTGGCTCTAGGACTCCCTGACAGCCTTGCTGAACTTCAGGCTGCAGGAGACCTAGGACACTTCCACCTAACCTCCCTTCTCGATCTCCTTCATTCAGAGTCAGACTTGCCTCAGACTTTGACGGCACTCCCAGTTTATCTGCCTTCCTCCCCATTTTCTCTCACTCAGAGGTTTCCCTTAATAAAATTCTTTCACGTCTAATCTCATTTTGGTGGCTGGTTCTCAGAGGACCCAGAATAACACATTTTCTTAGTTTATAACAACTGATTTAGATTCTGTTTACCCAGAAATTTTGGCACCGCCTCAGAAATAGAAAACTTGTAATACTCAGTTGTGAATGTTCTTCAGAATATTCCTCTAGCCAGGAGGTTGCTTTTCTACAAAGTTGGCTGCTACTCTTTACAATTTGCCCTCAAAATAAGCTCTTCCAGACTTAACGTCCCAGCTTTAATTCAACAGATCAGTAATTATTTCCTAAATGATGCCATATCCACAAAACCTTTAAAAAAAAAAAAAAAGCAATTGGTTTCCTTACACTCCCCTTTTCAACAACATAAGGCAATCAAAAATATGTTTATTTTTCTGGTACATTTTTGCTCATTTGAGATTTTTTTTTAAACAAAACTAAGAATATTTCTGGTTTCTAAAATACTGCTTGCTGAAGTGATGATTCTTAACTTTTATTGGGTTCAGAGACCCTTCAGGGACCCTGCACTCACCTCAGAAAAAGACCTAAGCGTGCAAAATGTTACACAAAAACCCTAGGCTGAGGGTCTTTCTAGGCTAAGAGGCATTCCAGAATGTCCTAGTTGCTGCTCTTAGTTGAATATTTTTTGCTTCCTAGTCTGAGCTGCTTTTGAAAAGGGAAAGTCAATTTTGTTGTCCACACCGATTCTTTGGAATCTGTGTGTAAGTCAGCCTAACAAATTATATATATATAAATATATATCTAAAATATATATATATAAAATATAACTTTATATATATATATATAAAGTTATATTACTTATATTTCACTGTGGTGATCTTTTGCTTTTTCTCACATAATCTTCCTGTCTGAAGCAGAGAGTTTATGAAGGAAAATGCAGGAGATAATGTGGGTATATGGAAGGCAGTATGGAGACAGACTTGCAGGTTTCAACTCCACATGGCCACTCCTTAAATATACCAAGCCTTCTCCCACTTCAGGGCCTCTGCGCCTCTTCCCAGACAACCTTTTTCTCCAATATTCACAGGGCTCATTTCCTCACTTCTTCAGCTAATTTCTCAAGTGTAACCTTATCAGAGAGGCCTTCCCTATAAAAGCCTGCTCTCCATCACTCTCTATCCTGACTTTGCTTTATATTTTTTCATAGAACTCACAAATCACTTATTTGCTTATTTACTGTCTGTGTCCTCCTGAAAGGACACAAGTTCCGTGTAAGACAGGATTTCGCGTGCATGCCCTCACACACACACACGTACCATCAACTCCATGCTAGGACAATGCCTCACACAAGGTAGGTGCACCGCAAATATTTGTTAAATAAATTATAGACCCTTCAAATAATATACATTTTGGAGTATTTGTATAGAATGAAAACTCCTAAGATGGTCTACTAAATTACATTTAACTATAGAGCTATTCGTCTTCTATTGAGATGGTTAAGTGACTTTTCAAAGCAAATGTCTGCAAAAATATCGTATGAAGGTACACAATGATTTAGCTATATTGGGATTCCAATAAAGCTTCCTTGGGTCAATGTATCTGAAAATTAAATGTATCAAATAATTACTGCTAATGTTTACATAGTGCTTACCACTTTAAATCCTCTACATGTATTAATTAATTAAAACCTCTAACAACCCTATGGCACAGGCAATTATCTCCATTTCATAGACAAAGAAGCCTAGGCACAGAGAGTTTGTAATTTATCCATAAATTGGATAAATTGTTACCTGTTGCCCAGGTAACAAATGACAGAGCCAGGATTCAGGCAATCTGGTCTAGACCCGAGCCCTTAACCACTACTCTATACGGCCCCTTTAGTTCCTGAAAGAGGAGAGGAAAGCTGAAGTCTATGGTCAGGGAGATATCGATGTTTTCCATCACTTGCACTTCCTACTTACAGTGTGAACCTAGCGCTGCTGTGGTTATGTAAAGTGCCCAAATTGTCTTTTCTAAAAACTGAAGAAAAAAAATAAAAGGTTAATTGCTTAGACCACAGACAATCTCAGAGCATTAGGAAAGAATTATCATTGGCTACCTCTTTCCTCCCTCTCCTAAGCAGCTTATTTATATACACATTGCACCACATTGAATTTTCAAAATCACCCTTCCAGTTCAGTCAGGGAATACATTTCCATAATAAAAGCAATTAGCTTGTAGAACAGTTTTTCTGAGAGAAAGTAGCAAATTTGTTATAGCTTTGGGCGTGGATAGCGTCACCTACCCGGGAATGGTTTCTAAAGGGAAAATCTTGGGCCAGCCAATCCTGGGACCCCAGTTTCTCTGTTCCCAGTCTGTACTGCTCTGGTCAAAATGATAAGGCCCTCTGAGGTCATCAGGGTCCTTTCTGAAATAGATATCACATTTTTTATGATTCCTGATGTCCAATAAATTTGAGAACTGGATTTACTCCGATCTATAATTTTGTACAATATACTGGAATTTTTGCCAAATCCGTCTGGGAAAATAAGTTGGCAGTATTTCCAGGTTTCAAAAGCAGGTGTGAAATAGATTTAATGTTTACAGAGTGATGAGTACCTAATCCAGGCTCTCAGATGACCATGGTTTGCCACTGAGCATCTTGTGCCAAGAATCCATGCAAACATAGGCTATGGATTTCAAGTGCCTCTGCAAATAGCTAGTTGTGTATCCTGCCAATTTTGCTTAATTTTCTGGTGCAAATGGCAGCTGTGTCAGTAAGTGTCTGTGGATTTGACTGAATTGCATTGCATTCTTTTTTTATACTAGTGTTAAAAAAAAAAAAAAAGGACAAAACAGGTCCAAAATGGAGTTACTTGTGCTAAACCCCACATCAGCAAACCAAGACTGAACACTTAATTTCAGCCTCTCCCAGGAATGCAATCTTAAACCAGTAAATCTGGAATTTCCTGCTCAGCCCTAATATGGTAATCCACCTGATAGACCCACTCTTCCCCCAAGAGAAAGATAAGGTAATCCACTCTTTCCCTGTTCCTGCCCCCTTCTGCCTTATAAAAAGTCTCCCATTTTGTAGTTCTTCAGAGTTCATTTCTATTTGCTAGATGGGATGCTGCCCAATTCATGAATTGTTGAGTAAAGTCAGTTTGATCTTTAGATTCACTCAGTTGAATTTTGTTTTTTAACGCTAGTAATTTTGGATTTCAGAAAACTGAAGGTGTTGAAAAGAGTTCACAGATTTTTAAATTTTCCATTAACATTTTTAAAGAGCAAAGAGTTTGACATTTCTCCTGATGCAGCTGCTTTAAATCACTATTGATTGCCTTGACATCTAGTTCTAGAAATAAACAGAAGTCTTATCTCACAAATGTTCAAACTAGGACTTCACAGAGGTTTACAGACAGCCAGATCTATACTTAGTTCACCAAATCTCGTGCTTTATTGGTAACCCATGGGCCTAAGGTCATTGATTATCTCCATCTAACACTCTTTTGAGAGTATCAGTAAATTTTATTTATTTATTTTTAAAGAGTTTATTTATTTAATTGTGAGAGAGAGAGAGCACAAGCAGATGGAGAAGCAGGCAGAGGGAGAAGCAGGCTCCCCGCAGAGCAAGGAGCCCGATGTGGGATTCAATCCCAGGACCCTGGGATCATGACCTCAGCCAAAGGCAGATGCTTAACCGACTGAGCCACCCACACATCCCGAGAGTATCGGTAAATTTTAAACACATTTTTAAAAGTCCCTTTGCACTATAATTCCAAGTTCATGGAGTTGACACTTCGTGCTTAGGTCCCAGCATTTCATCTCTCCTTGCCAACCTCCAGTTTCGATTTAGGGACTTCTTAGAAATTTGATTCCATCCTCAGCTCCTAAAATGGAGCATGTGACTTAAGCTAAGCCAATGGCTCAATCAGAGTTTGAAGGGTGGGGTTAGGTCTGAAATAACTGTAAAATTTTGCACCATGAAGAAAGACAGCCTGAAGAAGAAGCCAAAACCTGGGGAGAATGGAGTTGAGAACATCAGGCTAGAAAAGAGCCAGATTACTGATGACCTCAAGAAGTCCCAAACCCCCTGAAGCCTGCCCTACCTCTGAACTTCTCATTTACATGAGCCAATGAGTTCCTTTTATTGTTTAGATCTGAGATGTGGCTTCTGTTACTTATAATTTAGAACTTTGCAGTAATAGTCTTGCAAGGTATAAACCGGTACACAGAGAAAGTTTCTTAATATTGGAACACCATCTGCCACACTTTATGAAGTAGGATGCTTTTGGCTGCAACTATAGAATATCTATCTAAAAGTGGCTTAAACAGTAAGATCCAGGACTGCCATGTTGTACAAAGTGAATGGTTCTCCCTAGAGTTATGCAATATACTGGTTTTGATAAGGCTATAACATCACTTCATAAGAAATTCAGAGGTAGGCCTGAACCAGAGTCAGTTAATTTGCAACTCAGTAAGATCATTAAAGACCTCGATTCTTTCATCTTTCCATTCTGCATCCTCAGTGGTTTGGCTTGGTCCTTTGTAGTCCCAAGATAGCTGACAAGGAGAAAAACATTTTCTCAGAAGTGCCCTGCAGACTTTGACTCATAGCTCATTGACCAGAACTGAACCACCTCCCTACACAAAAGCAAAGATGAATGGGATTGGAAAAAATCATAATTTATGTTTTGGGGCTCAGAAGGATCCCACCTTCCTTGTGTACATTGCCACCTGATAATCTGAAGAAAATCAGGGTTCTTAACAAGGCTGCATGGGCAACTAACAGTGTTGCCATATCCCCCAAGGGTATCATCAAAAATACTTGTTACAGGTTTGTTTCTAGCATACTAGAGTTTATCCTACACATTCTTTCTACTACAGGGGGAAAAAATGGATGCAATCTAGACTATTTTGTAACCTTAGGTTGTAATCTGATTTGAAAATAAGTACATCTTTAAAAGTTACTACAGATTTCTGAGTTCATTATTTTGTTAAAAATTGCTTGTGGAGTACTTCCTTATGTAACAGAAGCCATCCTGAAATGAAACTAGTTGGAAAAAAATTCATTGTTCTGTGTAGTTGCAGCTGTACCTGAAATAAAAATGTTATTGATGACTGAAAAAAAAAATTTGTTAGAAATTTGTTTATGTTCTACCTTGAGAGAAGTATTTCTCTCCAAATACTCAAAGCACAATCATAAAGTGAAAAGAAACAAGTAAAATTCAGGGATGTCTGGGTGGTTCAGTCGGTTAAGTGTCTGCCTTTGGCACAGGTCATAATCCCAGGGTCCTGGGACTGAGACCCACATCAAGACCCACATCGAGTCCCGCATCAGGCTCCTTGCTCAGCAGGGAGCCTGCTTCTCCCTCTCCCTCTGCCTGCCACTCCCCCAGCTTGTGCTCTCTCTCTCTCTCTATCAAATAAATGAATAAAATCTTTTTTTAAAAAAGTAAAATTCAGATTTGAGTTTTTAATATTCATTTTATTATGTGTCAATTATACCTCAATAAAGTTAAAATAATCAAGTTATAATTAGTAGTGGTATCCTGTCATACCTGATCCATGATTGATTGATTGATTCATTGATTGATTTGAGAGAGAGAGAGAGCCAGGGTTGGGGGAGGAGGAAGGAGGAGCGGAAGAGGGGACAGAGGATCTTAAGCAGTCTTCACGCTCAGCACAGAACCTGAGGCGGGACTCATCTCATGACCCTGAGATCGTGACCTGATCCAAAATCAAGAGTCCAACACCTAACCAACTGAGCCACCCAGGCACCCCGATCCATGTTTTAATATTAAAACACAAAGTCCCTGGACCTCAGTGAATTCAAGATCAAAGATATTGAACAGAAGAGGATGCTCAATTACCTGTTGTGCAAGCAAGGTGTATCAGATCAGGAAGTTAATATCCTCTCAGTATCTTCCCTTGAGGAAAATAAGTTGGGAACCCGAGAGTAACTAAAATATTTGTTCCATATACTTGTGATTCAAGATATATTATTGTAAAACCTAGTTGTATTTATAAAATTAGAAACAAAGTTTAATCAACAATAACTTAAGAAGTGACATATAGGGGCACCTGGGTGGCTCAGTCGTTAAGCGTCTGCCTTCAGCTCAGGTCATAATCCCGGGGTCCTGGGATCGAGTCCCACATCGGGCTCCTTGCTCAGCACAGAGCCTGCCTCTCCCTCTGCCTGCCTGCCACTCCCCCTGCTTATGCTCTCTCTCTCTCTCACTCTCTCTGTGTCAAATAAATAAATAAAATCTTTAAAAAAAAAAAAAAGAAGTGACATATAGAAGAAACAAAAAAATTAGAAAAGAAAAAGGAAATTGAACTAAGGAAAAAGGGAAATACAGAAAGGGAAAGCAATAAAAATAATTATATTTCTTAAATTGTATATGTCTAGCTACCATTAAAAAAAAACACCCAAATATAAATGACATCTATGTTTTCAGAGATATTACTATACATATACTACTACTTCTTCTGAATTTTTTAATATCATCAGTCCCTTACTATTGAAATTACATTTGCCATGCCTTATTATTTGTTTTGCATTAAATTGTTCTCACAGTAACCAAATACATACTATGGGTTTCTGTGAATGTTCTGATGTATGGTTTTCCTTCAGTTCTAATATATTTAGATTAGTATGATTTTTTTTTTTTTTGCTACTCCAGAATGGATTCTAGTAATGGAGAATTCTAGTAATATTTTCACTTTTCTAATAAACGCTCTTAGGCTCCACTTATTTCAACACACATCTACTACCTTTTTATTGTTTTGCTGTTTATAACGTCAGTTGCAAACTCTGTGAGGGAAAAATTTGGTCCCGTATAGAGAAATTCTGTCTAAACATCATGGTAGATAGTAGTAACAATTGCATTGTGGCTACTCTTTGCTTGATATAATTTAGTTTATACTCGTTAATCAAAAGTGTAGATTGTTGCTTCTGAGATGCATCATTTTCTAGTGTCACATCCTCTACATTTATCTCTTTTTAATGGGAGTTAAATTGACACATGTTTTTTATGTCCACATGGATTCCAAATGGTAGCCTCTAAGATAACTCCCGACAATCCCCCACTCCTGGTATTCATGAACTTGTGCAGTCCCATCCTTGAGTGTGGGCTGGACCTGTTGACTCACTTCTAAAGAATAGGATGTGGCCAAAGTGATAGGATGTCACTTCTGAGATCAGGTTACAAAAAGACCGTGGTTTCCATCTTGGACCCCCCTCAGAGGGAAGGCAGCTGCCATGTTGTGAGTACCCAGTGGAGAGGCCGACATGGTAAAGAGCTGATGGAAGCTTCCAACTCATGGCCAGCAAGTAACTGAGGCACTTCAGTCCAACACCCTATGAGGAACTGAATACCATTGACAACACAACACACGAGTGAGCTTAGAAGTGGATCTTCCCCTAGTCAAGCCTTCAGATATTATCCTGACTGCAACTTGAGCCAGAAACACCCTACTAAGCTGTACCCAGACAAATGTGACCCAGAGAAACAGTGAGATAATACATGTTTTATGTTTCAGTCTCTAAATTCAGAGATAACTTGGTAAGCAAGAATAAATAACTAATATAGTGGCCAATTCAGTCCTTACCCCCCTCAAAAACTGGATTGAGAACATTGTAAAATGGACTGTCAGCTCTGAGAAAAGGAGAATGGGTTCAAGGTTATCAACTCACCTTTTGACGCAGCCCCACTCTTTTTATTTTAATGGTGAGGTGGAGGTACAGGGAAAACCACAAGACAACTCTTTGACTTCTCTACCACCACACAGTCTGTCCATAATTAATATTTGTTAAGTATATTAGGGTCCATTTCTCATTGCCTTCTTTCAAAAACAGGTTTGAGGAAGCTTACGTTAAAAAGCGTAAGTACAACAAAATTAATATTGAAATAAAAAATGTATTTGGGAATTAAGGTTGTAGATAGAATTAGATATGTTAATCAGCCAACCTTAAAGACATTATCCTGGATTATCTGGGTGGGCCCAATGTAATCATGAGAGTCCTTACATGGGGAACAGGAAGACAAAAGAGTCAGAGCCAGAGACTCAGCACAGAGAGAAAGCCTTGAATGGCCACTGCAGGCTTTGTAGGTGGAAGGGGGCCTCAGCCAGGGGGTTATCTTTGCTAAGTTTTCAGACCCTTCTCATTTTATCTGGTCATCAGACAAGACAATTTTAAGAATAAATGGGCACCAAGGTAGAGTCACAATTTCAAACTACTCCCATCCTCTGTTCTTTCAGTATTGACTCACCATTTATTTAGAGAGGCTCAGAATTGTGTGCAGGAAGAGCCCAGAAGGCGAGAAGGACAACGCATAGCTTCCCTGCTCTGAGGGTCAGCCCAGGCTCCAAATCTGTATGTCCCACACACTCAGCGAAACAAAAGCCCCACCACAAAATAAACTACACAGACTTACACACCTTAGAAGGAATTTTGTGATGATTTGATGCTCCTTAATTAAGTCTCCTTGGAGGTCTCAGAATCCACATCCGTGACCCTATAAAAGTGTTCTGGCCCATCTCCTTCCCAGGTCTTTCTCCACTCCAGCCACACTGGTCTTTTTTTTGTTCCTCAAATGCCTCCTGGCCTTTGTGATTCTGTTTTTTTCTTTGTGGTATGCTCTTCCCCATTGCTCCCTTACCCTGTCGGATCTCTGCTCAAAGTCGCCTTTCAAGTCTTTCCTCTCTGGGGTGCCTGGGTGGCTCAGTTGGTTAAGCGACTGCCTTTGGCTCAGGTCATGATCCTGGAGTCCCAGGATCGAGTCCCGCATTGGGCTCCCTGCTCAGCAGGGAGCCTGCTTCTCCCTCTGACCCTCCTCCCTCTCATGCTCTCTCTCTATCATTCTCTCTCTCTCTAAATAATAAATAAATAAAAATCTTTAAAAATAAAAATAAAAGTCTTTCCTTTCCACCCTATACAAAATGTTCTTCCCCTCACACTGTCCCCTTAATCTGCTTTAACTTCTTCATAGCTCTTGTCTCTCCCTGGAATTTTCTATAGTTATTCTGTACTGTCCATACCCCCCACTAGAATGTAGTCTCTACAAGAACAGGAGCTCTGGCTTTTCATTCACTGCCTATTCCCAGCATCCAGGACAATGCTAGGCATACAGAAAGCAAGCAGTGAATACTTAATAAATAAATGAATGAATGCTTTCCAACTACCTTTAGTCATCTCCACCACAGAAGTTCTCATAAATCGGCTTTTCTCCATCTTGCTATATTTCACTGATGTAGATACAATCCAGCAATTTGGGGAGTTCTCTGGCACCTGGGAAGCTCCTTGTTGACCCTCTACTTGAATGGACTTTGAATAGCCACAAATTTGACTTCTGTATACTGGTCAGAGTGTCCGTGACATCTGTTCCATTCACCTAGAACTTACTTCTGCCAATTCAAAACTATTTCTCTGATAAATAATAGGTTTTAGTATTGTTTTCAGATTTAGTTTAGTCCCAATCCCTTTGTACAAAGGATGAGGAGAAGTTCAACATGCAAAACTAAACAAAGCAGCTATGCTCCATTCCTGCTCCAAACTCGCCCCTCCACTGCCTCCAACTCCCAAGGGGGCTTCCACAGCTCCCTACTCTTCTGAGATCACGCAGCATGAAGACATCTGTCTCCAGGCATATATTATTCCTATTGATCCCTCAATTTAGAAGTCACTAACAATCAAGTCTTCTGAGCATCATATGCTCTGAGCATTTATTACCAATTTACTACTATCAGAGTCAGGGTAATATGTCTAAAGGGTACAAATTTATGGAGTTCCACAGTCTTTTTCTTTTGGTAGAAATGTCCCCTGGGTCTAGGTAATCTACGATCTGCTAATCCTTTCTCAGATTCCACAACATCTGCCAAAAGGCTCAAGATGTTTGAATCCAGGCAACATTTAGAAGACAATATCATTAATGAAATCAAAGGAAAGTCCTACATACTCTTTTTTTTCTGTCACAAAAGTTGTACGGTCATTACAAAAAAAATTTTTTTAGGGGCACCTGGGTGGCTCTGTCAGTGAAGCGTCTGCCTTCGGCTCAGGTCACGATCCTGAGATCGAGCCCCACATCCGGCTTCCTGCTCAGCGGGGAGTCTGCTTCTCCCTCTCCATGGCTACCACCAGAAGCCACCATTCATCCTCTCCCAGGAGTTTTGCCATGGCCTCCCAGAAAATCCACTGCTCCCTACTACTGCTCGTTCCTGCCCCCGAACTCCTGCCATTTGAGCAGAGACCTGAAGGAGATGAGGGAGCAAGTTAAGCAGATGGTGGGAAATCTGAGAGGGGAATTGTGTCCAGGCAGAGAGAATAGCAGGTGCAAGGACCCTGAATGAATGTTTATGTATATGTTCTTTTTTGCATAAGATCATACTATTTGTAACTTATTTTTTATATTCATCTTGAATACCTTCTGGTAGTATCATATATAGATCTACCTCTTTACTCCTTTTTAAAAAAGATTTACTTATTTATTTTAGAAAGAGAGAGAGAGCAGGGGGAGGGGCAGATGGAGAGAAAGTCTTAAGCAGACTCCCAATGGAGCCCGACGCAGGGCTCAATCTCATGACCCTGAGATCATGACCTGAGCTGAAACCAAGAGTCAGATGCTTAACTAACTGAGCCACCCAGGCGCCCCTACCTCTTTACTCTTTTTTTTTTTTTTAAGATTTTATTTATTTATTCATGAGAGACAGAGAGAGAGAGAGGCAGAGGGAGAAGCAGGCTCCCAAGGAGCAGAGAGCCCGATGCGGGACTCGATCCCAGGACCCTGGTATCATGACCTGAGCCGAAGGCAGACGCTTAACCATCTGAGCCACCCAGGCGCCCTACTTCTTTACTCTTAATGTGGCATAATGTACCACTGCACACATGTACAATTATCCCCTACATAGAGATGTTTTAGGTTAACTTTAGTGTTTTACAACTTAAAAAAAAAAAAAATGCCTCCACTATCTCAGCCAGGTGATCAAGGTTGACATCAACAGTAATAAATCATGTTGCTAGTGTGCACACTTGATATGCTCCAAATGACACTGTTATCTCTGTTGTCTTCCTCCAAAAATCCATAACTCCAAGCTAATCACAAAAAAAATCAGACAAACTCCAATAGAAGGGTATTCTATGAATACTTGACCAGTACTCCTCAAAAATGTTGAGATAATAAAAAATAAGATAAGTCTAAGAAACTGTCACAGCCAAGAAGAGCCTAAGGAGACATGACAAGTACATGTAATGGGGTATCCTGGATAGAATCCTAGAATAAAAAAGGACATTAAGTAAAAACTAAAGAAAAAGATACTGATATGAGAAGACGGATGTTAGCTGAACCTATTGTGGTAGTCCTTCACAATATATGTAAATCAAACCATCATGCTTGTATGGTACGGATACAAGTTTCTGTGATTTGTCCTGCATAACTGACCACCCTGACCTGCATGTACACAGGCAGGTTAAGGAATGTTGTTTGTAAGACTTGTGCTGCATAAGTGACCTCAGGAGCCTGATTAGTTGACATTAGCTGGCCTCCAGGTCAACACTGGCCTTTCTGGTCTAGACTCCAAGAGCTATAAATCTTGCCTTACATCCCCTCCGGCTCTAGGCTCCAGGCTCCAGGCTGGGCAATGCCCTCCCTTCCCCCCGCCCCATCCCCCGGTGGAATCTGGGACAGGAGGCAAGCACACCTAGCCCAGGGTCCTTGAAGTGTAAAGACATGATAACATAAAAATGCAGCTCGCTCCAAACTGCACGTAGGCAAACAAATGCTTAGCTTCAGACGCCCATCATTTGCCCTATAAATACGGACCTTATGGGGATGGTCCGTTGGAAGTTTCACCTGAGGGGAGGACGGTCCACCCAGGCCTCTCAATCAGGACTCCAGCCCAGCTGTCCCCATGGGCATTCCCCAGCTAATGAGGTTGGATGTTGTAAGTACCTGATTTTCTTTCTTTTTTTTTTAAAGATTTTATTTATTTATTTGACAGGGTACGGACCTGATTTGATGTAACTTAGTCTTATTCTCCTTTACTGCTTACTATTGCCATCATCTGTGTGCAGATTTCCCTTTCTTGCTGTTTCTATTAGATTTTTATGATATCGATAAAGTGTTTTTCCCCCTTCAAAACTGAGAGTATGGCTACCGTGAATTTTCTGCTCAGAACAATGCTATACACCTTAAACTTAATGGCGAATAGGTCAATTATTTTTCAATAAAACTGGAAAAAAAACTAAGGAATCGGAATATATTATGGAATATTGTTACTAATAATGTATCAATATCAGTTCATTAATTCTTACAAATGTACCATATTAATGTAAAATGGTGATAATAAGGGGAAACTGAGCACGGGGGTCTATGAGAATTCTGTACTATCTTCTCAACTTATCTGTAAATCTAAAGCTATTCTAAAAAGTAAAATCTATTAAAAAATGCCTCAAAGAGCAGACACATATACATCTTTATTATATTTAGAAAAGTATGTTTGAGTTAGAGCGTTTTTGCATTTAAATTTTTGATAGATGTTGCCAAACTACCCTACCAATTCACTCTCCCAGCAGCAAGTTACGAGTGCAACTTGATTTTTTTCTCTTAATGTGTAGTAGCCATGTTTTCATAGATCTATGTTGTTAGTTTTCATGGCTGCATATTCTCTTCTGTGGATATATCTTTGTTCACTTAACCGATCCCCTCTCATGAAATTTAGGCTGTTTGTGATATTGCAATATACACTTTTGTCCATCTGTACACATGATACTTAGGATTAACTCCTGTAAGTGGCATTTCTGAATTCGAGGCCTTACACACTAAAAAATTTCCATATATATTGCCTAACTAACCTTCAGCAAAGCTGTACCAGTTTACATTGCCATTAACAAAGTCTGTTTCCTCACACTCTCACCAACGTGACTTTTTCATCTTTGCCAGTCAAACTGGAAATAAAAAAGTCATCTCACTTTAATTTGCATTTCTTTGATTGTTCCTGAGTCTGAGGTCTCTTCAAATGCTTATTGGTCACTTGCATTTCTTTTTTGAATTACCTCTTCATGTCCTTTGCTCATTTATCTATCACGTTGGTTACCTTTTTCATCATTTATTTGCAAAGGCCCTTTATTCATTAAGAGTAATTTTTTTCTGCCACACATGCTTAGGTATTTTCCCAATTTTTCATTTTAGCTGTTTTTGGTGCCTTGATGCACTCAAACTTGTCAATCTTTTCTTTATGATTTTGATACGTGCTAATGAAACTTCTTCCCATCAGAGATTATATTTTCTACTATTTTCTATTACTTCAGTGTTTTCCCTTTTATATATAAACATTTCATATTTCTGATAATTATTTTAATTATGATATGAAACAGGAACATATATATTATATTATACATACATATTTCAAAGGGCTATTCAATTAACACAGCACCATACACTGAGTAATCTGTATCTTCTCCCACTGACTGGAAATATAGTATCTTTTTTTTTTTTTTAAAGATTTTATTTATTTATTTGACAGAGAGAGAGAGAGACAGGAGAGAGGGAACACAAGCAGGTGGAGTGGGAGAAGCAGGCTCCCCGCTGAGCAGGGAGCCCGATGTGGGGCTCGATCCCAGGACCCTGGGATCATGACCTGAGCTGAAGGCAAACGCTTAACAACTGAGCCACCCAGGCGCCCCTGGAAATATAGTATCTTTATCATATACTTAATTTATACAAATACATTTATGTGTGTGTGTATAATTTACAGATTTCACTTTATTTATTGATTCCTGGATCAGTACCACACTATTTAATAACTATAATTTATAAAATACAGTATGTTTTGATATTGGGTAGGGTAAGTCCCCCATCATTAATCTTCATCTTCAAAATATTCATAGTGATTTTAATTAATTTATTCTCCAGAGAAATTTTAGTATGCATTGTTCATCTGTCTTTTCCACAACCCCCACCCCAGACTCTGAGATTTGGATGAGGATTGCATTGAATTTATTGAGGAGGACTATTATATTGAAGATATTGAAATTCCTCATATAAGAATATATTCCTCAAATTATTGAAACCATCTTTTATATTCAATATATTTATGCCTTAGATATTCCTTGTTAAGTGTGTCTTGGGTATTTTATAGTTTGTTATTCTGAAGAAAGTTGTTTTTTTTTCCTGTGCTTTCTTACCAACTATAACTACAGGAAAGGAAAGCTAATGCATAAAAGAGATTGGTCTGGTTGTGTGTGTGTGTGTGTGTGTGTGTGGTGTTATCCTAAACTTCATCAGGTTTTGTGTTAATATTATGCCAGCCTGAAGTGCTAGATATGTTTACCACTGTTGGCTTGCCTGTAACCTCTGCTTAGTGCAAATTGCCATGCTGTATATCCTGATTTTCAAAAAATATTTATCTCATATCTGGTTATCTGATCTTTCCATTGGTTTAATATGTCTTTAAGTCAACTATCCTGGGATTCCTGGATATACATATCTAGATTATATCATCTGCAAATAATTTTGCTTTTCTTTTCTGATAGTATGCTTTTTGTTTACTTTTCTGAATGGCATTCACTAGAACATTCAGAAGAATGTTAAAAAATAGTAAAAAAGATAGATATCCCTAATTTCTAAACTTAACAGAAATAGGTCTAGTCTTGTATTTCATTCAAGTACAATGTGTGTTGTTGATTCCTGGAACATAATTTTGATATCATTAAGGTAATTGTCTTCTCTTAGTTTACAAAGAGTCAATTCTAAGAGTCAAGAATTAATATTTGATTTTATTAAATTTATTTTTTCATCTATATGATGATTAATATTTCACCCTTAATTTGTTAATGTGTAATAACTGATTTTGTAATATTGAAACATTTTTACTTTCCCTTGAGCATTCTCAGTTTTGCTCCTAGGCTCCTGGCTGATCCAGTACCCTGCCCCCACCTAGTGTTGCGTATCTACTTAGACCAGTGGGTAATACCCGACCAATGCACTTCAATTCCATAAGCTGTACCGGATCTATTGGATCATATGACTGGACTTTAAAAAGAGGAGTTGTTTTTTTCTTTTAAGTAATCTTTACACCCAACATGGGGCTTGAATTCAGGAGCCCGAGATCAGGGTAGCATGCTCCACTGACAAAGCCAGCTAGGTGCCCCTAAAAAGATGAGTTTTTAATTTCAATTACCATATTTTTTCAGTTCTAGAATTTCCATCTGCTTTGTGTGTGTGTGTGCACGTGTGTGCATGTACGTGCACATGTGTTTTATGGTTCACCACTGAAATTTTGTGTCTTCTTTTCTTTTCTTTTTTTAGAGAGGGAGGGGCAGAGGGAGATGGAGAGAGAGAGAATATTAAGCAGGCTACATGCCCAGCACAGAGCCAGACGCGGGGCTCAGTCCCACAACCCTGAGATCACTACGTGAGCTGAAATCAAGAGTTCGTCACTTAACTGACTGAGCCACCCAGGCGCCCCCTTTAATTTTCTTGAACATACTGAGGTAGCTAAAGTCTGTGAGTGATAACTCCAATATCTAGACCCTCCACAGATCCATTTGTATTTTGTGTTTCTTCCCTCAGTTTTGAACATGCTGTCTTGTATCCTAAAGGTCTTGTTACTAATATCAGACGGTGTATATAAGTTGTAGGGAGGATTTATGTTTACTTCTGGTTGGTGGCTGGAGACACTAGCAATTCCCGATTTCTTTAATCCTGATTGAGATTATTTAAAGCTGGCCTTCAGTGCTGGGGAAGGCCAGTCATTTCTGGTTTACTCTAGAGGATAGCCCTTCCAGATCATAGCCCAAAGACTGGAGGGCTTACCAAGGCCTCCTGGTTTGATGGGTCTTGAACACCATTTTTGTCGTCCTAACCTTAGGACTCTCTCAGGAACTCTACTCAGTTTTTGTCCTTCAACTCTTCTAGAATTGGTAGATGTCACTAGGAAAAATCAGTCCCAAATGGGCTCACATTTCTCTCTAGGCTTCCATCTTCTCCAAAGAAATGGGAGAAGAGTGAAAAAAGGAGGTAGAAGGAGAAGGAGAGTGAGTATATTTTTTTCCTTGAGATTTTTCTAGTTCTCAGCAGGAAGTTTATATCAAGGTTATACTGGGTTTATTACCTGGTTCATCATTACTGTTAACTCCCTGTTTCAAATATATTTTACATACATACTCACATTCTCTCCCATTTTCCCTCTCTTCCTTTAAAAAAATTTTTTTCCTTCTACTGGTTACTGTTACTGCAAAATGAAGCTTCAAGATAAAGCCATACTCTCTATCAGTACCACTCATTTTTGCCCTTCTTATAAGGATAAGGCTTTATACTCCATTTTCATTCTGATTGTGTTAACCTTTAAATGTTCGAAAGAAAAAAAGGCAAGAGTTAATGTTTCTATGTCTTTCTCCCAAAAAGATAAAAAGTTTGTAATGCTTTTTACTTGCCCCTTCTCTACTACACTTCTCCCCACATTTGTACTGTGCCATTTTCCATGTTTTTTTTTCTAAAAATCTGTATATAAAACTGTAGGCTCTTTTTTTTTAACATTATTCTTCTTCTATTTCAAAAAAACCTTTTAAATGATATTAAACTCTTCAACCACAACTTTAAACAATTACTTAGATTTAATTATAATTTTTACTAGTTTTATTGCTCAACACCATTTCTTGTAGACTATGTTTTTTTTCTTCTTTTCTTGACATCTTTCTTTCTGGATCACATTAATTTGACTGAAATAACTTCCTCAAGTACATTTGTCCTAAAGGAGATATAAGTTCTTGCATATTTAAAGTTGCTTTTTCTTCCCCCATTACGTGAATGATGGTTTAGATGGGTATAGAATTCCAGGGATACAACCATTCCCTCATAATCTTATAAAAATACTGATTCATTGTTTTCCAGTACGTGATGTTACAGATTAGAAACCCAATACCAATCAGATTCACTTTACTTTGCATGGAACTCTCTTCCGGATATTAACATAGCTCCTGCCCTCTCCTCCTTCAAATCTTTGTTCAAATTCAACCTGCTCACTGAGGATTTCTCTTACCAACTCTTTAAACTGCAGTCTTCATACTTTCATCCCACCTCTTTATTTTCTTCTGTAACAACCTCCTAACGTACTATATAACTTATTAATTTTGTTTAGTCTTTGTCTCCTTCCACCAAAACATAAGCTTCAGCAGGGTGGAGACTGTTTTCTTCCCTTCAGTTTTATCTTTCCTTTGAGCACTGAAGCCTGGCTCTAAACATCAGCATCAGGAGGCTGGATGTTTTAGTTGTTAGGGATGCCTCTGATTAATCGCCAATTCCTAAAACTTTCCAAGGGATATGTAAACAGGGAAAATGTAAAGAGAATCAATTTCCAGATCCTTAACTTCCGGAGATACTCTTTCCCAAAACTGATATGCCAGAGAATGTGCCTGTGTTCACATCAGCCCTTCTCCCACTTTTAAAATAAAGACACACCTCTCACCCACCCCAAGCCTTACAGTGGAGCATTTCTTTGAGTGTAAAAACCTCCAGGGGGCTGAACAAAGAGTAGATTACTTTAATGATTAATCAGGTCATAATAACCCTTAGAGCTTGTTGTCTTTCCTAGTCTTGTATACATTTCTGTTAAGAGGAAAACTTTGTGCTATAAACAGAGTATTTTGACCTAAGGATTCTGCCATGTGGTAGTAAGGTAATGGGAAAAATGAAAATTCTCATGTAAGGACTTTGCCTCTTCCATTTCCTATCTACTGACAAAAAAAGAAAAATAAAAAAGCATTATTCCATGAGTTATGGAATAACTCCAGTGGAACTCCATTCCAAAGAGTTCCATGAAAGCAAAGCAAAAAAATAATCAATGAGATATATTTAGTGCTTAAAAACATGAGGACTTCTCCCCACCATATTTAAACATAAACAATTCTTTTCAGATATTTTAATATTCTTTTCTAGGATTTGTAGTTATTTATAAAGAAAAGCACCTTAACAATGCCAAAGCTGAATAGATTAGTGTATTAGTTATCTATTGCTGCCCAACAAATTATCACAAACCTAGCAGCTTAAAACAACACACATTTATTATTTCACAGTTTCTGTGAGTTAAGGGTCTAGTCAGAGTTTAGCTGAGTCTTCCGCATGGGGTCTCATAAGGTTGCAATCAGAATATTAGCTGGGCTGAATTCTCATCTGAAGATTTGACTGGAGAAGGATCAACTTCCAGTCTCACTCAGGTTTTTGGCAGAATTCACTTCCTGGAGTTGTAGGACTGAGGGCCTTGGCTTCTTGCTGACTGTCTAGTTCTAGCAGTCTTTAGCTTTTTGAGACCACAATCAGCTCCTAAAGGCCATTCACAATCCCTTGCCACATAAGCTTCCTCAGTATGGCCAATTACTTCACCAAACCAGCCAAGGAGAGGTTCTAAAGTGTTTCCTAGCAAGGCAGAGCCCTACATAACATTACATAGTCACAGAATTGTTTCCCATCGCCTTTGCCATATTCTGTTGGTTAGAACTGAAGGGAAGGGATTACAAAAAGGTGTGAATTCCGGGTGGCAAGGTTCATGGAGAATCACCTTAGACACTATCTACCACAGTAACTGATTCTTCATGTAACTAAAATGTTTTCTTGAATTACCAAGAATTTAAAGACTCAGTGGGTAAAAACCACCTGTAAAACTTTATAGTGTTTGAGAATTGGTGCAATATAGAGTTATAATCTATTTTTATCAAATCATACAATGAAATATTTCTTTCAATTACAATCAATCTTGATCTTATTTCATCTCAATGTTTAATATTTTCTATTTTTTAAACAAATAAATGTTAGCTGCTGAGCTGATTATTTCTAATAGTACTATTTATATTTCTTTTTCTTTAAATATATAGGAAGCTTGGTCATTATGTCTAACAAAATTAATGGAGTTAATTCTAATTTTAGATATGACTCTTATTTAGTTACTCCCAAAAGCTGAATACCAGCATCTCAGCGTACTTTTTATCATACTCTTATCTCACAAACTAATATTTTAAGCTACAGATTACATTGTATTGTTATAAATTAAGTAATGAGAACTAGCATTTTTATTTACTACCTATTTATAACTTGTTATAGCATTGATGAATTAACCATGTTAGATCTACATCATTTAAACCTTGACTGTTGAGTAATCTTACAAAATATGTTCCATAACCATTTCCCAGTGATTTCTATACTGTTTTTTAAAATGCATAACACATATATTTAAGTTGAAAAATGAGGTCAGACTTTTTCTGATAGACACTAAATCTGATTGGAACTGATTGGACTAACAAAGATGACAGGTTTGCCAATTAGACCCTTCTACTATCCAAATAAAGAAAATTTTCAGCTCCAAGATTTAGATTAAAGCATGTTTAAATGATGTGATAAGATAACAGCATTTTATAAAACATATTGTATTGGCACAGGTATAGAAAATAAGTGACATTTCAATTTTCCCAGTTCTCTCTGGGCATACTGAATTCCTTAAGTTATCTCAAAGTCACAGAGTAATAAGTATAATTACTAATCACTTGTTAAGCCTTGGTAAAGCCTTTCCAATATATTTCTCAGAAATTTGGGAAAACGAATGCCTCTGACAATTGGGCAACAAATCATTTTGTAAGTTGTGTAGTTTCCACTTCATTTCTTTTGCCCATTTGAAAGAAGATCTAATTAAATTGTCAGATAATAGATGAGTTAAAATAATTATTTATTATCATTATCTTGGGCACATAAGTCAGAAGGAACTCAAAGGATTGGATGGAATTGTTATTACCTAACTCCTTCCATTTTTGTTACCTATTTATAATAACATAATAATATTATAATATATAAATATATAGTGTTATATAATAATATAGAATATATAGTAAATATAATATATAAATATAATAATAATATATAAAATTTCTTAATGCAGATACCTATAAAAATGAAAAAGTAATAGAATACAAAACTCTGTCTCATTCCAGCAGTAAGTAATAATCATTCATAGGTTCATAAACTAATTGTAGGGGAAAACCCAGTTATTTCATTGGGAACTGGATTTCCAATAAAAATTTTATGTTTTGTTTTAGTTGATTATTTACCAAAATTTATTATCTTTGTGTTGCTTTGATTATGTACTGATAATGGTTATAATAATTCAACCCAAAAGAAGAATGTATTAATCCCCAAACCTTATGGTTATTGTCAAGAAGACAATTTTAAGTTATGGAGTTTATTTTATTTGTGTTTTTGTGGGTTTTTTTTTTTTTTTTTTTGCAGAGGAATCGGACAGAGTAAATAATAAAAGACTTCCATGCTTAAAAATGTATTCAGGGTTAAATTCTGTGGTAGAATTAAGATGGAAATGTGAATTCAAGGAAGAAAAAAGAAATACGGGAAAATTCCAACCATTTTAAGAGATACTGTTCATAAAAATGCAAAGACAGGGCGCCTGGGTGGCTCAGTTGGTTAAGCGACTGCCTTCGGCTCAGGTCATGATCCTGGAGTCACGGGATCGAGTCCCACATCAGGCTTCTCCCTCTGACCCTCCCCCCTCTCATGCTCTCTCTATCTCATTCTCTCTCAAATGAATAAATAAAATATTTTTTAAAAAGTGCAAAGACATAGTAGCGGATATCAAATCATTATAGTATTTAGATTCCTCCGGAAGCTTTTAAAAGAGTAATGAAACAGTTTTATTTTTAAACGTTAACATGTTACAAAATGTCAAAAATTACAATTTTGGCAATTATTTAAACTAATGGTGAAGAATTTCAGAAGCTAACTAAATGTGTGAGGGGATTCCTAGTTTTTCAAAATTGATTTGCAAGTTTTTTTAAGCCAAAACGTGAAGACTACTGCTCTTTACAGCCACCAAGGGCTGCGAACGGTGGCTGTTCCCCAATCCCAGAAGGCATCTCGGGCACAGGCTCTTTGATGTCCTGCTACTAGCACCCACCTGGATTAAAAATCTGTTGACCACCCCTCGTGCAAGGGCCAGGCGGATTGCAGAAAGGAACAGGTCACCTGCAGTCACTTTCCTCCTTGCCAATCAGAGTGGAGTGTCTGCTCCTCCTTGTTTAGTAACTCATGCTGCTCATCCGGAGCCTTGGCAGCTGGGTACCCTTGCAGGAGCAGGACATGGTCTAGATCCCAGAAGAACTGGTCTCCCAAGCAGGTACCAACACCTCAGACATGGCAGGGTCAAGATAAGAAGCCATTTACTAGAACCTGGGTGAAAGGCAAGGACTTCATTGTGGGGAACATGAAAGGGATTTATTATTAGAAGTTGAGATATAATATCAAGGTGACTTGATGTAAAATAGTCCCGATAAGTGCCTGGGGCTTCTGAAACTCCACCCGGCTAAGAACAGAATTTTTCCCCAGCACCTGGGGAAACAGAAAGCCTACAAACAACAGTGAGAAACCCTCAGCTGACTAAATGGTCCAGAGGTATTCAAACCCAAGACCTCCTGGCTCCAAAACCTACTGTAAATTGTGACTTGTGTCCCCCATAAAGATATGTTCAAGTCCTAATGCTGGGTACTGTGAATGTCATGCAACTTGAAAATAGAGTCTTTGCAGATTTAATGAAGATAAAAGTAAAATGAGGTCATACCGGATTAGGGTGGGACCCCATCAATCCCTGGTGTCCTTATGATACAGACACACATAGAGGGAAGACAACCATGTAAAGACAGGCAGAAACAGGAGAGAGGCAGCTAAAAGACAAGAAACACCAAGGATTGGTGGCGACCACCAGCAGCTAGGAAAAGACAAGGAAGGATTCTTTAGAGACTTCAGAAGGATCATGGCCCAACTACCTCCTTGATTTCAGACATTTAGACTCCAGAACTGTGAGATAATAAATTTCTGTTGTTTTAGGGTACCCAGTTTGTGATAATTTGTGACAACAGTCCTAGAAAACTAATACACCTCCCTATTGAGAAGTTATAAGAAATCTCAGGAAATCTGCCACTCATCTAATATTTGCTTTAATCGAGTTACTAGCCTTTCTAAAATTCAGTTCAGTCCAGCTAAACATTCATTCAGTTCAGCTAAACATTTATTCACTGCATACTTACCACTTGTCACGGCACAATATGAGTTTGCATGTTTTTTACAATAGTGAAAAAGACAAGACACAGCCAGCTCCTGACCCCAGGGAGCTTTCAGTCTAGAGAGAAAAAGGCTGGAGATTAAATAAGAAATTACAAAAACGTGGGGCACCTGGATGGCTCAGTCAGTCAAGCGTCTGCCTTAGCTCAGGTCATGATTCCAGGGTCCTGGGATCGAGTCCCACATTGGGCTCCCTGCTGAGCTTCTCCTTCTGCCCTTCCCCCCCTGCTCATGATCTCTCTCACTCTGTCTCTCTCTCTCTCAAATAAATTAATTTCTTAAATAAAAAATTCTTTTAAAAAAAGAAATTATAAAAATGAAAGCATGATTTCATGTGCTTTCAATGTTATGCTTGGTCATTGTTTATCAGGCCTGCCCAAGGATTGTTTGATTCCCTAAAATTTACCTTGTTTGACTTTCCTATTTGCTATTTGATTAGAGCTTCCAAGATTACAAGTTACATATTAATTTGTAGATTTCTGTTCAGTAGAAAAAAAATAACACCAAAGGTCACAATTTTATTGTCTGTGGTACATTAACATTCTTTTTTTCCAATAACAGATTTTTAAAAATTGAGATATAATTGACATATAACATTGTGTAAATTTAAGGTGTACAATATACTAATTTGATACATTATATTGCAATATGATTGCCATTGTAATAGTAACTAACGCCTCTGTCACATCACATACTTATCATTTCTTCTAGTGATGGAAACAACTAACATCTAGTATCAAGTTTAATGTTTATAATACAGTTTTGTTGTGTATAATCACTGTACTGTATATTAGATCTCCAGGACTTATTTCTACTAGTTGCAAATATGTACCCTTAAACAACATTTCCCCCATTCCCCCACCCCCTATCTCCTGGTAGCCATCATTTCACTGTTTGGTTTTCTTTTTGAGTTCAGTTCTTTTTAGATTCCACATATAAGAGATATCATAAGGTATTTGTCTTGCTCTGCCTGACTATTTTAAAAAGAAACAAAACATTCTTTATGTGCTACACAAACCCCTCTTCCTCAAATGCTCTTAGAAAACAACTTTGCCATCTTCCCAGTTTCTTCATTCGTCGTTAATGAGTTGAATACATTTTTTTTTATGATTTTATTTATTTATTTGACAGAGAGAGAGAGGGAGAGCAGGAACACAAGCAGGGGGAGAGGGAGAGGGAGAAGCAGGCTTCTCGCTGAGCAGGGAGCCCGATGTGGGGCTTGATCCCAGGATGCTGGGATCATGACCTGAGCCGAAGGCAGATGCTTAACGACTGAGCCACCCAGGCGCCCCGAGTTGAATACATTTTTGACACATGTTGACTTTGTTTTCATATGAAAGTTATGTTTTTAACTTTGAAAATTGTACTTTGACATAGAGCTATTGCAAATCTTAAATGATAAAGAAGATTAATATGGATCCTGCAATGTGGTAGGTGTTGAATGAGTGTGAGCTCTCCCTTAACAACTGAGAAAAGCCTGGGAGATTCAAGAGAAGCAGTCTCTTAGGGACTCTCTTCACTGCCAAGGAACCAAGGTACACCAAAGAAGTTGTGTTATACACTAATTCTTCTTTATCCCTCTTGTTCTTGTCTTGTCAATTCATCTTGTCTAAGGCAGACATCTTAACTGACAATTTTTAAAACTTCTTGAATTCCTCTGTGTTGAGGAGTTGAAACCTTTAATTGTATCACCCCTTTTTTCCACTCTAGAGCTTTAGCTTGTCCTCTTCCCTACCTCAGGAATTCACTCCTGGTCCGGCTGACCCACTCCTAAGGCTTCTTATTGGGCTTCTGCAGTGACCCCTTGATTACAAAAAGTCTCCTTTTATTAGCATTCTTTTTTTTTTTTTTTGAAGAGAGAGCATGCTCAACAAAGAGTGGGGGTGGGGGAGGGGCAGGGAGAGGGGGAGAGAGAGAATCTTAAGCAGGCTCCATGCCCAGCACCAAGCCCAAGAGGGCTCCATCTCAAGATCCTGAGATCATGACCTGAGTCAAAATCAAGAGTTGGATGCTTAACCAGATGAGCCACCAGGTGCCCCATATTTAGCATTCTTTTTCTTAATCTCTTAGTAGCTTTGTTTAAAGTTACAGGGCAAAATTTATGCTAAATCCAGAATGTTGGTAAATTTGAAAACAAGTCTTGGCAATCTTTGCTGCAGTGCAAAAGCAGCAAAATACAAGCAAGATTTCTAGGGGAAAAACAATTAAGTGAAGGGACCATGCTCAATAAGTTACCCTTGACCTCAGTGGGACACCATCACTCCTGAACTTGTGAAGAACACTTACACAGTAACAATCTTCTAAAAATGGTGCCATTTTTCAGAAGTTAATATGACCTGATCAAGCATTTATAGGCCAGTATAAGAATCGCAATGTATGGTTTCTGCACAGATTGAAATGGGCTGGAGAGGAGAGGGGAAAGAATCAAGCCACGTAAGAAACTGGAAACTGTGCAACTTTTTACCTTTGAGAGCAAGAAACAGGGCTAGGTGTTTGGAGGAGCCTGGTGACGGGGGGTGAACGGATAATAGAGCAAGGCACCACATGAGGTAGAGATAATTCATCTGTTTATCCACCATTTGCACAGCAAATTATATTTCTTTCAGAAATTTAGTAACGTGTTTTCCAAATGCTTTTTAAAGTAAAATTTACAGGGCCATATCTAATACTTTGTGACAGTAAAAAGTTTTATTTTTTCTCGTATCTTCGGCGTATTATTCTGTCCTTGATACAATGATTTTTAAAATTGATTAATTCCATTCATAAGATACTGGATGAAGATATGTATCTGAATGCCACGCGTAAGAAAATTGGACCACGGTAATTGCTGCCACCCTGTGGGAGAATGAAAGAAATTCAAGATACTGTTACCTCCCTAAGCTTCCTAGCACCCTCTGATTTAGACATTCATGTGTCATTCATCCTTTCATTCATCATTTACACGGCGCCACACCCTGGCTAGGCTCTGTAGATATAAGACAAGTAAGACACAGTCTGTGCCCCCAAGGTATGTGGGATGCAATCGTCCAGATACAATATGCTGTTAAAATATTGCCCCAGAAGAAAGTACTCTTACTGTGTAGGGGTAGTGGAGAAGCCCAAAGACTTTCCCTAGGAGGTAGAATCCACAGATTCATAGATAGCCAGGCTGACTCTATTCAATGTGACTTTCTGTTATGAAAATAATTTCCTAAACAGGGTTTTTCTGCCCATTCCTACTGGTTCTGCCCCATTAGCAGAAAAGGAGATGGGGGAAGATGGGATGCTGACCACCCTCAGAATCTCAGTATGTGGAGTATCTTTCCTTTGCCTCTCCAGAAACAACCTCCACCCACCTTCATCCTGCTGCTCTATTCCTAGAAGGCTGACCCATGTGGACTGCCTCTATCCCCTCTCTTGCATGCTGACTTCTGGTTCTATTCAGGGCATATTGGTAGCGAGGAAGTTTTGGCAGGAGATCTGCAAAAGGAAGAAGAATTAGATCACGGTATTTATGCCTGGTTTCCCTCTCATCCAGAGAGGGAGCCCTCAATAAGAGATCTCAATTTATCCCCCCCTTTTAGACCCCGCTGTTACTAGCCCCAGTGTGCTACACTAATTCTTGTGGTTTTCCTATATTCTGCCCACACCTTTGTAAATAATCCCTTCAAATCATCCTAATTTGAACATGCCATTGGTTTCCTGCTTCCTTGACTGATAGAGAAAAAATTAATAAATATGATTGAATATATGAATTTTATGTAAACAAATGATTGAATTCAATAACTGAATGAGTGAAGGCATGAGGAAATGAATGAATGAGTGCTAGAATGAATGTGAATGAATGTGTGAGAACTGAATGCAGACGTTTGGAGTATATTAATATTTCATGCATGAATAAATGCATAATGACTAAGCAAGTGAATGATACACATGTGAAAACATGAATGGAAGCATATGAAGAATGAATTCATAAAAACATGAATTGAGATAATTTTTAAACAATCTGAATGCCTGACTTCACTATCTCCCCAGGGTCCCATCTACTAGAACAAATGAAAATAAAAGGAATGATGAGCTTCTTTCTAAATCAAGGATATTATATGGAAACATAGTTTAGAGAGAGGCACTCAGAGATTAGGTTAGGGGAAAAAAAATCAATCAAAGGGTAAGTTAACTTCAAAGGAAAAGGGAAGACAGTAAAGGTAGAGATTTCCTTAAAGAAGCAGAAAACAAAGATGGAATAGAGTAGAAGGAGTAAGTTCCCTTTCTCTAGAGAAAATCAACAATGGTTCACAGACTAAGAGACAAGGAGCCATGAGATAGGAACCTAGCCAGTAAATACTGCCATGAGGATCAATGAAGCCATGGATGGGAGAGACTGGGAAACATTTAATTGCCACATTTGGATGCCAAGGTGGGATGGCCAATGAAATAAGACTCAGAAATCATCAAACTACTAGTTCATGTTGCAAAAATCTCTTTCCAAAGCATCATGGTCATTTGTATAAGGTCACAGATCTAACTCACTTGTTCTGAACATGAGACCCTGGTCAAGATTCAGAGCTTAAACATTCAGGGGATGGATTTAGAATCTATTTAAAAGTCATAAAACACCAATTGGTAATCTGAGCTCATGTTTCTTAACTTCCCTTTTCCCCAAGTTTAAATGTTTACTTAATAATTTAAGAAGAGATAATAGAACACATCTATATTTATAACTGTAGTCCAAGAATTTTCATGCTAGAAACTTTAAGGAAATTCTGAAAAATATAAAAACTATCATTCAGGAAAATGGTCATGACTTTAGCTCTGGAAATCTCATTTCTGAAGAAAAGAATCACACAAATATAAAAAAGATGCACAGACAAGAATGTTCACTGCAGCACTGTTCATATAAGTTTTTTTAGAAAACGTAAATGTCTATCATATGGTTTCACTTATTTGTGGAACATAAGGAATAGCATGGAGGACATTAGGAGAAGGAAGGGAAAAATGAAAGGGGGGAAATCGGAGGGGGAGACAAACCATGAGAGACTATGGACTCTGAGAAACAAACTGAGGGTTCTAGAGGGGAGGGAGTGGGGGGATGGGTTAGCCTGGTGATGGGTATTAAGGAGGGCACGTATTGCATGGAGCACTGGGTGTTATATGCAAACAATGAATCATGGATCACTACATCAAAAACTAATGTACTGTATGGTGACTAACATAGCATAATAAATTTTTTTAAAAAATGTAAATGTCCATTATTAGGAGACTATAAAGCAATAGCTAGTAATAGGTAACACTTGGCAAGCATTGATCGAAGTATATATTAACTCATTTAAGCCTCACATGAATCTTAAGAAATAAGTTCCATTATTATAACCATTTTAGAGATAAGGAAACTGAGGCACAAAGAGTTCAATTTACTTTCACAAAGCCAGAAATTGATGGAATGAACATTTGAACTCAGGCAATCTGGTGCAGTATCAAAGCTCATAAAACCATGTCACACTGCCTATATATAATCAATATTTTCATATAAATTTATCTTCATTGATAAGATACCTACAGAGCACTGATCTAAAAAAGTAGGTTCCAGAACAGCGAAGGTAGCCAGATCCTATGCATGCAAAATTGTAAATACAAACTCAAAGAGATATCTGGATGAATGGTCACCAAAGTGGTACTTTTTTATAATTAGTATGTGTCATTTTAACCAACATGATAAAGCTAATGTCACAAAATTAAGCAACATCTTAGCTGGATATTCATCTGCCTCACACCTAGGAACATCATGTTTTTTTAGCAGCCATTGATATTGTAGGTTGAAGCCCCCCGATTGCCATTCTGGCCTTGTTGCAGCAACTGTGGTGGTTTGCTTATGGTGGTGAAATGCTGTCTACTAGCCCCTGCCATTCTAGAATCCCAACATCCCCACTGACATCGAGAAGTCCCATTTCAGGGGCGCCTGGCTGGCTCAGTCAATAGAGTGACTCTTGATCTCCAGCCTGCGGGCAACAGAGATTACCAAGCTTTTTGCTTAAATGTCCATGGCCTCTCTCCAGTGCATTTCTTATTATCTTAGTAAAGGGAGTGTCTTAACCCTCCTAGGGAACACAGGTAGGTTATGAGTTTTACACCTTGCATAATAAATCCATTGTAATATTTCTACACCAAGAACCAACTCAATACCATGCCAAGAAAGTTCTGGAAACTCCACTTCATTTACCACAGGCTTTCATCATGTTCAGGTTTGCATCATCGCAGAAAACTCTTAGAACCAATTGCAGTGTCTCTGCTGGACATTAAGTCCTGAGTCACCACTGAGTCCTCCTCCTCTAGCATATTGGACACTCTCTCCACTGTAGCAACACCTTCAAGATCCACTCATATCTTTTTCTCACCTCCTTCCTGATAGTATTACTAAAGTTCTACAATCCCTTTGATGTAGAAACTATTTATTCCTAGAACAGGGTTCATATTTTACTTCTAAAGCTGGGTTTAGAGCAGACTCTGATTATAAGCCTGAAGGGTAGTGGAGGAAGACCTTGAAAGCCAGTATCATCTTGTGAGATACATGCCTCACGTAAGGTCTCTTCTGCATACTCGTCAGGCAAGAGGAGACTTTTCCTCAGAGGAAAGAGCTCTCTCTGACAGCTGGTAAGGCTCAAGCAAATCTGAGGTTTAAGATGCCCAGACTCATGCACCAAAATGTCCCTATGCCAGGTCTCGGGGGCCCTTTCTTTCCCTACTGGAGGCCTGATTTGATGCAGGAGACCTGTAGAAGCTGTGTACTAGTCTCCTTTGTAGTTCTGCCATTCTCGTAATCAGATCCAAGCCTGATTTCCCGGAGTCTGCAGATGGGTCTACTTGTGAATTGCCATTGAGGCCTTCTGGCTTTCAGAGCATTCTTCAGGTTGGCAATCACCCAACATAAGCCTCTTGTTTTCTTTTTCTAAGGCCTCCCATATGGTTACAAAGGAGTATCCCATTCTACAATTCTAAAAATTATCAATGACTCCATACTGATTTAGAGAAGCAAGGAGTTGGTCTCCCAACAGCTTGCCCTCCATCTGCACTCAATCCCAATTAATTATAGAGGAAAGCCTTAGAAATACGCTAGTATATGCCAAGGTTGTTACTGTCCCACTTTCCACCAGTGATAGGAGTCCTTACCACTTTTAGGTAGACAGTAATCTCACCTTTTTTTTTTTTAAGATTTTATTTATTTGACAGAGACACAGCGAGAGAGGGAACACAAGCAAAGGGGGTGGGAGAGGGAGAAGCAGGCTTCTGCCGAGCAGGGAGCCCGATGCGGGGCTGATCCCAGGACCTTAGGATCGTGACCTGAGCCAAAGGCAGACGCTTAACAATTGAGCCACTCAGGCATCCCTCTTTTTTTTTTTTTAAAGATGTATTTATTTGAGAGGGAGAGGGCAAGTGGCGGGAGGGGTGAAGGGAGAGGGGGGAGAGAGGCAGAGAAGCAGATTCCCGCTCAGCGTGGAGCCTGACATGACACTCGATCCCAGGACTCTGAGATCATGACCCACACTGAAACCAAGAGTCGGAAGCTTAACCTACTGAGCCACCCAGGTGCCCCAAGAGTAATCCAACTCTTAAATCCCAACCTATAGGTCTTTTCTCTTCCCCAGCTTGGATTTGTTGGCTAAAGCCCACCCTTGACAGCCATGTAAAGTATTCCCAAGCCAAACCTCCCAGCTTTTGGAAGCATGAGTGGGTAGGTATCAGACAAATGATTCTGGACATTTTACATATGCTCTCAAACTCTCAGCCCCATTGGCTACAGGAGGATGGGGATATCTGCCTCCTGAGGACATGCACAGGTAATTCATATATGATAAAGGGTGAACGGCCAGGAGGCTTTATAAAAGATGCTCACTTTCACTAGCCGTTCGGAAAATAAAAAAATATAACAATGAAATGTAAATTTTTTACCCTTACAAATGGAAAAATTGGAAAATAGTGCTAAAATTCAGTATTGGTAAAAATGTAGCTAAGGGGCTATCAAATACAGTTGATGGGTACATCATCTGTATCATTGATCATGCCTTATCAGTTATAATAAATGATTTCTGGAGATACAGTATTTTTGGAAAGCAATTTGGTGGTGTCTGTCAAAATTTCCTACGCCCATATATTTTGATCCAATGATGTTACCTCTAGAGATATATTCTACAAAAGTATAAGCAAATACAAGATTTTTATGCATACTTATTGCAGCATTGTTCTAAGATCAAAAAATCAGAAGCACCAAAACTATCAGCAAGAGACTGCTTAAATAATTTATGGAATATCCATACTAGGCAACCAGCAGACAGAGTTAAATATACCGAAGTGGAAAGGTGATAGTGAAATGTCAAATAATGAACAAGATGTAGATCATAGCTCTATTTAGGTAAAATCACTACGCATACTTACAAAAAAGTTTAAAAGATAACAAGTGGGACTGGAGCGGGTAGCGTTGAAGGAGACTCCTACTTTTCCTATCCATACTTCTGTGTTGTTTGAATTTTTACTATGTGCATGTATTATCATATAATTTTCTTAAATGTAACCTGTGCTCACTTTCCTTGCAAGATTATATGATTGTACTAAGGAATCTAATTATATGTATTTGGATCTGGTACAGAAAATAGGGAATTCATTATATTGGCCAATACTAGCAGTCTGCTGTTGAATTTTCAACTAGTTCCATCATTAATAACCCAACACTTACTTAAGCTAAAGGAGCATTGCATTCTTTTGTTTTCCAGTGTGATCAAAACAAAAGATTGCATGTGGTACGTTCATTTCTTCCAACCAATATTTACCAAACGCCTTCTGTGTGCCGGGCACTGTGCTAGGGTTTGGGTGTACATGGCCCCTGCCCGAAACTAGTGAGACTAAAGACCGCAATGAATAAACAAGCAAAAAAGTAAATAATAGTAAAACAAAATACATTTTGATATACGACAAATGTCATAAAAGAAAAAAAAGTACTGTAAAGAATGAATTGTAGAGGACAGAATGGAGGCAGGGTTAGAAAGACTGAATGATTCCAAAGCCTGTGTTCTCTGCACTTGAAAGGGAGGAAAAATATTTTTCCTTTACCCTTCTAAGTTTTTGATCAAGACTCCCTGTAATAAAAGGTATGAGACTCATAAGGCAGTGTATATATATATATATATATGGAGAGAGAGAGAGCACCAAGCTAATAAGCAGGTCCAGGGCTGAAAGGTAAAAATGAAAATGGAGAACCTCATCTCGACATCATGGAGGGGGCACCCCCACCTGGGCCCAGGGGGAGGGAGAGAGGATATAGAGGTGGTCAGCCTCACCTTCAGATGTGCAGAGTCAGCTCTGGCTGCTTGCCTCTCTTCCTCTTTTGACCTTTGTCTCAAAGAGAAGTGATGGCAACAAGCGAAGCTCCGTGGACGTTCCAGATGCATGCTGTGGCCTAGGAGGTGTGGCATGGAAGTGGTGCCTGGCCAGAGCAAGAACCCTGTGCAGCCCTGAGGATCATGTGCAGACCTGGGGAAGATGGAGCAGATGCTTGATCATGAGACATGGGCCTCAGAGTTAAAAGGCCTCTGTGTGCTTTGGGTTCCACAAGGACCACCATCAGGCTGGGTGGAGGAGTACTCAAGGAAGGACATTAAAGGACAAAGAATGGGTCTCTCCCGGAGACTTTCTGTCAGACAAAGTAAGAAATCCTGGAAAAGAAGCCTCATATCCTCTACAGGTCTGTTTGCTTTGTCCACAGCCAGAAATCTGAATGATGTAAGGAAACGTAACATCCCCCTCTGGAAAAAGTAGGTCTGGCTCTACCATTTTTCTTTTTTTAAGATTTTATTTATTTATTTGAGAGAGAGCATGAGAGAGAGATCACGAGTGGTGGGGAGCAGCAGTGGGAGAGGGAGAACCAGGCTCCCCCCTAAGCGGAGAGCCCAATGCGGGGCGCGATCCCAGGACCCTGGGATCATGACATCAGCCAAAGGCAGAAGCTTAACGACTGAGCCACCCAGGTGCCCCTAGCTATGCCGTTTCTGCTCAGAGAATCTATTTCTCTCTTTGACAGGAAATGGGGATGCTGACTGGATGTCACTTTGTCTTCACTCATGGATCATCAGCATCACAATTTCTCTTAACCAACTGAGCCACCCAGGCGCCCCACAATTTCTCTTTAGAGGATTTGTACTGGGCCAACAACCTCTCTTTTTTTTTGCTAGCACAGCCCTGCAGGTACTAGACTTGTTACCACATGACATGGCTCTTAATGTGCACAAAGTTGAAGCCCTGGGCCAGGATCCCTGGGCCTTTGGGATATAGATTTTGAGGGCTTGATACTGGACCTCCAGTGTGGGTCCTGGAATGCAGATGGCAGGGGGACTGTTACAGAGAACCCTACCACCACCATCTTTTCTTCGTGACTCAGGGCAAAATTAATGGAGCTGCCAATCAAGGGAGAGATATAAGCCATGTAATACTAAAGATGATGATGGTGATGATAGCTGATAGTTATTAACGTCACCAGTAATAATGATATTTACTAATAGTATTTAATAGGTAAATAGTGTGGGCACTGTTCTAAGTAGCTAAACTAAGGCTGACACAAAGTGGTGCGTGAAGAGGGCTCCGTTAAAAGAGCAGACCCTATGTTCTTAGAGGAGGTTGGAGTGGGAAGAGATTATTTGGGGCTGGAACACCTGCAGAGGTTCTCCAGTCACTGGGATTCCACTTGGGCCTTAAAGGATGGACAGGGTTTGGAAACCAACTGCAACAGGAGCCTCTCTTTCCTGATACATCATAAGTTTTCCAAGGACAAGGCCTGCGTCTCCTCCCTCCCTCTTTCATGCTACTTCGTACTCTAAACTGCGTATTCCTTGAATGCAGAAAATGTCTTGAGCCTTCACTGGTGCCTCACCAGTGCCCAGCAAGTGGGTGGTGGACTAAACCTGCTGTTTGCAGGGACCCCTGGATTTGGTTAGTAAGCATGACTAATTCCGGTTAAAACCAGACAAGCTACGACCACATTCATCAGGGTTTAATGTGGTTTAATATTTCCCTGGCACAAGCCTGGACATGGCCTTCTCCCAGGCCAGGACTCAGGAAGGACATTCACACGGGGAGGGGGAAGGTGGTATCTCTTCCTGTGGGGGCCTCTGCTGGAGATGGGAGCAGGACATTCAGAGGGTACACTGAGGGGCCAGAGGAAGACCCAGGCCTTTGTAGAAGACACGACTGTGGTTCCTTATGCTCTGTAGGATCCAGCCCATTCTCAAATTTAGCAAGGCTCTTAATTATCTGCTTATGCTGTTCAAGCCCCAGTTTTTAATAATAGCTGCCCTGCAGAGTTATTTGGAAAACTGAAGATCATAGATACAGAGATATTGCAGTATATAATAAATATTAATAAGTAAAGGTTACTCCAGTTATTTGTGTTTGGAATGGAAACAGCAGCTGTGACTGGTAGAAGCACAGGGCTGTGCCCAACAGTGAACACAACGACAGATCATTTAGGGACAGAGGTACTTCTGGCACCCACACTTGCATTAGGGATTGAGGGGAGAGCCCTTCCGGACTCTGGGAGCTATGAGGACAGCCCAGGTACTGGAGAAAGCCACTGCCTTCACCAAATTCCCAAGTGTGGTGTGAGGAACCTGCTGATGCTGTTGTCAGATCATGTATCTGTACTCACGCACCCCCTCTCCACTCACCCTTCAACACCCTTGTCCCAATTGGTGCTGAGGACCTTTGCATACATTTGCCTTCTACCCCTGGGACTGCTCTGAGGAGGCACCTGAGGAGGCAGCAGCTAGAGGGTTTGGGTACCGAGAGTGGGGAGAAAGTGTGCAGCCTTAAAGGGCCCTCATTGGAGAGCTTGCTGAAGTCTTACTTAGTATTCAGAGAGATTCACACACCTACCTTACCGGATGCCTCTGTGGTTATTTCTCTTCTCCCAGCTCCTCACTTCCTGCAGGATGCAGCCCAGAGCTACCCACCACCCGACTCGCTGCTCCCCAACTGTGCTCTTTTTGAGATACTTCTCATATTGCCTCTCTGCATAGTCCCTACACACAGTTAAGGCATTGATGGGGTTCAGGACACACTACTCCCAAATATGGCACGTCAGCATCTTAAAATACCTTCAGCTGAAGGAAATTTAAAAAAAACACTAAATGCAAGAGGGTCACTCTGACCTCCCACCTCCCTTGAAATAGGTCATAAAACTTCTTCCTTGAAATAGGTCATAAAACTCACATGTGAAAGGTACCCTCCCCGTGCCAGGAGGAGGAAAGACATACTTATTATGGCGGTGGGAATTTGGAGCCAAGAAATCTGTACAAACAAACCTTGTTAAACTCACCCTATCTTCCTAGTTAATTCTACACTATTTACCACCCCTAGCCCAAGCCCCTTTGTCTTGGCAATTCTTCACAAATTTGGGGGGTTTTTTTGTTTGGTTTGTTTTTTTGTCTAAAAGATACAAAAGCTCTCTGCTCTGGTCACTTATTGTGGTCTTCATTCTCTTGTGAAGGCTCTCATGTGCATGTAAAAATTCAATAAATGTGCATGCTTTTCTCCAGTTAATCTGGCTTTGCCAGTTTAATTTTCAGACCCAGCCAGGGACACTAAGAGGCTTGAAGAAAACTTTTTCCTCCCTTATGGCATCACAGAGACAGGACTCATGGGAAGGAGATGTTTTAAAGAGGAAATGTCTGGAAGGGGTAAAACAGAACAGAAGTGGTATGCTGACATCTAGGGGAAGGGGTGAAAGGCTTTTCCTCCCCATTTCTTTCCTTCCTTCCTTCTTCCCCAAGAATTGGTCCTCGTACTGGGTTAGAAGTGCCTAAGATGAAAGCTGTGGATTGGTTCATGGTGCTAAAAGTCTTGTCCATCTATCTGCAAGGATTTCATGCAAGGGTTATACTTTATTCTACTGTAAAAAAGATATCCATTATCATGCTCTTTCTCCTGGTCTTCCCTCACCCTTTTCATCTAATTATTTTGCCAGGCTTCCCAATGGCAAACAATGCCTCAGATTTTACCTTGTTGGTCATTACAGTTATTTTTTGCTAGCAAGAGATACTACCAAAAGTATATGTAAAGAAGTGCCTTGCTTTGGAATTGCTAAAAACAACCAACCAACCAAAAATGCTCCTGAGATGATTGAGAATATATCCTAGCATGAACTGATCAAGTATCAGTGAACTGATTTATCTTTCAAAATGTATTTGCTAAAGGATATATATGTTTAAAGGTAAAAATCATCATTCTCATACAAATATAAGATGAACATGTGTCAAAGGCTTTATTTCGTTATTTTATTAGCAGATGGGGAAACCAGCAAGGTATTATAATTGGCTTGAAGGAGAATTCAAAGTGAGAGCTAAATAGTTGTGTTTGGATTGCTGAAATGAATTGACATATAAATGCAAAACTGGCTTTTTATACCAAGGTGGGGAGAAAAATCAATTGCCCCTCCGCTGCACTAAATTTGTTTGCACATTTATGGCCAAGAGTCATTTGCATTGTTTTCAGTTATCTCCCATTTACAAAGTTATAAATAGATCAAGGAAAATCAAAGGAGGAGATAACTTGGAGAGATGCACAAGATAGAACACTCAGTAATCTTTTTTTTGCCATTTCAAAGTCTTGCACAAATTTTCCTAAATATTAAGTCAAGATACTTAAATCATTGTCTATAGTGTATAGTTTATAATTGTTAAAAGATAATCTGATACTGGGCACCTGGGTGGCTCAGTCAGTTAAGCATCTGACTCGATTCAGGTCATGATCTCCTGGTCCTGGGATCGAGCCTTGCATTGGGCTCCCTGCTCAACGGGGAGCCTGCTTCTCCCTCTCCCTCTGCCCCTCCCTTGGCCTGTGCTCTCTCTATCAAATAAATAAAATCTTTTTTAAAAACTTGATACTTCTGGTATGGCTTTTTATTATTATTCAAAATGAAGAGAGGAGTTCTAGTTTTGCATTGGTGTGTGCAATTCACTACCTATAAAATTTGTGGTTTTTAAAATGTTTTATTTAAATTCAGTTTAATTAAAATACAGTGTATTATTATTTTCAGAGGTAGAATTTAGTGATTCATCAGTTGCATACAACACACAGTGCTCATTACATCACATGCCCTCCTTAATGCCCATCACCCCGTTAGCCCATCCCCCCACCCACCTCCTCTCCAGCAACCCTCAGTTTGTTTCCTATAGTTAAGAGTCTCTTATGGTTTGTCTCCCTCTCTGTTTCGTCATATTTTATTTTTCCGTCCTTTCCCCTAGGTGCATCTGTTTTGTTTCTTAAATTCCACATATGAGTGAAATCATATGGTGTTTGTCTTTCTCTGACTTACTTATGTCACTTGGCATAATACCCTCTAGTTCCATCCACATCGTTGCAAATAGCAAGATTTCATTCTTTTTGATGACTGAGTAATACTCCATTGTATATAGATACCACCTCTTCTTTATCTATTCATCAGTAGATGGACATCTGGGCTCTTTCCATATTTTGGCTATTGTGGACATTGCTGCTATAAACATTGGGGTGCAGATGCCCCTTCAGATTACTGTTTGTATTCTTCAGATAAATGACGAATAGTGCAATTGCTGGGTCGTAGGCTAGCTCTATTTTCAACTTTTTGAGGAGCCTCCATACTGTTTTCCAGAGCGGCTGCACCAGTTTGCATTCCCACCAACAGTGTAAGAGGGTTCCCCTTTCTCTGTATCCTCACCAAAATCTGTTGTTTCCTGAGTTGTTAATTTTAGCCATTCTGACAGGTATGGGGTGATATCTCATTGGG